>NC_092051.1:31278893-31878893 GCF_003086295.3 Arachis hypogaea | reverse complement strand
ATCGATTCTGTTTCAAATTAAATTGTGATATGATATGATTTGTAAGATTTCAATTTGAAATAAAATAAGATAAGATTCAATTTTGAAATCAATAACAAATCTCATACTATATACATAGGATAAACTGGTAAAGTATATTTTTTGTTGAGTAAAGAGACAAAAATATACATAAAAGAATTTGGGATGGAAAAAAGTGCACACCAAAATCCGTAAATATGAAAGTATATTTCCAAAAGATTGATTTTGAAGGACAAAGTACACCCTAAATTTTACAAACTCACTAATGGCACAACACTTTTGTCCATCAAAAATAATCTTTTAGGTGTACTTTGATATTTATAATTTTTTACTTATATTTTTGTCCACTCCAAACTCCTTTATTTGTACTTTTGTTCATTTACTTTTTTTTTCTCTCAAATTTGGTAAATTTTAAAAATATCTTTAGTTTTATTTTATTTCAATTTTGTTTCAAAAGTTTTTTATTTGTATCAAATATACTCTTAACAGCTAAATTTTTAAAAAATTTAAGATTAATCTAATAATTAATAATGTATAAAAATTATGCTTGATTTGCTTATTTTGAAGGTTGTTCTTCTGAAACTATTATTGAATTTGTCCTAATTTTTTTTGAAAAATTAGTTTTCACGGATATATTTGATGCAAGTAAAAATTTTTGGGATAAAATTAAAACAAAGTAAAACTTAGGGATATTTTTGAAAATTTTACCAAACTTCAAGGATAAAAAATATACTTTACCCATATATATATATGACAAGAGCAAAGGAGAAAAAACAACACAAGTTTTTTTTATTCTTTTATCTCTACATACACAAATACATGTGAGCATAATTTTTAGAGAAAAATTTTATGGTGTGCAAAGAATTGCAAAGAGATTTTTTCAATTTAGATCAAATGTCCATTAGTCAAAAAGTTGATAGCAAAGATTAATTTCAATGTGAATATACATAGCACCTTCGTACTATTGAAAAAGAAAATTATTTTAACTAGTGTACACAGTATTTAGATATATGTTACTAAAATAAAATTTAAGTATAAAATAAATCTTTAAAATTATTTTATTACTTTTGCTATATATTATGAACACATAATAATTCTACAGTTTAAATTATTTTTTCATTGATATATTCAACCTCATCCAATTCCTTTATTTTTTACTATTTTGATTAATTTTGTTTCAACTTTTTAAAAAGTGTATGCATGTTGCTAATTAAAAAAATTAAAAATTATTTTATTTATAAAAAATATCCCTAATTTGATTAGTTTCATATTATCCGAAATAAAAGCAATTAGTATTTAAATGTAATAATGCTAAAAAAATAATATTTAAAATTATCTTATATAACATAATCTTCGTAATTTTTTGTTTATTATTGATCTAAGAAATTACATTATTATTTTTTTTTTATGTAATAGCACCTAAGTATACAATGCATATTAATTAAATTCTTAAAATAATAGTGATGATTTAAAATTTGTAGTGAAGCTTTTGTTTTGGAAAATTATCCCGTATGGCACTTGAAATAGCGGAGTATAATATTCCTTTATACTAACAAGTAGCCTTAATTAAATTTATCGTGTAGTGAAATTTGAAGGACAAAACTAACCCTCTTAATGAAAGTAAAATGTGTTAGATGATAAAAAAAGTGTAGCGTGGCCAAAAAAAAATTTGCTAAATACATACGTATTTTTTTATATATTTTCATATATATAATTATATATTGTGAATATATACCTATATTAGCTATTAAACACATTTTAACAATTTATGTAATTATTTCACGTGAATTTTATTATTATGATATGGATAATAAGGTGAGAAATAAACATTTTAAAATTTATTAAAAAATATTAATAATTTAGATAGATTAATGATGATAATAATTTTCATTGAAAAAAATTTAATGTATCTTATTTATTAAATTATACACATATAAATATAATTATTAAATTGACTCACAATATGATCATTATTTATGGTTATGTTTATTAATATTTGTTAATAATAGAATATTTTAATAACAAAATAATACTGAAAATTTTTTTGGCGTCCAACCATTATGAAAATTACTTCATGTTATCATGTCTTTGAGAATTTTTGTTAAATAGTAATTTTAATTGGCAAATTTAGTTTGATTTGTTTACTACTTGTTTAGTGTTTAAAATTTATAAGTTCATATACTAACAAGTATTTTAATATATTTTAAATTATTATTTAATTATTATTTTGATAATTAAATTATAAAATTTGATTTGATCAAATAAATCATCTAAATGGAATTTGAATTTATTTTAAAGATTATTTGAAAGTTAAAACATTCAAATTCTTTTGTTTATATATCAACTAGTATTTTTACTCGTAATAACATTACAGAAATATAATTTTTTTAAGATTATGGTACACTTTGTTTTGATAGTACAGATTATGTATAGCACAAAAGATTTATAAAATCAAACTACTTTTATAAAAAAAAAGTCCTAGATCAACAAAAGTCTCTGGCTAAGTAGACCAATGTATCTGTAGATAAAAAATCAAATAATAAGATTTTTAGTTATTATTTTTATATGAAAAGTCTAATTTTTTATTAATAATTAATTTTAACATTCGTTATCTAAAATTTAAAATAATTTAACGTGTATACTTTTACATTTAATTAGGTGTTAACTGTTAAGTTTGATGCACAAATAAAAATAATTAATTTTTATATTTGTTATTTAAAAATAATATTTTTTTCTCTATGTATATAAAAATATAATTAGATATTAGCATAAAAAAATTATACTGATAGTTATAAAATTAACTCAAAATTAATTTTTTTAAAACAATTGAATCTTGATTCTAACTTTTAATTATAACATTAGTATTCTCTCCAAATTATATGTAATAAATATTTGAAAGAAGAGAAATGAAAATATAGATTAAAAAGATAAGCGGTAAAAATTTAAAACTAAATAAAAAACTAAAAAACTATATATGTATATAATAACACTAATAATAATATTTTTATTTAAATTATATTATTTTGTTCATTTTGTTTTATGTAGAAGAGAAAAATAGAAAAAGTAGAGAATGAGAGAAAAAAGAGAGGAAGATAAAGATGAAAAATAAGAGTGAAAGTGAGAGTTTGTTAATTTTGAAAGAAAAAATATTTATTTTAATTGTAAAAAAATATCGAATGACATATTTTGATTTGTCAAATTACTAATATAAAATATAAATTATATATAGAATAAAATTAGTAGAGAGAAATAGAAAAATGGAGAGAGGTAGATGAGAGAATTTAGGAAGGAAGTTTATTAATTTTGAAAAAAATATTTTCTCTCAATTTTAATAAGAGAGTGTCATGTGACACATTTGATTATTAAATTAGATACTAATATATGATACATAATATAGGTATATTTTAATTTTAATTTTAATGCAATTAAAGAATGTCATGTTGCACATTTTAATTGTCAAATTAGTAATTAGTCATTGATATTGATAGGGGTGGCAATGTGTAGGGTAGGGTAGGATAGAATTTGGATCCAACCCTAACCCTACCCGCGTGTTGAGATTTTTATATAAACTCAACCCTACCCTACCTGCAAGTTGAGAATTTTTCAACCCTAACCCTACCCGCTCTTAACCCGCGGGTACCCGACCCTTTCCGCGGGTTATAAAAAAGATACAATTTTATTATATAATTTGATGATAATTTAAAATATAACTGATTTTTACGTAAAAAAATATTGAATTACCAATTAATAATTTTTTTTAGTGGCTAAGGATATTTTACATTTAGTGAGAGGTATTTGATTCAACATCCACTTAAAACATATTTTTATATAAGTATATAACATATCCATATATATAGAGTGCGGGTTGGTCGAGTAGGGTTGATGCTCAACCCGCACCCTACCCGACCTGCACGAGAACCCTACACGCACCCAACCTTACCCGCTGCGAATCGGGTTGGGTACCCACGGATATGGTACATATTGCCACCACTAGATATTGATAATGATATATAAAATAAATAGAGTGGTTGAAGGAACGAGAGAAATAGAGGAAGGAAGAGGGAGGATAGGAGAATTCTTTAATTTTAGAAGGAAAGATTTGAATTCAATTGCAATGAGATTGGTTGTAAAATTAGTAAGAAGAAGAGGAAAATTTCTTAATTTTGGAGAAAAAAAATTTGATTCTAATTGCAATGAGAGAGTGATATGTAACACATTTTAGTTGTAAAATTAGAGATATATAATAGATAATAGATATTTTGCTATAAAAAAATTTCAAGCCTTTTATAATTTATTTTTTTCACATTAATCAAGCAATCAAAACTCAATATATAAAATTTTACTTTACTTTATTAAATATTTTTTCTTTCTCCTAATTATCTATCTTTGAACAAATCATAAATCGTACGATATTAAAAACTAAAATTTATTAGATATAGTTAGATATCATGTTTTTTTATTTTTAAAATTTTAATTTGAAGGTAATTTTTTTTTATGAAATCACAACTTTTAATACTTAAGAGGCCAAAATAGGTTTAAAATATATAGTATGTTCGAGGGTTATCCAATTTATACATATTTATGTGAATTTATGAAATTTACTCAAATTCATCCTAACTTATTTAAATCTAAATTACTAATTATTAAATTTATTTATTTTATTAATTTAAATTAGTAAACTTGTAAGAATTTAAAAGTTAACTTGAGAATTTAACAATTTTAGTTTTTAAAAAATAAAATCCGTAAAAACAAATTATGAATATATCAAATAAAAGTTTAAAAAAGAAAATTATCAATTTGGTCTCAAAAATAAAAGATTAACAAAATAATATATGAAAAGAATATTATTTAATTGTTAATATTAAATACATACTTTAATTAAGATAGACTCTTTATTTATAGTGAACAAACTTATATGCTAAAAACAAAAATAAAAAAACATATATTACACGATATATATTGAAAATAGTTTTAAACTTGTAAAAAAATCTTAATAATTAATAAAAATTGTGAGAAAGAGTTGAGATTTACAAGGTAAAAAAAATAGTTCAGATAAAAATAAAAAATACATTTAACGTAAAAAACAATTTTTAGTAGTAGGATCCAAAATATTTTTTTTTCTTTGGTTCAGTTTGTGTATATTCACTTATATAGAAGTGAAATATTTAAGTAAAATATTTTTACATATTTTTCATATATAAAATTGTAAAATATGACTAAAATTTTTAATATATATTTTTGCTATTTTGTTAGTGAAATATGAAAATGATATATAAAATAATAAATTTTAAGATTTTTCACAAATTAAAAATTTTTTAGAGAAATAAAAAAAGAGCAAAATTAAATATTCTAACATTATTTTTTATCGATTTTTTAATAAATTTTTAATTCTATAAAATTCATGATAACATATGTATTTAAGAGTTAATTTAAAAAAATAAAAAATAAAGTTTTATTGTTAAAAATGGTTTAGAAAAAAAATGGCTTGACATAATTTATATAAATTATTGACAGATAGGCTCATTGTATATTACCATGAAACAGTTTCAAATTGGGTAGGTTGGACATTTTCATCAATTTCAAACTGAAAAAAGAAAAAATTCGTTGCAGACTTTTTGTAGACCTTTTATTATTGATATGTACAATATTTTTATTCACTAAATTTTAATCACATGTATTATTTAATATATATCTTAATGGTTGTAAAAATTAAAATACCATATTCCAAGCAAATAGAGTGACATATATGAACATTTTCTGTTTGTTTTACACATGGATATAGTATATAGTAGTGTTACATGAATAATCAATTTTAGTTGTTAGTTCATGCTTTCATATACATCTGTTAAAACATATTATTGTTTACTAAAATTTTCTTACATTAACAATTATCACCGTCATATCCAATAATGATTAAATTGAAATAGCTGTCTAAATAAATAACAAAGTTACACATTATATATTTATCTTTGAAAAGATAGAGATGCACATGCTTCTTTAATATCTCAAAGATTGGCTTTAAATCAAACTTGGACGGTTTGTCTTTCAGTTGCTGGAACATCAAATAATCAAACAAGTGGTTATATTATTTATTTCAATTTGACTGGATAACTAGCTAGAGTATCAACTAATTCTGTCAATTTTAATATAAAATTCAATATAATAAGTTCTATTAACACAAAAATACTATCCCACATACTTTTATTTAGACTAATCCTAACTTATCTTTTTATTTAAATGTGATTCAATCACATTACTCTTCTCTTACTTCTAACTACGCTACTGTCAAATTTCACCCAGTCGCATCGTCGTCTTCCATCATGTTCTGGCGACACCACTGCTACACCAAAAAACCGTGCGCTAACTCGACAGTGTCGCGAACATAGCCCTAGGAAGGCACCCTTCGCACGTCGTTGCTGCCTCCGCAGGACCCATCTCACGTGTCATTGATGCCTCATCATCGTACCAGACTTCTCGAGCCATTGTTGCCCTCGCGATCCCATCCCATCGCTGGCATTACGCAACCGATCCTGCAACGCCAACCCTGTGCTGAACGTGCTCTCCATAAAGCCACTTCCTGCATCCTCCGTTGCCGAAGACCATCACAACATGCATGCCAAGGATCGTTGGTAGTCACTTCACCGCCAATTGCAACGAAATCACCTACAAGATAAGTCCCCTTGTAGTTGAATGTTTTTTAATGCGGGCTTGCAGATGTTCTTTCTCTATTGATAGAAGTTTCTTTACTCTTTAAATGGATGTTTTTTTTATAGTATAGATGGATGTTTCTTATTATAGGATTGCGGATGTTCTTTTTATTTGGTGGATATTTTTTTACTTTTAGTTGCATGTATAAAATTTGGGATGTTTTCTTTTTGTTACTGAATGTTTCTTTTTATATTTTTTTGGGCCCTGCGGTGACACGGCAGTGGCACAGCACTTGCACGACGCCTGGTTGATGTCAACAGTCTGGCGACGCAATGTGAGAGCTCCCGACATACACGCAGCGATTACTTCTTCGTACGTGTATAGAGAATGGTTATGTGTTTAGAGAAGAATTAAATCTCTAATTCTAATTATTCAAAATTTTATTTTTTAAAATTAAAAGATTAATTGGTTAATAAGTTGTTTAAATTGGTTGGTGGGTGAGTTGCCCCTATACTTTTTTTACTATTTGTTTTTTTTTAGAAAATTGAACTAACCTGTTTCACTGACTGTATTGATATAAAAATTCTCACTTCTTTAGTCTTTATAATTACGTAGTTTGTGTCTTTATTTTTAGAGTTAAACATCAATCAATAATTATCGAAAAAGAAAATATATAGCGGGGTTATTATTTAGTGGTTTTAATTAATTTACTTAACTAATTCTACCTTTAAAAGGCATCTAATCTAATTAAGATAAAAGGAATAAGTAAAAAGGAGTGAGCAAATATCTAAAATTGGCACTTAAATTTATTGGATTTAAAATGGTTTTTAAGATTTTAATTAATTCAATTTAATAAATTATCAAATTTTTATTTATGACTCTTTGTAGTAGTTGGTTTTATCTTCGTTAGTTTGATTTTAAATGTATACTTACGTAGTTAGACAATAACAAAAGTCACATAATAAAAAATTTCAATAATTATCTGACATAGTTAAATTTTTATATTGAATTAATTTAACTCTATCTCATTACGATAAAAATGATTTAAACCCAAATTTGTCTTCCTTATAAGAACCCTTCTGAAATTTGTTATTGTCATTTTGAGCATGTCAAATATATAGTGACAGTCAAATTTTTTAATAGCTTCACTAAGTCTTGGTCATATGGAAAATGAACATAGGACAATCTAATATGATAATTTAGCATGTTGCTAGCGCGCGGAGATACATTCATAGAAAAAATTTTAAGTATTTAAAAAGGCAATTTACATAATAAAATGAGTGGAGCTCAAATTTATTTGATTATAACAATTGAAAATATTTTACACGTGTGTTCAAATTTATATTTATATAAATTTATACTTTATGCAGATTACACATTTATATGTAAACTGTTATATTTTACGATAGTTTACGTTCAATAAAATTAATGCATAATCTGTTTTATTCTGTTGTTGATTATGAAAATGAAAAATTATATATAATTTGTTATATCTCTACCACAGATTATAAATAAATTAAATGTTAAAATCTACTATTAATTATCACAGTTTATAAATAAATTAGACTAATATATAGATTGTCAAATTCACAATATCAAATGAAAAAATTAACCAAAAAAATCATGTCAATTATTTTTTTTGTTAATTTTTTGATGATATTGTACAATTTTATAATTGTTATTTTTTTATTTTTTTTAAATATTTTTTTATATAATATTTTTTCTAGCAGTCTTAGTATTATTTTTTAGTATTTTATAATTTTTTTTACTATTATTATTTATGGTTATTTTTTTGTTTAATTTACTCTACCTCACGGATTAATAATTCATATAATAAAAATATAATAACAATAGACATGATATACAAGAAAAATAATTATAAAATTAAACAATGTGACCAAAAACTTAATAGAAAAAATAAAAAATAATAATAAAAATTTTTCATCTTTAGATTTTTTTTTGTTATTTTTTTGGTTTGATATTGTGAATTTGTCACTCTATATAGTGGTCTCATCTGCTTATAAACCGCACGACTTTCAGCATCTGCTAGTTTGTTTAGTAGATATACACTAAATATAGTTTTTCATCTTCATAATCTGCAATAGAATATAGCAGATTATGCATTGATTTTGTTAAACATAAACTGTTATAGGGTGTAGTTGTTTATGTGTAAATATGTAATTCGTGATAGAGTGTAACGATTTATATAAATATAAATTTACACATGTATATAAAGCATTTCTAATGGTTATAATAACGTAAATTTGAATTTTAGTCATTTCATTTATATAAATTGTTCTATTTAAAAATATTAATATTTTAATAATTTTAACTGTTAATTTTAATTATAAAATTTACTTAAAATTAAATAGTTAAAATTTAAAAATACTTTAACATCAATATTTATAAAATACCTAAAATTCTTCCAACCCCATAAAATTAGGTCAATTAATTAAGGTTATTTCCATATAGCCATTTAAAATGTGATGCATGACTATAATTAAACTTCTCAACGAAATTATGAACGAAAAGAGTAGCGAATTAAATTATAACACCTAGCTTGCTTTTCCAATCCTACCAATACCAGTGAAAGGTGTTAATAGCTTCAACTAAGCTTCAACTACTTTAGGGTACTCCACTGTGTTATTCTTCAATTCATTTATTATCAATCAATAAATTACCAACTGTTAGTCTGTTACTGTGCTACATATATTATGACTACATATTTATGGGGCTTCCCATTTCTACAGTCACTGTTCACACTCCATCATTACTTACATTTACACGCATCTATTATTTATTAACTTTGAGGGATATTAATACCCCGTTATACTTTCGGGGTTAACTTCCTTTCTTATATTTTCTTCTTTGTCTTCTTGTGGACATATATGCACTTGTATTATTTTATTGATTTTATTTTATTTTATTAAATTAGAGTATTTTCTAAAGATCTAGAGCCTTTATAGAAATTTATAAATCGCTTACTAAAAGAACCTTTAAAATGATTAAAAAAAATTCAAACTGAAATTTTTTAAAACAATTATGTGGTACATACTAAAATTGACTACTAATACAAAATATATATTAAAAGACACAAAATATATTAAAAATAAATTAAATTATATAATTATACATATATTTATATATAAATATATGATTTGTTAATTTTAGTAGTTATTTTTGGTGTACACTTAATATTTTGGAATAAATACTGTTTTGATTCCTAAAATTTAGAGTCAAAATTAAAATCATCTTTAATTTTTTTCTAGTATAAAATAATTCTCAACGTTATATTTAATGTTAAAATCATCCTTTTAAATATAATAATTTTTTAAATAACAAAAATATTCTTTTGAGTTTGTTTTTTAGAAAAAAAGAGGAGTTAAATCTCAAATTCGTCCCTGAAAGATACCCCGATCTCCATATTAGTCCCCGAAAGATAAAGTTAATCAAAAGAGTCCCCGAAAGATACCCAAGTTAATCACGTTTGTCCTTCCGTCAATTCTCTTAGTGACATGGCTAACGTCTGCTGACGTGTTTCGTTAGCTTCCAACGTGGAAGAGGCCAACGTGTCATAACCGATTGCTGACAAGGTAAGTTTGGCAAAATAGTTCAAAAATCAGTCCCTAATTGTTTGAAACCTAATCCTAATTTCGACGATAAATACGTCGTCTTCAGCAATCAGTGGGCCATATGCCTGGGTTAGTGTTGAAATTGCTGGTTTGGGGCGACGATGGAGGCAGCAAATGGAGGCCGTGGTGATGGTGTGTCGTTCTACTACACTATGCCTCTGCCAACCTACATGTCTTCTTCTTCTTGTTCTTCTTGGATATCATCTGAACTTTGGAGATGGCTCAACTTAACTTTTTCCCTTTTTGATTGTGATGAGTCTTCTCTTGCGTCCTCTTCGTTAGCCTTCCTCTTCTCTCTATTACTATTTTCGTCATCCTCATTAGTCTTTGTCTTCTCTCCGTCACCGTTTTCTTCATCGACAGCCACTGCAGGCTGTTTGGCACTTGAATTATCTTCTGATTCCAACGGATGTTTTTGGATCAGACTGTTCAGCTTTATCTTTGTTGCTAGATGCTCTGTTCTTGGCTGATCTTTCGAATTCCTTCAGAAATGAGCGGACTTCTTCATTGTTAGCAAGATCCAAAGGAGTCTTTCCTGCCCTTGTCTTGGCAATAAAACTCGCCCCTTTCTTGGCCAAGTACCTAACAAGCTCCAGATGGGAACCTTGAGCTGCGTAGTGTAATGAATTCATGCCTTTGCGAGTACAAGCCTTGATGGATGCACCAGCTGCAACTAGAGCCTTAACAACTTCCAAATGCCCCTTCTGAGTGGCAAAGTGTATTGCGGCCATGTCATCCATAGCAGAAGCACCAACATCAGCCTTATTCTTGCACAGATAACTTACTATCTCTGCATGTCCAGCAAATGCTGCTAAATGAAGTCTATGGTCCAAAGCTAATTGTCAAAGAAACAAAGTGAAAATTACACATTAAGCACATAACAAAGTACCAAATCATTTTCAGATAAAACATGCAGCACAACTCTGTTCATGCAACAAAAAGATAAAAAGCATAAACAATAAGTCAACAGAGATTCCAATATAATGGTATTAGGGAAGCTAATCCACGATTCGATGCAGATAGGTCAAAAAGGAAAGGGAAGAAAATCACGGTGCAATGGATTCAATTATCATCAGGAAAGAACAAGTTAAACTTCAAAGCAAACGAATTGAATGGAGAATTTACCGTGGGAACCGAACAGAGTGTCAGGGTTCCTTTAGCAATTAGTAGTGATAATAAATGAGAGGAGGATACGGTGTTCTCGAATGCTTGTCTCTGGAATTAACAGCCAAAGGGTTTGAAGTCAAAATCATCTGAACAGCGACGAGATCACCGGACCTTGCCGCCGTATGGAGCTCGTCGCCGGTGCTTCTTCTCTGTGGGTTGCCTTTACCCATCTCCACACGTTCCTCTCTTGCTGCTTCACTTCACACACTTTAAAACCAACCAACCACAAAATCTCCATTCTGCCCACAAAACGACGCCGAATCATGACTATCAGGGCATTCACTCAAAACGGCGTCGTTTTCCTTCTCTGCCAGCGTGGCAGTTAACGTCACATATCAGCAGACGTTAGCCAAGTCATCAAGCGATTTGACAGAAGGACGAACCTGATTTAGTCGTCTATCTTTCAAGGACTCTTTTGATTAACTTTATTTTTCGGGGACTAATATAGAGATCGGAGTATCTTTCAGAGACGAATTTGAGTATTAACTCAAAAAAAGAGAGAAGAAAATTCTGCTTTCGTAAAAATTGAAATCTTTAAACTCTAACTTTATTAAACTCTAATTTCAGAAATCTGAACCCTAATTTGCTGGTGGTGACGGCGATGATGAATTTGCTTGGTGATGGTGGCAGCGAACATGGATGGGTTGCGAAAGAATTGAACAGCACAACACAGCAACAACAGCATTGCATAGAAAGTTGCAGTGAAAGGGAACAACACAGAAGCGGTGGCACAATAATATGAAAAAGCTACAGCAACAGAGGACAACATAGCGGTGGCGTCACAATGAAAAGGGACGGGAGGCGTGGGTGGTGCTGCCAAAAACGCAAAGAGAGTTTGCTAGTGGTGTGATAGGGGAGAAGAGGGAGCCAAACTGAGTTAAAACAAAAAATGGTCCTTGAAATTGGCATCGTGCACTAAAATCGTCCTTGATATTCCAATTGCACCATTACGTCCTTGAGATTGACAAAAATGTACTATGTTAGTCCCTGACCCATTTTCCATTTACGACATGATGACATGGCTTGATGACGTGGGCTGTTAGTGACACGTGTCACTCCATGATTTAGCCACGTGTAATGGTATAATGATGCGTTGACCAGTGACACGTGGCATCTTGATGTGGATGGTTGTGCCACAATGAGAAAAAATTGGTGAAGGGACTAGTTTGGTGCACGACATTCAATTTCAGGGACTAAAATGAGTCACTTAATGTAAAGTGAGGGACTAATTTGGTGCATCTACAATGATAACATAATGGATGACACGTGGACGAATACTATTGCAACACGTGGCATAACCATTCACATCAGCATGCCACATGTTACTAGTCAACACATCATCGTACCATTACATGTGGCCAAATCATGGAGTAACACGTGTCACTAACATCTCACGTCATCAACCCATGTCATCACGTCGTTAATGGAAAATGGGTTAGGGACTAATGTGGTATATTTTTGTCGATTTCAGGGATATAATTGGTACAATCAGAATCTTAGGGACGATTTTAGTTCACAACGCTAATTTTAGAGACTATTTTAGGGTTTAACTCGAGCCAAACTGCATGAAAAGAGCTGGCAAAAGAGAGGAAGGAAGAAATTGCAGAAGGTTTGGTGACGCAGTGGAGATAGCTCTGGCGGCAATATATATGGTGACTTGGAAGGATCGAAAATGTGAAAATATGGTGGAAAAGTGGTGATTTTAGAAGATGATAGAATGATAGATGATGGATGATGATGAAAGATAGAAGGAAGAATTTTTTTTATTTATCAAATTTTATAAAAAATAAAATTATTAAAAGGATGATTTTAAGCTTTTAACATTAAATATAACGTTTAGATCATTTTGAACAAAAAAAACAAAATTGTAGACGTTTTTAATTTTGATTTCGAATTGTAGAGATTAAAAGAATCGTATTTATCTCTAAATTTTTGTTATTAAAAAAAATATATATTATGAACATTCACCATTCATATTAACTTTTTTTTCGGTTCTATTGATTGATTTGATTCTAATTTATTACCTCATCATTGAAGAAATTTTAATCTTTGTCAAGAAATATATATCTTTCTAGTTTCTAAGTCAACAGTCCACCACATATTGGAACAAACCAATCAACCAAACGATAAGGGACTTTCAGAGTACGACACAGTGGAATGGGGAGTTTGGTTTCATAGCCCTTACAGGACCACTACTATGCAGATCCACGATCGCAGCTAATTAACTACGATGAACAAATTGTTTCACCAATTTTGAGAGAGAAAAAAACATATCTCAAAATTTGAGCACACTTAATTATGTCATTTCTCCAATAATATGATATGGGCATGTTCAGAACAACCATCACGATATCATAATCAATCAACATCATCATCAATTTTCCCCCACATGCTTATGGAGTGTTTTCAGCTATGAATTCGTCACAGTAGTCATGGTAGCCAATGACAATTTTGAAGATCAGTCAGCTTTCATAACCAATGAACATAACCAAAATAAGACCACATGGAAAATTAAAAGAAAACAAAAGAAACACAAAAAGAAATAATAAGAAACAAAAGAAAATAATATATAGACACAAAAAAAAAAAAACCAACATGTTAGAATTGAGAATAAACATTTAAATCACTCCTTAAAAAATTTTAAATTGGACACTTTAATTTTAAAAAACTTTTTAGAATAAATACACAAATTGATCTGCAAAAAATTTTTTGAAGATCGAATTGTTTTATAATAAAATTTATTAAGGACTTATTTGTCCAACACACATATAGAATAATTGATTTAAAATGTCTTAAGAATCAATCTATCCGATGATAGTAATTTTCAAAGACTTTTAGAAAATAAAAATTTGTTCGGAACTAAAATGGTTGATAAAAAATTCTATAAAGATTAACATAAGTATTTATTCAAATTTTTGTTATTATAGAGGTCTTTGAGACAAATTGGTCTCTCTGAAAGGAGGACTAATTTGTCTTTATAAATGTATTTGTTAGGAATCTAATTGTCTTATAATAAAATTTGTTAGAAATTTTTTTGTCTAATACGTATATTAAAAATTTGAGTAATTACTCAAATTAGTCCTTAAGATTCTTAAAATTGGACACTTTACTTCGATCTTTAGATTTCAAAATACACAAAATAGTCTCCAACGTTTACTTCTGTTACACACTACAATCCTTCCGTTAGTCACTAACGATAACTAATAACGTGAAATGTTAACTCGTACAAGTGACCGTTAAGTGTTCATAGATGCTATTCGGACAAATCAATCCCTAAGATGAATTATAAAAAAGTTCCCAAAAAGTAGGAAAAAAATCTTAAAAAATCCTGAAAAATTTTAAAAATTCAAAATAATCCTTTTCGATTGATTTATATATAATTATTTTTAAATTAATAAATTTTAATTTCTAAATTTTTAGTCTATTTATTTTAAATTTGATTATTTATATACAAAAACTTTTTATATATTTTAAAATAAATTATAAATTAATTTTGAAAAGACACTATTTTAAATAAAAATGAAATAAATAAACCTATATTTATTTTTGACCATGCAAGATATTAATTTAATTTAATTTATAGATACCATATTCTATGATCATTTTTTAATGATGAAGAAGAGAATAAGCTAGTATTATTTAAAAAGATAAGAGAACTCTCATTTAACATAAACTTTTTTACATAAACAATTGGAATATTTATGGAAATGTTTACGAAGTCATCACTTTAGAACTTGCATGAAATGGAACCAAGTCATCTATGAAGTTAAATTTGTAAATTTTAGTCAACCACAAGGTCAACATGGATAATTTACAAAATTTCAATGTAAAGCTCCTAATAATTTGCAACGCTTAAAGAATAAATGTCTTTGCAAATCCACGTGTTCTGTTCATATTTTTTAGAAAATTTTGAGATTAACTGGTTATAATATTGTACAAAATAGATATACAATTAAAGTTGTTTGTGCTACTACAGACTACAGTTAGCAATTATGCCACGAAAAAAAAAGATTTTTTTATTTAAAAATATTTTTCTAAGTTTATTTGATATCAATATCTTAGGAGTTTAGGTATATAAATAATGACTTTCATAATTCAATGACATCTTAAATTTAGTTGTTATATTATGATTTCTATATCATCTTGATGTAGGTATCATAGGTTGATGATTAAATAATATAATTTTTTATGACATTTTAATATTAATTAATAAAATTATTTTTAGTATATTTTTTATTATTTTTTGAATTCTTTATTTAATATTTTATTATTTTAATTAATAAAAATATTATAAGATGTTGATTTTTGAAAAAAATTAAAAATATTCAAAGGGATTGTTTTGGAATTTTTAAGATTTTTAGGGACTGTTTTGTTGATTTTTGAAACTCTTCGGAGACTATTTTGTATTTTACTTCGGGACTGAATTGTCCAAATCACACACATGGATACTTAACTTCTATATGTGCAAGTTAATGTTCTACACTAGTAGTCACTATTAGCGACTAATAGAGGGAATTGTATTATCTAACGGAAGTAAATGTTGAGGACTATTTTTTGTATTTTAAAATCTAAGGGATTAAAATGATCAATTTTAAAAATCTCAAGAATTGATTTGGGTAATTACTCTAAAAGGTTTATTAAAAATGATAGAGGGACCAATATGTTGAGTTTAGCGAACTAAACTATGATTAAGATGATGACTAAACATTATTAGGATTATTATTAAATTGTTTGTATGATGTGTTTGTTTAAGTATGCAGAAATTAAATTAAACTGATTCAGGCCAAGAAACATAAACAAGGCCCAATATGGATTCAATAAAGATATTATACTATAAGTCTTAATCCAAAGGCCAAGTGTTGAACCATGTGAAAGAAAGAAACAAATTGGCCCAAACTGAGACCATATCCATCTTAAACCCATTCGATGGTCCAACACCCAAATCCATCCACTTTATTAATTTGGCACCATCATATGAAATTTTATTTCATTTGAATCTATTCTCACATCCACCGAACCAACAAACTCTCTCTTCTCTCTCTTATCTTTTCTTTCTTATCACGTCAATATCTAAAACAAGAAGAAAGGAATAGAAAAGTTCTAGAGCTAGGGCAAAAAGAAGAACAAAAAGGTAGTTTTCAAATTTAAGTAAGAAGAAAAAAATTTATGGGCTACAACAAAAGGGAAGATATCATTCGAATAGAGGATTACAAAAAGGTGACTTCCTCATTTGTGCTTCAACGAAAAGCCGTGAAAAAATCCTCTGTGTCTCAAGTATCGTTCAAGAAACTATGAAAGTTGTGAAGTCAACGATGCTCAGAGGTTCATCAACGGCCAACAAACAAACTTGGGGCCAAAGAAAGAAAGCACGGTCCAGATTCAAGAAGTTTGAAGAAAAAGGATGAAAGAGAAAAGTATGGTTGCATGTCAGTGCTTCTGTCTTCTCTCTATTCTCTGTGAACACCACTGCTGACTCTGATCTTGGGAGAAGAAAAATCAACATATGTTGAAGCAAGGTTTTAACCCTAGGAAGCTTCACTCTTCTATAATAAGGGTGAATGGCCAATGATTGAAGTAAGAGAGAAAGAGCACTAGTTTCGGTCCTCATAGTTCCCTGAGATATTCTTGTTCTTCTCATTCATGGTTTTCATTTTTTAATTCTTTTTCTCGATTTTATCTGTCTGATTTAATCTTTTTCATCGCTCGAATCTCTTCCAAGTTTTCATCTTATTTTAATCGCAATCTGAATTCTTTTCTCGGACAAACTAATGCTGATTTTGATTGAAATCTGAATCGCGCTCTAGTTATCAGATACGGGTTCCTTAATCTCCCTCTCAATTCTGATTCTTGTGCTTCCAATTTGTGTTCTATCATGACCTAGTACTTTTTCCCAATTCTTTTTGGTTCAATATACATTACTGAAATTCAATTGTCACTATTATTTTGGAATATTTATTTGATAGGATGAATTAGGATTATTAGAATACGAAATTGAGCTTGGCAATATCTGGTTTCACTTTTATGCTTCAATCTTTGTAAATAGGTAGAACAATTAGACCATTAATTAACCCTGAAAACCTCTAACAATTTGACGCGTGCACAGATCTGGATCAAGGGTTTAGTGTTGGAAGTGTTGGTGTTTGCTCTTGCCTTCGTATTTGCCTCTGCAGATGATGTTGTTTGCTCAGCGAAGATAACTTTGAGAAGGAGGTTGGTTAGGACAGAAGAGCACTTGTTGAGTTCTATGCTCCTTGGTAATAAAATAATCACCAATCCATTTTTGGTTCCTTTGTTGATTCAATTTTTACCTTATCTAGGGTTTAGTTCAGTATACAGTTCACATAGAATATATTATTGTCCTTTATCTCTTTGATTTTGTAGATTAATAGATGTTTAACTTTATATTCTTTGATTTGATTCCTTTAATATAAGTTATTAGATGATAAGATCTCTGTATAATTGACACTAGAGAGAGTGAGGGTACAAACGATACTTTTTTTGTGCCAATTGAAGGGTAATTCATCATGGCGATCTAGCAAAGATAAGATGCACTTTTTTTCTAATTCTCGATCTGTGTTTTTCATACCACTTTTTTGTTACCATAGGTGTGGACACTGTAAAAAGCTTGCCCCTGAATATGAAAAACTCGGTTCCAGCTTCAAGAAAGCCAAATCTGTTTTAATTGGCAAGGTAAGCAAGAACAAGTGGCGTTTCTCACTTTCTCTATATTCAACACCTTTTTATAAAATACTAGGAACTGTGTATAATTCCTCTGTTCCCCTTACAAATTATTCATACTCAATTAGTCCTTTAAATCATGCTATATCTATAGGGTTGTGGGTGGGACGTTTGAGCAGTCAAGATGTCATTAGCAATCTGTACTATATCTATAGGGTAGCAAGGAAATAAGAGAGCATCAGGCTTACTGCAGGATCATGCTTAGTGCGCTTAGTTTGGTTTAACCCTCCTAGCATTCAGTTGGTTGGGAAAAACTGTCATTCAAGGACCTTGCTTCATCCCTTATCAAGGTTAGTCCAAAAGAGCAGCAAGTCAACCTAAATCTCCTTAACATGACAATGCTTGGAAGTCACGTGTTGACAAATATTAGAAGATATCTCATACCTCTTGCAGAGGACAAAAATTTGATCTTAAGTTTTTTGTCTCTTATTGAGCAGAGTAGTGAAATTTTAAAAGGAAAGACACTTTTTTGTGGCTCTACTTTGTAAGCATAGTTGGAGGTGGCTTCCACACTTCTTAGTAGTTCATTATTTAAACACAAATTGGTTACAATTCACGTCTTACGGCAGCTGGCCAATCTATATAAACCCATTAAAACATCGTTTCAGGTTAGTGACACAACCATTGTCGTCGTTATCCTTTTAATGATATGTTTTATTGTTTAATTGTTTTCATGGACCTTGACTCGTTGCTTGTTAAAAAATAAAATGAAAGTGTTTGGCTGACTAACCACAGTCACTAATTTAGTCATAAATTGATTTGCTGATATGTACTTGTTATTCTGAAAACATGAGATTTTGGTCTTAAAAACCTTCTATATATCTCTCGATCAAATCAAATTAACAAATTCTTAAATTTGATGTCAATTTTTGACATATTGTTTGATTAATTAGTATCTCATTAAATGATTGCTTGATCAGCTTGACAATATTTATTGAGGGGCTAATGTTATGGTGTAGATTTCAAATTTTATCGAGTTAAGCCTCAGAGTGGTCCCTGAAGTTACACTCGTGCTTCATAGTAGTCCCTGAATTTAATAGTTACCTACATTTGTCCCTGAAGTTATACGCCGGGACTCAGTCTCGTCCTTCCGACATATTTCTTCCAGCTGGCATTACCAGAAAGCTGATCTGGATAACTGGGTGACACGCTGGCTACGCTAACGGCTAGCTAACGTGGATGAATAAACTTTGTTGAGTTAATTTGATCCCTAATTTGAAGTTAAAAACCCTAATTCCCAAATGTTCAATCTCCAGTGCCCATTCTCTTCTCTTCTGGTCTCTTCCCTTGGATTGTCTTCAGCATCTTCATAGCCAGACGACAATGGCTAGCACGAGCAACGCAGCTGGGAACTCCAACAACCCACTATCGTTTGGAAGCATTATGAGGAGAATGAACAGAAACAGGGATTCGCATTTGCCAGAATGGTGTGGGTGCGGGTCGAGACCAGTGCTGTGATGGTCAGCGACGGATTCTATTCCAGGGAGACCATTCGTGGGTTGCCCAAACTACAATGTAAGTGGTTGTTGTTATTGTTTGCTGTAATTCTGGATATAAACTTGGTTGATTCACTTTCTTGGGTGCAGACTGTAGGTAAGATGTGGTGTGAGTTGTTTCTGTGGGTAGATAAAATTCTTGGAGAAGATGTGATAACATGTGATGGTAGAACAAGCCCTTCAATTGACAATAAAGAATGGAAGATGAAGATTGTTTGGAAATTTGAAAGGTCAGAGTCTGAAGTTAGGGTTCTAAAAGTAGGTGGAGTTTTGGTATTTGTATTTATGTTGCTGATTACATTAGCTGTTCTTCTCTTAAAGTTAGATAGACAATTTGGCCAATTGTATCTAGCAAGAAACAAATGACATACATATATTGTTTCTGTAGTTGTACCTGTTAGTTTGTTTGAAAGAAATACAAATTAAAGTGTTTGATACTACTGCTTGCATATTTTGGAAATTGGAGAAACAATATGAACTACTAATATATTCATCCAAAATATAATTCTTGTAAATAAAATAAAAATAGACAGTGTTTGGAATGCATCTTAATTGCATATAAGAGGACAAAATAAAACTAAAATTCTGACAGATCAATTCAAGAAAGTTATAATTCATGTTTCATAATGTAAAAAATACATCCAAAATAAGGCATTATAAAACCAAAACAATAGTCCCCAAGTATATCATAGTTGTCAAAACACAAGTCTCATGAGTTTCCAATACTAAAATCCCCCACACTGGGATACTAATTAAGAAAGCATACAGAGTAAATTACTTCAAAACAGATAAACAAAGACACCATCTGTCCCTAAAGATAATAATCTAAGTCATTAATTCTTGGTCTTGGGTAGCTTGAATCCAGGATTAGGCACAAATCTCATTATGCTTGCTGGTAGAGTGCTTGCAGATGGAATGCTTGCAGGTTGAGTGCTTGCTGGTAGAGTGCTTGCAGATGGAATGCTTCCAGATGGAGTGCTTGCAGGTGGGGTGTTGGTTGGTTGGGTGGTAGCAGCTGGTGTACTTGTTGATGGAGTGTTCTTTTTGGGTGTGGACAACTTTTTCTTAGGAGCTAGTTTGGTTAGTCAACAGAAGGGGGTTGCACCTATGTATAAAACATGAAACATTTGAAGTGACTAAGAAAATTTAAAAGAGTATATATATATATATATATATATATATATGGGTAAGTAATAATATGAACCTGTTAAGAGTCATCAGTTTCTGACAAGACAGGCTGACTAAGATCAAGCTGAATCTCAACCTGAGCCTGTGGCACAAGTGGGGCATCACCACCATTTATAGCAATAGTTGGAGCAGAATTATTGACCTCACTTCCATTAGCATCAGTATCAGTAGCTGCTTCTTCGTCAATAGCTCTCTTACGTCAATTCCTCTTGGTGTGACCTATTTCACCACAATAGCGACAATAATGTCCTATTTTATAAACTATTTTCATGGAGGTATTCTGTTTGTTGCCTCTACTTGGCTCCTCATCAGCATCCTTTCTTCTTTTCTTCTTAATTGGCTCTGGTTTCTTCTTGAACTTTGGTGCTTGAGGTCTATTATGTGGTGATTTCTCCCACAGTGTCTGACCAGGAAGTGGATTTATATGGAAGACATAGGTGTTGTTGTATGCTTTCATAGTCAACCAGTGATGACAGAATTCATCTGGCTTTTTATCAGCCTTGGCCAATGCGACACATGCATGCACACATGGCATCCCTACATAGAAATTCACAGCCATACATAAACAAAATTTCAACTATAAATCATGAATAAAATAATAAAAAAATATGCATAAAAAGCTAGTACAATTATGGAATTCGAACATTTGGGAACACATCCTGAACTGCATGGATAAGTCCCTGCATAACCAAAAAGCCAGTACAAAAGTTTATAATCGAGCCTCAAAAAGGTCCCTCATATTGTATTAATGAACTCAGACTGGTCCTTAAAGTTGTGTAAGTGACATCAAAATTGGCCCCTCGACAGAGTAAATAGATACTACCCGTATATAGCAACCATCAACTATGTAGCATCCAATTTATGCAACAACTACTCAGTTGTTCTAAATAGCAGTAAATAGATTTACTACTCAGGACACATATATTAAGATATCTAACAATAAACAACACTAAAGGGATTTACTAATCAGCAGTTATATCTCATAATCTTCGATTACTACCATTAATTAAGATATCTAGCAATAAACAACAAAAATACCTTTTGCATGTCTGAAATAAAACACCAATCATGTTGTTTGTAATCATCCAAGTCTTGATGCAGCAATTTCAGAAACCATCACAAATTCTCCATGTTTTTTATGGATACAATTGCATAAGCAATCACATAAATGTGAATTTTTGCGTCTTGACCAATGGTAGAGAGGATTTGACCACCATGTTGTGTTTTTAGAAATGCTCTATCCAAACCTATAAGTGGTCTGCAACTTTTCTTGAACCCTCTTTTACACCCATCAAGACAAATGTACATCCTATCAAAAGTTGGATCTTCATCAGGATTGGGATGAGGTCTTACACCAATACTAACAGTTGAGCCAGTATTACTTTTCAGCAATGTCAACCCATAATCCCTAACAATACCATACTGGGCAGTAGCATCTCTGTACACTATGGCCCTAGCATCCCCTAGATCCCTTGTTAGTGAAGACTTGTTCAGGTCCAAGTTACACTTGCTCTTAAAGTATTGTGCAACTTCAGAATGTTTAAGATTGGGATATTTTCTTAATTTTCTAACCAGTTTGCAACCTAGCCACTTCCAATTAGCTAGCCACTTCCTGTTAGCTAGCCTGTTCTTAGTCTCTTTAGGACAAGTGTGATCGTCCATAAAGGTCTTGATCTGCCAACAATTACCCTCACTATCCCGGGAAGCATATACAAAGCCAGCTATAGTCCTCTCCCTTACACACAGTCCTCATCCTTACTCTATCATTCTTCTTAAACCAGATCCACTTTTCCTCCTGGATACAGTACTTACAAACAGCCTCCTTAAATTCCATATTTGAATTAAATTTCATTCCAACCTCTAGTTTAAGCTCACTAAACCTTCCTCCTTCCCTAAACACAGGAAACACCTCATTTGAATCAACCTCCTCCAACTCATCCTCAGAATTCAGAGGAGTCTTCATTTTTTCAGAGTGCCAAGACTCTCCACCATCAAAATCATCATAACCTCCATCTTGAGCATCAAAATATGGTGCCATTTCACCAACCTTATAAATTGGTCCAAAAAATAATTCATCATCTTTAGACCTTGAGTCTACACACACAAGACCATCATCCTCAAGTATAACATCTCTCTTTTCTTTAACTTCTTTCTTATCTGTTGTAGTCCTCTTTTTAACATCACTCTTCTTTCCAACTGATCTCTTCACAATCACTTCTTCTTCCTCACTAGAGACCTCATCACCAGCAGGCCTATATGGTTCGTCCTCTACGCTGTTATAACTGTCATGGCTATCTGAGGATTCCTCCTCACTGGACAAGCTCACAAACACAGCTTAGGACTCCTTTCCCTTAACAGATGCTCTTCTAAAAGTTTTAGTTGCAGCTGATCTTGTCAAAGGCCTCCTTACATGTGATGCTGCATTTTTGACTTTTTGAGGACCTTTCTTTTTTAGATTAGACCTTTTGATTTCTTTAAATTTAAATTTGGACCTAGTTAGAGGTTTTGAAGTGGGCTGGGCCATTGATTTTGGTGGTGGGTTAGGCTTGGTACTAGGAGCAGCAGTAGATTGGCTATTATTTTTGGTGGTGGGTTGGGCTTAGTACTAGGAGCAGTTGTAGGGTGTGCCATTGTTTTTGGTGGTGGGGTGGGATTAGTACTGGGAGCAGTTGTGGGGTGTGCCATTATTTTTGGTGGTGGGGTGGGCTTAGTAGTAGGAGCAGCAGTGGGTGCTGCCATTCTTTTTTGTGGTGATTTGGAATTACTAACAGAAGTTGCAGTAGGTTGAGTCTTATGTTTTGGTCCTAAAATACCTTTACCAGCAAGCTTAGTTATGGGGGATTGTTATTGGAGTAGAAATAGTAGTGTGTATTGGGTTTGAAATTGGAATTGGTGGTGATGTCATGGGAATTATTTTGGGACTAGTGGTGTGAGTTGGCTTTGAAATTGGAGTTGATGGTGATGTGGTGAAAATTGTATTGGTTGTGACATTGATGGTGGGGTATGGATGTGGAATAAGTTCTTGTAGCACCATTAGCTCCTTGCCTTTGGATGATGCTGGTTCTGCTTCCTCATTAAACACAGGTTTAGAGACTCCATGTTCATAGTACACATGGATAACTCTCTTGTTCTTCTGAGCAAGGTAACACATCTCCATGAGCTCTTTGTCATGTGTCACAACTCTAAGACCAGTTTGCAATGGCCTATTAAGCACCAGCCACCAACAGTAAGTCACATTGTCATACCCAATCTTCTTGTAGTAGTCTCGGACAAAAAATACATCCAGTGTGTCTTTGTCAAATCTCGGTAACTCAAAAATATGTCCACCATTGTAATTCACACTTCCATCACGCTCTATGATAAATGACCCTCCATGGTGAAATATGATGGTAATCAAAGGATCATTCATTAGAAATTTAAAAAGAAAATTTCATGATCGAACTCATCATCTTCAACCACGTTAACAAATTAGAAACTTCACAACTAAAACATAAATCATATTTTCAACTGTAAATGCAGTAAACCCTAATAGATAAGAAACAAGTTTCCACCATGACAAACAACCCTTATCCAGTCAACAATTTCATTAGCCTAACCATTTAAAAAGTTAGTTACGATCAAACCCTAGCAAACATTGCGAAACACAAATATGCATATCCACACATTACACTCCAAAAATTGTTTCTAACTACTGAAGATATTAAACTAACAACAATACCAAAAAACAGAGCATTCCTATTATCACATAATTTTTTTTCTTTTTTTCCTTACCTCTGTCAGAGAAACCAGCCTTCGGTACAGTCTTTGTCTAATGTAGATGACGAAACCGATCCTCCAGAGCAGTCATCTTCCAACGTAATCGCTGCAGTTACAGCCTTCACACCACCGCCATTGATGAGAAGAAAAGACTATGTTTGTGTTATATTTTGAGTGGGGGGAGACAATACGTTACATTAACGTTTGAGGGAGAATTTTTCAAAAGCAATTTTGGAGTAAAACAACATAGTTTTAGGACATTTACGCACCACCAACAATACTACGTCGTTTTAGCGTCGCCAGCGTGTCACCCAGTTCTCCAGATCAATTTTCCGGTAACGCCAGCTGGAGGAAATGTGCCGGAAGGACGAGACTGAGTCCCGGCGTGCAACTTCAGGGACAAATATGGATAACTATTAAATTCAGGACTACTATGAAATATGAGTGTAACTTCAGAGATCACTTTGAGACTTAACTCAATTTTATCTACATATGTAGATGGACAGGTGTTGAAAAAAGAGAACTAAAAAACCTACAAAGATAGACGTAATAAAGCCTGAAGAGTTGGAGCCCACAAAAACTGAACAAATTTATAAATTGTAATAAACTAGTAATGGACCCACGTGTTTTTAGATTTATTTCTAATGATTCTCATCACCATTTTCTAATGAGATTTATTTGCAGTCATATTAAAAAAAAATTAATTGGATATGAATTTTTTTTTTTATAAAAAACACTTCGCTTCAATTATGTAAAAAAATTGATGCACTAAAATGTTTAATTTTAGTGATATACTGAAGTCATTTGCCGTTTATTATATTAATTTTGTGTTTAGAATTTTATTATTAGCGAGTATTAGATTTGTACCTTATACAAAATTAGATGATATTATTAGTGAAAAATTAAGTATTAAATATCTATACATTAGTGTTTTTCAATATGAATTAATTATTTCATAGTTTTCTACTGTTATTGTGTTGTTAGCAAAAGAAAAATAATAATATTTCAATAGATTTATAAGTAAATTTTAATCTTAATTAAATAATTTTCTCGATTAGGTTGTGATAAATAAATAAAGTAATATGAGCAGGAAACGACAATATTTTAAGTATAATATATTGTAGATTGGCCTAATTTATATTGTTATTGTAATTTAATTTTTTTAATATAATTGCAAATAAATTTCATTAAAAAATGGTGATGAGAATCATTAGCAACAAATCCAAAACATGTAGGTTCATTATTACAAGCTTTTTTCAATTTTTGTGGACCCAACTCTTTAATCTTTGTTGCGTTTCTTTCTACATTAGATAAAATTTGAAATCTAAACTATTAGTAGGCTATTTTTAAATGTATAATTTTAGATTATTGCTAATACTTGTATTGCTATATTGATGAAATATTGTTATAGGTTTTTAGTATTTTTTGATGTTTAGATTTGTAATATGGTTTATTACTTTCAAAAAGAATTTGTGTATCAATATTTTGAGTTCATTTTGTAATAATTAATTTCAGTATATTTATATTATACATAATAACTATTGTTGGCAAAAATATATACTTAATTCTAGAAAAAAGATAGTTCGTTACTTCTAAGAAAATGAGTATAATATAACTAAAAAAAGTTATAAGATTTTAGTGGCAATAATAATAGTAAATAAAAGTGAATAATATTATAATTTTAGAATTATTTTTAGTGGCCATATAAATTACCGGTAAAAATGGATTTTGGCGGCAATAGTAATGGCTACTAAAAGTGAATAACATTACAATCTTAGAATTACTTTTGGTGGCCATTTAAATTGCCAAGAAAATAGACGCTAAAAGTTATATACTTTTTGCGGCCATTAAAGCGGTCTTTACCGGCAAATGTTATAATTGCTGTTAAAACCTTTTAGCGACAAAGCATAAGACGGCTAATGTCTAATTGTTGGTAAATGTATTAGTGATTATTTTTATTGCCACTAAAAATAAAATAAATGACCGCTAAAAGTGATTTTTCTTGTAGTGCAAGTTGAGTTAGCACTTTGCACTTGAAAATTAGGATGAGTCCTAATCAAGTTCAGGTTGGGTTAGAATCTAGACTTGTCCCAGATAGGATTGGATAGATCTTAAGAAAAATTGGTGATTGTAATCTGTTGAAAAGATAATGAAATTCTATCATAGTTGTGATGGAGAATGGATGTAGGCTACGTTATACTGGATAGCTGAATCAGGATAAATCTGTATTATCTTTTTTTTTGTCTGATTTAAAATATCTACTTAGTAAAAGATTTATATTAATTTTATCGATTTTAATGATATATTATATTGATTATTGAAATTTTTTAGTACTATTAAAAACACTGATTATATACTTATTATTTTAATAGTAAAAATTTTATTACACTAATTCTCGTAAGATTTTTATTCCTTTTTGAGAGTTTTCTCATGATAAAAATTTTAGTGTCAAGTGTTTTAATTTCTATTATTATATTTACTACCTGAAGTATTTTTAATGTTATCTATTTAATTGTATAAATTATAAAAAAAATTATTTTTGATACTTTTATCATTAGACAGATTTTTATCTGGGTTTTAAAAATTTTCAATATTTTTGTATTCTATGTTTTTGTTGCCCTATTGCCCTGACATGTATTTGAGTCAATTGAATAAGTTTCATTGGTTGAAATAAATTCCAGATTAAAATGTTGCAACCGACTCTATATCAATAATTTAATAACGATGTCGGATTTGATAATGTATTCGGAATTAACTATATAAGAATATGAAAGAGTTATTGTCAGTGAAAATAATAGGGAAAAATAAAAAAGACACACAAATGTATCAATGATTTTAGGCTTTTTTTTTTAATGATAATTTTAGGTTGTTTGAAATGTTCTGATTTTTTTACACAAAATATATCTTTCTTAAAATAAACTTTTTGAATTTATTTTTTAGTAGTTTTATAGAGGAAACCTAACCTACTGGAAATATATTTTATTGAATTTGAAATTCCTAATATTTTTTTAAATGAACTAATAAATTCATCACTAAATCAACCAAAGTTAATTACCACTGCCAATTTTTATTTTATAATTTTTTTGGTTTGATACCAAAAGACTCTGCTGTTTCATCTAAGCCAAAAAGTTAACGTTTCCTTGTTTAAAGGCCCAACAAAATTCCACCGTTGGAATTCCCGGAGATTTTGGGCCCGTCACAAATTTTCTTTTCTAAGCCCAGATTTCCCATACGCAACTAGATATGCCAAACTCTCCAATATTTGGTAGGTAAACAAAATTTTTTAAACCCAACAAAATTTCTAAAAGGCTTTTATTGTTGCACCATAGCAATTGTCTTAGTTCATATTACAATTAGTCAATTACAACAAGAGACATGTGAAAAGAATGCGGTCAGTTTACAGTTTGCTGCACTTTGAATTAATAATTGAAAACGAGAAGGGGTTATTCACCTTCACCTAAAGATATGGAAAGGCAGCATTTTGCCACTTTTAATTAACATTGCTCTAGTCATTGCCACTTGAATAAAAAATTATTAACCAATTAATGAAAACGAAAATGGAAGAAACTAAGAACCTGTTTAGTTTGTATTTTTATTTGAATAATTTTTTATTTTTTTCCCTCACAAAAAAGAAAAAAAAAATAGAGAAAAGAAACCATACATATCCCAAAAGTATTAATTAAAGGAGATAAAATAAGATTAACCTAAATTAATAATGCTAATAGGAGGGAAGTGAGTCAGCATCCAAAGTTAACGGTGTCGGTGATTCACGACCCACAGGCCACTCAATCCCAAAATATGTGTCTTCAAAACTCAAAACTCTTCTGAATCTCCGTTTTCCCCTTTTTCCTTTTCCCCACTCTCGTTCATTTCCAATTCCCATTTCTATCGTGCTTTCCGGATCGGATACATAAAAGACATGGCGGCATCGCGGCGGTTGCGGGAACTGCAATCCCAGGCGGCGAACAAGATCTGCGTCGACTGCTCTCAGAAGAACCCACAGTGGGCCTCCGTCTCCTACGGCGTATTCATGTGCCTCGAGTGCTCCGGCAAGCACCGCGGCCTGGGCGTCCACATCTCCTTCGTCAGATCCGTCACCATGGACTCCTGGTCCGAAATCCAGATCAAGAAGATGGAGGCTGGCGGCAACGACGCCCTCAACGCCTTCCTCTCTCAGTACGGTATTCCAAAGGAAACTGATATTGTCACAAAGTACAACACCAACGCCGCCAAAATCTACCGCGACCGCATCCAGGCCCTCGCCGAAGGCCGTCCCTGGCGCGATCCTCCCGTTGTTAAGGAGGATCTCCGCTCCTCTGCCGGGAAACCTCCCTTGTCGCACACCGGCGGTGGCGGTGGTGGTGGAGGTTGGGATAGCTGGGATAACGATGACGGTTTTGGATCTCGCAATGATATGCGGCGGAATCAGTCGACTGGAGATGTTAGACGGTTCTCTGGTGGCGGCGCCGGTGTAGGTGGTGTGCCGGCGAGGTCGAAATCGACGGAGAATATGTACACGCAGTCGGAATTGGAGGCCTCCGCCGCGAACAAGGAGAGCTTCTTTGCTCGGAAGATGGCGGAGAATGACACGAGGCCTGAGGGGCTCCCGCCATCGCAGGGCGGAAAGTACGTCGGGTTCGGATCGAGCCCTGCCCCTTCGCAGAGGAACATAAACCCTCAAAACGACTATCTCTCTGTCGTTTCGCAGGTGGTTCTCGATTGCAGTGAATTGAGTGTGTTGTTTGTTAATTTGTTTATATTTGAATGGAGATGTGTTTCTCTTTGTGATTAGGGGATTGGTAAATTATCATTGGTTGCTGCATCTGCCGCTCAATCTGCTGCTAGTGTTGTTCAGGCAAGCACCAAGGAAATCACTGCTAAGGTAATTTGATTGTGATGTTTCGGTGTTAATTGCTATCTGGGTTTATATATAATAATTTATGTTTTGAGTTCGTTCAATTGGATCAATAATTTGATTCAATTTGATGGTTAAGGTCTTAGTACCCAGTTTGGAAAGAGACTTGTGATGCATTTACACCTGCGTCACTGATCCGGTGGCATCTTATGAATAAAATTGATCAATGACTTGTGTCGGTAAAATTCTCTTATGCTTGTTGCCTGATGATGGTTTTTGTTCTGGTTTTATTGTATAAGTAACGTGCTTGAGATGACATGGAGTGATGACATAAGTTTGTTAGTGAATATTGACTTGCGGTATCTAAAACGGATTAGAGTGTTGAAATGTCATACCATAAGTGCTTTAAGTAAGAAATGCTATTTTCAATGAATTTTATGTCTATATCTATTATTACTCTTGTTTGTGATATAAGTATATTTACTTAAGGTGAGTAGATTGACATTTTGTGAAATGGTAGATAACTTTTTATGCTTTGCAAGGAATCTGAAATAGTATGTTATAAGGCTTTCACAGACATTCATTAATCTTTCTGTGCGTTAGATTTATGAAGGTTTGGTTTTTCAGGCACAACTTTTATGGAAGGAAATGTGGATATGAAATCTCATTTTGTGGTTTATTTCTTTAATTATGTGCTTTTATGGAAATGTGGAAAATGCCAAATCTTCATTGCTTATCATACTCTTGAGCAATTTTGTTGGCACTTGGCAGCTTAGTTTTTCTTTGCTTGATTAAATACATTCATCTTTCCGTTCAGGTAAAGGATGGTGGGTATGATCACAAGGTCAATGAAACTGTCAATGTTGTTACTCAGAAGACATCTGAGATTGGCCAAAGGACATGGGGCATTATGAAAGGTGTCATGGCATTGGCTACACAGAAGGTGGAGGAGTTCGCTAGAGATAACCCAAATTGGAAGCCTGAAAATTGGCAAGCAAATGATATTGATAGAAATGGTTCCTATCAAGAGTACAATCAAGAGAATAGAGGCTGGAATTCTTCTTCTACCAGGGGAGGACAACCATCATCAGGTAGTCAATCTAATAAGTCTAGTTCTTGGGATGAGCAAGATTCTAGGAAGCAAGTACCAGCTCGTCCATCTTCACGTGAACAATATGCTGGTACCAAAAACACAAGCTCTTGGGATGATTGGGACCAAAATGATACTAGGAAGCAGGGACCAGCTAAGGTATCAGCTTCTCCATCACCAGTTGCACAGTATGGTGGTACTCACAACACAAGCTCTTGGGATGATTGGGACCAAAAAGATACTAGGAAGCAAGAACCAGCTAAAGTATCTGCTTCTCCGTCATCAGTTGGACAGTATGGAGGTACTCAAAACACCCACACCAGCTCCTGGGATGATTGGGACCAAAAAGATACTAGGAAGGAAGAAGCAGCTAAAGGATCAACTCCTCAGAAAAGTGATGGTTGGGCTGGCTGGGATGATTCTAAAGATGATGGATTTGATAATTTCTATGGGAGTTCAGCTAATAATAAAGCTGCTGGTCATAATGGAAAGGCAGATTCAGCCTGGACGGGAGGAGGCTTTCTCTGAGGTGGGTAAAATTATGCAATATTTCCTTGGACATGTAAGGGATAAAAAGAACTTGCTTAATTGAAAGGAACAAGTGAGGTCTTGACGTTTTATTTGGATTCATTTGCCCTTGGGGTTACTTTTATCCTAGTACTACTATTAACTTGAACAAAACCTCATAATCCTCTTGGTGGGCCATTAGATAACAATTGCATGATTGCATCCACCTATGATTGGGCTCTTTTATTTATTCATTTATGATAAGGTTAAAGTTTTTAATCTTTGTAAATTTCATATTTTATTTTTTGGTCCCTTTAGAATTAAAATTGTTTGGCTTTGCTGTCTGCCAATAGTTTGTCCTTGTTAAATGTTGATGTGTCTTGTCTTTTCACGTCAATATTTAACTTGTCATCCTGACGTTTTATTGACGGTAGGGACCCAGACCAAACAATTTGTAGTTTACCAAACCAAAACCTAGAATCACAAATTTTAAAGGGCCTAAACTTCTATGCAAGCCTTCATTTTGTTATTTTAACCTGCAAGACCGGAGAAATAATTGAAGTTGTAATAGGGGTGGTTCTTGTTTTTTACTTTGGGAAACCAGAATGGGTTGCATGAAGAACATGATTATATTGGAAATCATTGTCTTATTATTTTGATATCTGTTAGGTTCTAGCTATGTTTTCAAGAACATATCCTAAAAGGTTGAACTATAAATTGTGACTTATGTTACTCATTCTGGACCAGGTTTGATCCTATCTTTATCAGTTTCTAAATTTTGTCTCAAGTGACAAAAATGTTATAGCTTACTCTTTGCACTGAAGCCAAGCAGCCCAAGCAGGGGTGTTACTGAACATGATGAATGTGACCAGACTCTGTCATCTATGACTTTTTGGGTCACTACAAGGCCTTTGATGTGCAGCAAGATTTTTCTTTTTTTAATTAAAGTTAGTACACTGTCAAGCAAGTCTTTAAATTTTTTTTTTTTTTTTGCAATTTCCATTTTCTGTGTACCTTTTTGGGAACATTTGTATGATTGGAATGGAAGTACATGTAAAAGTTTCCAAAAGAAGGGGTGAATTGCCCAAATTTAAGGGAACTACTTTCCTGGAAGTGTGATGAAACATAACCGTGACATGAAAAATTTCATATTGTTTTGAATTTGTCTCAATTTTTGCAGTCTTACTAGTTACTAGCTCCATGTTGAGCACTGTTTCATTGCCCTTTACTCCTGATTTATTATCAAGAATGGGAATTTAATTCACATCCGCATTGTAAAATAGGGGTTCATACTCGGTATACACTGATGGACCACACTTCATTACTCAAACATATCCAAGTATAAGGGGTTTATTTTTGATACATATTTATAGGAATGATTCGATCCTTCTGTGGATCACAAGACGCTAGCCATCTTTCTGAGTTCAGTTTCATTAGAAGTTACCAATTGCTGGTCTTGTATAACGAGCACAGAACTTGTAATACCCATTGCTGAGGAGGTTAAGAGATTTCCCATGTGCCCCAGCTCAGCATGCTCGAGTCGAGAATCTTCCATGGATGACTCTGGAAGCTGATTTCCTTTCCCCACTATCAGTAGCTCATACTCCTTAGATTTTCCAATTCTTAAGACCTCCTCTGTTATGCTGCTTGCGTCCTTTTCAATGTACGTCACTGACTCCTCCAACTTTGCTTTGAACTCATTCACTGCCACCTCGTCTAGCTCCTGCATAGGACATTCATCAACTCGTTTTTTTTGGGACACTAATTGACGTACATCGAGTCTCAGTAATTAAACATACTAACATACCTTGTCTGTTTCCCAATCCTCTGCTGACATGAATCTCACCAGAGACAACGTTATTGCTGGATGTTGTGCCATTCTTGCACCCAAATTTAAAGCCATACGATCATCCAATCCACCTATGAAAACTATGCAAACCCTCATGGTTGCATCAGTTGCACCTGGTTGAAGCCATGTACCAACTCCACGGTTGACAAGCACCGCCACCGAGCATGGTGCGGTTTGAAGCACCGTTTGGTTGACTTCCCTCCACCCTTGGCCTATCTCAATTGCTTCTTCATCATCTTCATCTTGTTCCCCTCTCCGCCACCTTTTATGGAATGGAATTATGATCATTCCCACTCCATGCTTCTCCGCAACATGACATATGTCCTCTTGCATCGTTGACAGCGCCGACACTGACCTCAAATGACGCAATCTCACTTGGCCTACACCGTGGTAAGCTTTGAAAGCGGCCACAACTTGGTCGTGCATGGAACTTTCTGATCCTTCGGGGAAGCCGTTCCTGCGGCTGCGTTGAACGGTCAAGATGGAGGTGGATCGGTCTGTGAGCTCGACAAGTTTCATAACGTACAATTTGAGATTGGTGGTGGTGGTGGTGTTTGGTCGAATGGATTCAATGAAGCTTATTAGGGAGGGTATGTTGCAAGTGTGGTGGTCGTGGACGCATGCAAGGATGCTAAGGTCGTCTCGCGGTCCTGCCCGGTTTTGTTTGCTGGGACGCGAGGGTGGGTATATTGCTAAGACTATTGGCGTTGTGATGAAGGTGGTGAAAAGAGCCATTAGCACTAGGATGGCAAACACCTCATCGTTAAGTACCTGCATGCAAAAATTCCAGCTACTTTTTCTTGTCAAATTTCAATATCATTCAAATAATTTTCAATTCACATGAAATTCTATATAAATAATGTATACTATATAAGCTCCTAATCCAACAGCAAATTTCATAAAAAATAGATTTTGATAAAAAAATTTAACGGTATAATTTTAGTTTAATAGATATTTGCTTAGATTTTAGTTGATAAGTATCTTGTAAAAAATATAAAAATAGAAAATTCTTATAAAAATAAATATGATTTTATAAAAACTATAGTTTCACTTTTGTATTTGATTTCTTTTTTGAGGTTCTTGATGACGGAGTAGTTTTTTAATTTGTTAAGAGAACTAATATTTGTACCATCTTTTGTTTAGATTTTAACTTTTTCTTTATATAAAAAAATGATGATCCCTAACTTTTTTTTTTTATCAACTACTTTTAATATCAAAGAAAAAAACATGTACACAAAAATAGGATTGAAAACAATAAACTCAAGCGAACTTGATGTATTAACAACTCAATATGCTAAGTTCATAAGCTTTGAATTTATATAGAATTTGACGTTATATATGTATATAGTTATAATTGTATATTAGATATTATAATTATTTATATTAATACATATATTATGTATTATATACTTTTAATTTACAATAATAATAATAATAATAATAATAATAATAATAATAATAATAATAATAATAATAATATTATTATTATTATTATTATTATTATTATTATTATTATTATTTGTTAAATATGTGAATGTGTATTGTTTTTTGTTTGAAAAAATTTTATTTTTTTTAAAGATGCTAAAATGATACTTTATTCATCTCTATTTGTAAAATGTACGTTCTCTTCCCTTATAAATTTTAAAAACTCCTCTTTAATTTATTTTAAATTTTTTGTATTAACTAACGTTAACTTTATCCACTCTTTAAAAAAAAATATTTTTTTACAAAAATACCCTTTAATAAAAATTTTATCTTTTGTGATTAAATTTTATTTACCAAAATAACCTTTAACAAATTATTTTTTTATTGATTAAGTTGTATTTTTACCAAAATATTATTTTAAAATTTTTTTAATGATTAAATTATTTTTTTCCTAACATACTCATCAATAATTTTTTAATTATTAAATTATAATTTTACCAAAATTTTCGTTAACAATTATTTTTGTACTTTACTATTAATTTTTCGATATCAATGTTATTATTTTAACATTAAATTAAAAAAAAATCTTATCACCGCTAATATGTATAACAATTATTATTAATAAATAAGTTGTTTTATAGAACTATTGAAAATTCTTAACTTTATCAAAACTTAAAAACAAGTCGAGATGGATAAATCCCAAACTTAAAAAATTAACATCTCATTCTTTCACATCTTTAAAAAGTAAGTTCTTTAATAATTAAAAAAACATATTGAAGGGTATCTTAGAAAAAATAATTTAATCATTAAAAATTTTTTTAAAAATATTTTGAAAAAATACAATTTAATCAATAAAAAAATAATTTATTAAAAAGTATTTTAATAAATAAAATTTAATCAGAAAAAATAAAATTTTTACTATAAAAAATAATTTATTTTAAAATAAATGAAAAAGTTTAACGTTAGTTAACACAAAAAATTTAAAATAGATTACAGAGGAAGTTTTTTAAAAATTATAAAAAAGAAGATGCATGTACATTTTATAAATAAAGGGAATGGGAATATTATTTTAACATCTCTAAAGAAAAGAGAGCAGAATTTTAACATTTTCTCTTTTTATTTTTATCAACCCTAAATTATAATATATATATATATATATATATATATATATATATCATCTGTCGCTATAAATTTTTAAAAGTCATAATATATGTGATTTTGATATATAAAGATCATTATTACCTGTAATCGATAGATATCAATAAATGTAATTGATATTTTTTATTATACATAAATTATAATTTATTTATATAGAACTATAGATTATCTTTCTATTATTTGAGTTGAGTCAAGTTTTATATAAATTTTTAATAGATAAAATTTAATTTTATAAATAAATTTAATTGTTGGTCCAATTATAGTCAGAGATGGCGGGGAACCGGGCAGCTAAAATGGAGATGGCAGGCGGCTGTTTGAAGCATCCTCTGCATCCTGATATCTCAGTGAAGGTGAAGGCAGGGCTTGGTCTATCTAGGAAAGAGGTATGCGAACGTCTTACCAAAGAGACGGGTACAGCAAGGGGGAAGGAAGCCATAGGAGACCGGGTTGGATTCCTCGAAAACGGGAAAGATATACTAGAGGCTGACGCGATGGGGGTTCTTGTAAGGCTTGATGAGGGAAGTGGCGAGAATGGGATGGATGGTGATATTGGAAATGAAACACAGGTTGCTGAAGGCAGGGGTGAGAATGGGGCAAATGTGGATATTGGCTCTGTACAACAAGAGATCTGTGGTGGGAATGCTATGGACAGAGAAGAGCAAATGCTTGAGAATAAAAGGGCATGGAAACTGGCAGTTGAATTCGGAGCAATGTAATACAATGAAGAAGATGATATAATGGCAATTTTGCAAGAACAAAATGAAGCACTAGATCAAAAAAGGAGGTTGGCAAAGCAGAAAGAAAAGGGTCGAAGATGCAGACCAAAAAAATTCAAAAAGGTGTGTAAAAAAGTTTCATTATGATTTTTAGCTCTTGGAATGTTACGGGACTAGGAGGGGTTGGAAAATTGAGTATGGTTAAAGAGCTAAAAAAGAAACAGAAATTGAATATGTTGGGTTTAGTTGAGTCTAAAATGCAAGTTGTGACTAAGTTTGATGTTGTACGAATCTGGGGGAGCGATGCTGTGGGGTGGGAGTTTGTAGGATCAGAAGGCACGTCGGGGGGTCTATTGTTGATGTGGGATGTCTTGCTATTCAGAATAAATAACTGTTACAAAGGAGAAAGATGGTTATGTGTTGAATGAGTCCTTTTGAAAAATGATTTTCGTTGTGCTTTCTGTTTGGTATATGGTGCTCATACTAGAGCAGAAAAACTTGCTGTGTGGGAGGAACTGAGTTTTATAGCTGGCTTATGTCAAGTCCCGATATGTTATATGGGTGACTTTAACGAGGTCACACAGGTTGAAGAGAGGAAAGGTCAGGACAGATTAACAGCTTCAGCAGAAGATTTTAAGAGTTGGATTCAAGATATGCAGTTAGTGGATTTACCTTTGAACGATCGCAAATATACATGGTTTAGAGGCAGCTCTTGCAGTCGTATTGATAGAGTTCTTGTGAGTGTAGAATGGACAGAGGAGTTTCCAGAGGTTTGGTTAAAAGGGGGATCGAGAGGCCTGTCAAATCACTGTCCAATTATAGTTTAGAACACCACTTGCAGAGGTGGTCCGCGTCCATTTCGAAGTTTAGATTCCTGGTTTACACACGAAGGTTTCCTAAGAATGGTCAGAGAGGAATGTAGAAATCTTGGTGAGGTGCAATTCACAGATAAGCTGAAGGCTCTTACAGTACCTTTGGGAAGATGGCATAAGGACAAATTCAGTGACATGGAAAAGAAAATTCAACATTTTGAGGAGGAGATCAGGAAGGTAGATGAGTTGGCAGGAAATGGAGTATATGATAGTACATCGGAGGCTAGAAGGAAGGCTCTAGTAAGCTGTTGCAAGCAGTGGTATGTGAGAAAAGAAATACACTGGAAGCAGATGTCACGCTCCAAGCATGCGAAGGATATGGATAAAAACACTAGGTACTTCCATAACTTGGCGTCGGCAAGAAGGAGGAACAATAGAATTGATGCCCTGATAATTAACGGAAGGTTAGTAAGGAATCAAGCTCGGATCAAGATTGCTATCAGAGATTTCTATAAACATCTGTATCACCAGGAGAGATCACCGGTAGTGGGATTTAGGGACGGACTGGTAAACGGATTGATGAAGAGGAGTCCATAGCTTTGGAGAGATTACCGACATCGGAGGAGATTAGAGAGGCAGTTTGGGATTGCGAATCTTCCAAGGCTCCAGGAAGTGATGGGTATAACATGAATTTCATCAAGAAGTATTGGGATGAGATTGGTGCAGAGTTTACTAAAGCTATTATGGATTTCTTTCGATCTTCAAGGTTGCCTTCTAACTCCAATATTACTTGGGTGTCTCTTGCACCTAAGTTCACAGGAGCCAAGGAGATTAAGGACCTCCGGCCGATAAGCATGGTAGGCTGTGTATACAAAGTGATCTCCAAAGTGATGGTCAGGAGAATGAGATCAGTCATGCCAGGTCTAGTGGGGGAGACGCAGAGCGCTTTTGTGAAGGGTCAGAAAATACACGATGGGGCACTTATTGCTTGCGAAACAGTGCAATGGCTGAAGACGAAAAGAAAGAAAGCGGCAATCATTAAACTAGACTTTCAGAAGGCTTATGATCGGGTTAAATGGAGCTTTGTGGACATCGTGCTACAGAAGATGGGCTTTGGTTGGAGATGGAGGGAATGGGTGAAGGAGTGTGTTGGCACAGCGTCTATGTCAATCCTGTTAAATGGCTCACCATCTAAACCTTTTAAGATGGAGAGGGTTTGAAACAAGGTGATCCTCTATCTCCGTTCCTGTTTGTTCTAGTTGTTGATGTTCTGCATAGGATGGTAGGGGAGGCAGTCAGGAACAGACGTATTATACCGCTGCTAGTTGGTAAGGACAATATAGAGTTGCCACATCTCCAGTTTGCAGATGACACTATATTGTTCTGTCCGCCAGAAGATGAGACCATCAGAAACTATGCTAGGTTGCTAAGGTGCTTTGAGATGATGTCGGGGTTAACCATTAACTTTGATAAATCAAATCTAATCCCGATCAATTGTGAACAGTAGTGGACGTACAACATGTGCAACTTGATGGGGTGCAAGGAGGCTTACCTTCCAGTCAGATACCTTGGCATCCCTTTAGAAGCAAACCCAAGACTGGTTAGGACTTGAAAACCGATAATTGACAAGGTAGAGGAGAAGCTCAGCCTGTGGAAGGCAAAGGTACTCAATAAAGCGGATAAGCTGGTCCTTATTAAGTGTGTGTTAAATAGCTTGCCGGTTTACTACTTGAGCCTGTACAAGATGCCAAAGGCAGTAGCAGAAAAATTGATATCATTGCAGAGAAGATTCTTGTGGAGTAAGGAGGAAGGTAGGAATGGTCTGGCATTAGTTAAGTGGGAGGTGGTTTAAGCCCCTAAAAAGTTGGGGGGATTGGGGGTAGGTGATGCTGTGGTTAGAAACACTGCACTCCTATCAAGTGGTGGTGGCGTTTTTCAAAAGAAGAATGTCCATTATGGAAGAAGGTGGTATGTTCTTGTTACGATTTGAATCCCAGTGTGATACTATCAGCTCAAACATTACCTACTAGAAGGGGTCCATGGAAGGATATCTGCCAACTGCAGTTCACAGATAATACTGTCAAGGATAAGATGATTGCGGGGTTGTCTATGGAGGTGGGTGACGGAAGGAGGACTCGATTCTGGGAAGATGTCTGGCTACAAAGTGGTCCATTAAAGATGAGTTTTCTGAGACTTTTCTCCATTTCAAACCAAAAAGGATCTGTCATAGGGGATTGTGGGTTCTGGGATGGGTTAGAGTGGATTTGGAATTTTCAGTGGAGGCGAGATTTATACCAATGGGAGTTGAAATTAGTGGATCTTTTACATGAGACTTTAAGGCTTATCAAGCTAACACATGATAAGTAAGACAGAATTTTTTGGAAGCTTGAGAAGGAAGGTATATTTTTAACTAACTCTTTTGTGTAGGTGGTACAGTCAGAATCTCTCACGGAGGATATTACCAGCTACAGCTTCACAAGAACACTATGGAAAGGTTTGGTGCCGCCACGGGTGGAGCTATTTATTTGGTTTACCTTGATAGGAAGGGTAAATACTAAAGAAAGACTGTTTAGATTGGGAATTATTAGTCAAAGTGATAACATGTGCGTTTTGTGTAACAAAGAAGTTGAACATATTCACCATTTATTCTTGGGTTGTGAGTTTACTTGGCAGGTGTGGTGTCAATGGCTATCTGAATTTGGGAGATCGTGGTTTGTTCCGGGCTCACTAAAAGAACACTTTGAGAGTTGGACAGGTGTTGCTAACAGGAAGGTAGAGCGTAACAAGTGGCTCATTTTTTTTTTTTTTTTTTTTTCAGTAATTTGGAACGTTTGGCTAGAGAGAAACAGACGGATTTTTAATAACAAGGAGGGGAGTGCAGAGGTGGTATTTCAGCAATCCTTAAACAGTTTTAGAGAATGAAGTAGTTTAGATCTTTTTTGTTGTTAATGGCAATGCCGGAGATGACATTAAAGAGATTTTTGTGTTTATTTACTTGTTCATGTTGTCTTGCTGGCCTTGTTTGTCGCTCCACTTTATTGTGTTTGAGCTCTCTTATTCCAAAAAAAAAAAAAAAAAAACTTAAATTTCGTATAATTCGATTCATAAAGGTGGTACCATATATATGACATTAGACAACTCATGCATTGAAGTTATTTCATGCCAAAATGCGGTATACTTTAACAAAGAATCCTTTCTAAAATGTGCACAAGAATCATATCACATTAATGTTCTGGAAATCTTATTGAATAATATTGCTTGTGATTCCCTAATTCCGTTAAAGAAATAAAATTCTCTGTAAATCTTATTGAAAAATATTTATTTTGATGTCCTGATAGTCGGAGGATGAGATTCGATAATAATTGTTAAGGATCCTACTTTTGTTATGCGCTTGATATAAAGTTCTTTTAATAATTTTTAAACTAAGATAACAAAGTTGATACTTAATAAAAATTACAAATTTAATATTAATTTTATATATTTATATATAATGGAAATTTGTACTACGAAAATACTTACATTACATTAAATTTTTTATTTTTATGAATGTTAGTAAAACAATTCAATTAGGAATGAGAATCATGAAGCACCAGAATAAGAGGACTGGATAATGCCCACTTCTTTAGATTGATAATACCATTCTATTAAAAAACGTTATCCTCTTCCAAAATTGCTTTCAGTAATCCTTATTCTTTTATTTAAATATATTTTAAAAAATAATTAGTGGTTTACTTTACCAGCCATTAACACAGAGCTAAGAGTCCAAGTCCAACTCATTAAAATGGCATTGTTAATCAAGATAGAAGTGACATTATTCACTCCCCGAATTTCTCATAATGCGGCAATTAATTTGGAATAGGCTTAATAGTCCATGTTTAGCTACCTAAGTATCTATTCCATAATTTAATTATAAAGATGACAATGACAGCATAGGAACACCAATCACTAATGGTGTCACCAACACTAATATGATCCAGAATCCTATGCCCAACACAAATTCAATTCGATTTTTTTATGAAGTGGAAAAAGGATAATGAATTTAAGCATTTTGATGATGAGGAGTGCTATAAGAAAGCAGATTTTATGATATGTAACTATCAATTAATTACAAAGAGTGTTAGAGAATTAGCAAATTTTATAATTTATAACTATTAATTAATTATTATTGGTATTTTTAATGGTATGAGATTTTATCTAATAATATAGAATTATTTATTTTTCTTTTACTGATTAAGTGTTAACCAAATTTTTAATAAAAGTGTTGACTCTCTAAATTTTTTCATTAGTTATTATTAATATTTTTAATAGTGTGATATTATATTTAATGATATAGAATTATTTATTTTTTTATTAGTTAAGTATTGGTTAAATTTTAATAAAAATGCTGATGTTTTAAACTTTCTCTTTAGATTATAGAAATTATAATATTATATTATAAAAAGTTTTAGAAAAAATTAAATTTTATTTTATATATATTTCAGGCTCAAATACTAATGCCAAAATTATCACAAGGCATGCATGCACTAACCTTTTTCTCTTTGCCAATGTTGAGAACAATAAGCTCCACCAACCCTTTGGTGTTCATCAAGAATCCAAGAGTAAGAGATTCCCTCACAGGTATCATGCTCATCATGGCCACCGTAAATGTCCCCAAGATTTTTCCGACGCACGCCGTCACTATGACCAGCACCAAAAGCCCCCACTCTTCCATTCCATGCAACTTAGCAACGTCGGTTTTCAACCCGCTCGAGGCGAAGTACAACGGAAGCAACAGCACCGTGACAAAGTCCTCGATCCTCTTTGCGACGCTGCTCGCAAACTCGCCCTTCTTTGGGATCGTGATCCCGAAAACAAAGGCTCCAAAGATTGAGTGTATCCCAATGAGGTCAGTGACAAAGCCTGCTATCATAACCCCCGCGAGGGTTAAACATATGCTCGCTTCGTCAAAGACTTGGCGTTGACGTGACCACTGGCGTGCTACCCAGTTCATAAAGGGTCTAACAAGGACCAATACGAATGCAACAAACGCCACCCCTGAAACCAACATATATTTGTTTTGAATTTCAGATATTTTGATTAATACAGCTGCCTGGTTGATAAAATTTTAATAGTAAAATAAAATAAAAATAGTATGTAATAAAATATCTCACATAAATTTACATAATATAAAGTAAACACTAATAATATAAAAAAAAAATTTAAAAACTCAGCATTTGTATTAAAATTTGGTTAACACTTAACTAGTAAAAAAAAAGAGTAATCCTAAATCATTAAATATAATTTCACACTATTAAAATATTAATAATGGATAATTGATGGTTACAAATTACAAAATTTGCTGGTCTGTTAACACTTCTCTATAAAAAAATTTAAAAATGCTATTTGTACACTAAAATTAGCTATTAAAATCAGCCATCAATATATTTGTGTATAAATACATATGTGGTTTAATTATTTTTAATATATATTTTAACATATATTTTATACTAGTAACTGATTAGCATATAGTTGAAAAAAATTATACCGTCCTTAAATTAATGTATGCGCTTGTAAAATAATGAATTTAAAAATGATTTTTTTATAATAACTAGTAATATATGATTTATTTGTGTAAAAGTATTTTAAATTTATTATGCATGAAAATTAAATTCTAAAATATATACTTATCCACAACTTAATTTGAGTCCGAAGCATTATCAAAAAAGAAATGAGTAATTAGAAAATCTTAATAATGAAAGTAATAATAATTTATATAATAAAAATATAAGTTGGATCACCTGAAATGAGAACCCAAATAGATGTGAGGGGTGAGCTTTTGTGTTGTCCATCGGCCAAGGCGATTGCCAAGGCCAAGAGAACCCAGGCCGCAACATCATTGAAGGCGGCGGCGGCCATGGCAGTTTCTCCTACTTGTGTGGTGAGGAGCTTGAGCTCTGCTAAGATGCGGGCGAGCACAGGAAAAGCGGTAATGGAGAGGGATACTCCCATGAACATGAGGAGCTGGAGGTAGTTATGGCCGGTTCCGAAGTGGATGGCTTTCTGGAGGAGGAAGGTTACTCCCATGGCGAAGAGGAACGGCAGGGATATTCCGGCAACGGCAATGCTAAAAGCTCTCTTGCCGCTGCGGCGAATGGTTCGAATATCAAGCTCAATGCCTACAAGAAAGAGGAAGAAAAGGAGGCCAATGCTGGCCACTGATTCCAGTATGGGAGTGCTCCATGAAGGGAACACCAACTTCGTAAATTGTTTGTTACGTCCAATTCCAGATGGTCCAAGCAAAATTCCACCCTGACATTTAATTTACGTCTTCATTCATTAGTATTTTGTGCAATTTAAGTCATTTAATCAAAATTTTTTTTAACCATATTAAGCGTACATCTAACATATTTTATACAAATATATAATAATTAATTTTAATATACATATAATATTTTTGTTTTTTTCTATAATTATTCTAACCTCGTTGTACATATATAATTGGGTGTTTCTATATACAAATCTAAAATATCTGCACACAAAAATTAAATTAGTTACTAAATTAATAAATATATATATATTTACGTATAAATATATGTATTGTTTAGTTATTTTTAATGTATAATTTTATATCCTGCAGCATGATTGTAAAAAGAAAGATGTTATACTTAAGATTTATTAAAAAAAATGTAAAGCTCGACAGTATTTTCATTTATCCTATTGAAGTCTTTAAGTGGCATGCACTTGAACTGTATGCGTACATGTGTAAGTGTAAGTCATCAAATAAATAAGTAAACTTACGAGAATCTCTGCAACAACTTTGGGTTGACGAAGAGGTTTGAGAAGGAAGGTCAAGCTACGGCTAACGGAAAGGACTAAGATGGTTTGAATGATCAACAACGGAATAGCGTAGTTGAGAGGGTTATCACCCTGCCACGCTCCATCGGAAGCGGTTTTGATGGTAGTGATGTTAGCCATCTTAAGTTTCATTTGTTCAAGTCTATGGGATGGGAACGGCTTTTTATAGTGGAGGGGCTTCAGTTTAGGCTTTAGAGGCTGACGACACTCCAAGAAATTTATATATACCAATACATATATTTAAGAGATAAAAAAACAAATAGTTCCTCGCACTTTTTAATTTAGATGTGGTTGAGGGAATGGTGTAGTACGTAGTTATGGAGTGTATAGGTGCTTTACGTAATTGTGGTATTAGGAACAAAAATTGGACCGTCTGATTTTTTGGAACACAAATCTCAGACCCTCGGATTTCTGTTTTAAAACTTAAAAAAATTTAGGATACACAAGTCGGACCCTCCGATTTGTGTACTAATTTTTTTTACAAAGAAATCGGATGGTCCGCTTTCTTCATCCTTATTTCAGAAAAAAACTGTCCCACATACATGCCTAGCACCCACATTTTCCACAACAAAATACAACACACATATGCTTCTGGTTACGGATCCGGCCCATGAATCCTACGCCCGGAATGGTTCCCGAACTCGGTTACTCGGGTCCGACCCGCTTCGCCCTTCTAAAAGGCCTAGAATTGGCCTACTAGAGCTCCTAACCAACTTTTGAATTCAAACGTCTCCCTTATCTTAGCCAAACAAGATAAGATAAGATAGCTACCATCACCTATAAATAGAGGACCCAGGTCCCTCCAGGTATTCATTCATTCCTCACACCTTTTACCTCTTAGATCCATTCTGACTTGAGCGTCGGAGTGTCTTTGCAGGTACCACCCCCATTGCTCCAGTCAAATAATCTGGCATCCGCCTCAACCTGCAAGTTCTCGATCCATCTCTCAACCCGTACTGGAGGCATCCAGTACATTGGCACCGTCTGTGGGGACTTTGCAACGTTGTGGTAGCATGGCGGATAACCCAGAAGAGCAATCCTCAAACTCACTCACTTGATTTCTTGCTTGTAACTGAGAGCAAAAAGGAATAATGTTTCCTTAACTTGCATCACCTTTGCAGTGATAACACACCTTCGCCCTACTCCAACGGCGAAATCCCAAAGGAACAATGTTTCTTCGACTTGCAATCACCTTCTTAGTGATAACACTCTTTATACACCTTTACCCTACTCCAACATGAAATTCCAAATCCTCCGAGCCCAAAGTCTCGCCTCCCTTTAGTGGGACACCTCCACTTCTTGGACACTCTCATTCACCACTCTCTCATCTGTCTCTCCAAGCGCCATGGCCCTATCTTCTCCCTCTACTTCGGCTCTATGCTCACCGTGGTTGCTTCTTCTTTTGAACTCTTCAAGCTCTTCCTCCAAACCCACGAGGTCACCTCCTTCAACACCAGGTTCCAAACCTGTGCCATCTGCCACCTCACCTTTGACAACTCTGTCGCCATAATCCCTCTTCGGAGCTTACTAAAAATTCATAAGGAAGTTCATCATGAACGACCTCCTTAACGCCACCACCGTGGCCAAGCTCAGACCTCTCAAGAGCCAAGAGATCAAGAAAGTTCTCAAAGTTCTTGCATAGATGCGGGGGATTGCCAAATCGTGGCGGCATGAGGGAGAACCTTGAGGAGCAATCCTCCAGCCAACACCCCAACTCAAACCCACGAAGCCCAACTCCCGAACTCCAAGATAACACTCCTCCCACCCACGGGAGGATAACAAGCGCGGCACATTGCCAACCAACCCCAACCTAACAATAACCAAGAGAAGACAACCGTCCTCCCACTGAAGGCTAGCCACTCGACGGCCTGGGAGAGAAGGCGATACAGATAATCCAAGAGCTGTGCCTCAGGGTGCAAAACCTCAAAGGCCGAGTTACACCCAAAGAATGGTACCACCCGGAGCACGCAAGCCAAGCAACCTCCAGGACCTGATCTCACCGCAATACCAGGAACACCAGGCCGCCTGAGCAACGACACAGCAAACGGCATGACTGCAGCGTTTTCCTAGACCCGAAACACCGGCGCGGAGAAGACGATCGACGGCACCATCGGGAGGCCAAACGAGCAGAAAACATGCACGTGATAATGGAAGCCATCCCTTTCACAGAAAAATTCTTGAGAGCCAAACTCCCGAAGGACTTTAACAAGCCCACTGACATGAAATACGACGGGACCAAAGATCCCTAAGAACACCTAACGGCCTTCGAGGCCAGGATGAACCTGGAAGGAGCCGCTGACATGGTCCGGTGTAAGGCCTTCTCGATAACCTTAGCCGGCCCCGCAATCAAATGGTTCAACGCCCTTCTAAATGGCTCCATAGCCAGCTTTCATGACATCTCCAGAAAATTCATGGCTCAGTGCACCACCAGGATCACCAAAGCAAAACACCCCATCATGTTGCTCGGAATCACCCAAACAGAAGATGAATCCACAAGAAAATACCTCGATAGGTTTAACGATGAGTGCCTAACGGCCGACAAACTCACGGACTCGGTCGTCAGTCTCTGTCTAACCAATGACGTCATAAGTGAAGACTTCTAGAAACACCTCACCACCAAACCAGTTTGGACCACGCACAAAATTCAAAGCATCACAAGGGAATACAGAAACGACGAAGAGGTAAGCCAAGTTGTGGCCGCCAACAAATGGCAACACGGTAACATGGCACCTCGTAGTAACCCACCACCAAGAGATACACCAAAAGAGCACCTCAAACCCGTGAACGCCAACCGACCACCCAGGGTTGGAAAGTTCTCGAACTACACCCCCTACCCGCGCCCATCACTGACATTTGCCACCAAATAGCAGAACGAGACATCCTTACGAAAGCGCGACAACTAAAGTAACGGACAGGTGGCAACAAGCTGCAACTACCACCGATGATATGTGCATAAAATCCAAGATTGCTTCGACCTAAAAGACGCCCTCGAATAAGACATTCGAACGGAAAACTCCCCGAGTTTGTCAAAATCATTCGAGAACCTCGGAGAACTGAAAGAGAAAGATCACAAGAACGTGAAGGACGCAACTCGAAGACGATATGATAGGCATCCCAAGAAAGTCCGGAAACCGACCCCACCATAATCGTAAATGTCATCATTGGAAAGGACGCGCTGAAAAAGTCAAAATCAGCAATAAAAAAGGATTTCAAAGTCCTAGCCGTAAGAAACCAAGCACCAATCTCCTCGGTTCTAGCAGCAATCACATTTTTTCCCGATAACTGCCAACGCGGCACTTCGGCGAAAGATGCCCCATTCATCATCTCGGCAAAAGTCGGAACCAGACTTGTGAAAAGAATACTGGTCGACACCAGAGCTGATTCCAACATCCTCTTTAGAGTAGCCTTCGACAAGCAGGGTCTTTGAAACAAAAATCTGCAAACCCACCATAACCGGGTTACCAGACTCGGAGACAAGTTTCTCAAACTGGATGATCCATAGTGTTACCACTAACCATCGGAACCAGAAGCCAGAGGAAGACCATCCTCTCTGAGTTTGTGGTCCTCAAGGACTCCACTGCTTGCAACATCATCCTCGGAAAAAAGATGATCAACAACCTATCCGCCATCATCTTCACCAAGATCCTAATCATGAAGTCTCAGGCCGATAATGGCACTATCAAAATAATACACGGGGATCGGAAAGTCGCAGTAGAGTGTGAGAACACCAGCTCGGCCCTTCGCAAGAGATCTCGAGACGCGGCAGGCATCTTCCTCGCCGACCTCGATGCACGCTAAGACCAAAGTCCACGCAGAACCATAGCAGGAAATGACAAAGAAGCAGAGTGGGACCTTGTAGACAAGGTCAGGAGCATAGCACACCTACGGAAGCTAGCCCTAAAACAGAGAATAAGCCTAAGGTACAATAACAGTATGGTACGACGAGACTTTGGACCAGGAGACCTCGTCTTACGACAAAACGACATCGGTCCACCCACTCCCGGAGAAGGGAAGCTCACGCCCAACTGGGAGGGTCCCTACTAAATCAAGACGGCAATCGAAAAAGGAGCCTACAGGCTCGAAAGACTAGACGGGACCAAGCTCCCAAGATCCTGAAATTTCACTAACTTACGGTGCACTATATGTAGAAACATCCTTCCAAAACAACAAGATCGAGGTCGTTTAAGACTATCTCTTTACCCTTTATATTTTGCCTTTTTCACTTGCATTTATTGCTTAAGTTGTTTAATCATATATTTTCTTACTGGACACTCTTTTCTACCCACATCGGGAGGTTTTAACGAGGCCAAAACTACAAATAAAATTCATAATTTCAAAAGCATTGCCCCGTCCGAAGGCACGAACCAAATGCGGCTATCCCCGAGGATCGATCACCCCGAGGCCAACAAAACGGATATCCAAATAATAAAACGGATATCCAAATAAGTAAACGGCTACCCGGGAATCGATCACCTCGAAGCCAATAAAACGGATATCCAAATAACAAAACGGATATCCAAATAAGTAAATGGCTACAGGGAATCGATCACCCAGAGGCCAACAAAACGGATATCCAAATAACAAAATGGATATCCAAATAGGTAAACGGCTACCCGGGAATCGATCACCTCGAAGCCAATAAAATGGATATCCAAATAACAAAACGGATATCCAAACAACAAAAATAGTGACTCGTGAATCGATCACCCGCAAAGCTAACAAAACGAAAATCCAAATAAGCTAAATAAACAAAGTCTTGAAATCGGCCCACCAAGAGGCCTAAAATAAGTTCACAATAACGGCCCAAAAAAGGCCACACAAAACAAGCATGAGCTCACGGTCTTCCAACTCGCGGAAAGCCAGACTGACCAACATCCTACCAATTGATGCAGGATGATGTCACGCCCTTTCTAGGCCCCTCATAGTCTCCTAAAATACAGAGAATCGGACTCTCCAACGATTTAGCATTGAGACCAAAAAAACATACTCTCATGCTCTGGGGGCAACTGTTCCAGACCCAATCTCCGGGCCCTTCTTCGGAACGGTTATCAAACCCGGCATGTGATGAGACGCCCAAACAACGTGCTCCTCGCCTGACCATGAAACGGCCAGGAACTCCCCAAATCCTCTACCTCGACTGGAAAAACCAAATAAAGATCTCCTTGCCAAACCACAAATGGCGAGGAAAAGGTTCCTCCAGCGATGAGACCGAGCACCCTCACTCTCTCGCTCCGGGGGCAACTATTACGGATCCGGCCCATGGATCCTACGCCCAGAATGGTCCCCGAACCTGGTTACCCGGGACCGACCCACTTCAGAAGGCCCAGAACCGGCCCACTAGAGCTCCTAACCAACTTTTGAATTCAAACGTCTCCCTTATCTTAGCCAAAAAAAATAAGATAAGATAGCTACCATCACCTATAAATAGAGGACCCAGGTCCCTCTAGGTATTCATTCATTCCTCACACCTTCTACCTCTTAGATCCATTCTAACTTGAGTGTCGGAGTGTCTTTGCAGGTACCACCCCATTGCTCCAGTCAAATAATCCGGCATCCGCCTCGACCTGCAAGTTCTCGATCCATCTCTCAACCCGTACCGGAGGCATCCAGTACACTTCTCATATTCAAAAAAATCAGCCTAGTTCCTCAACTTTATAAACTCAAAAATAAATAAATTTTTAATTAATTAAAAATATAAAAATGCCCATCATTTTTAAAATATTAGATATTTAAATTTTTTTTATTTAAAATATGTGAGGATATATATATATATATATTCAAAGATACTTAAATGTCTCGCACTTTAAAAGGTGAAAGACGTTTTTATATTTTTAATTAATAAAAAATATTCATTATTTTTAAAATACGAAATATTTAAATATTTTTATTTAAAATATATGAGAATAAATAAAATTTTTTAAAAATATTTAAATATCTCACATTTTAAAGAGTGAAAGACATTTTTATATTTTTAATTAGTCAAAAATTTATTTATCTCCAAATTAAAATATTAGAGACCTAATTATATACCACCTCATTTATATGTCCCTCTCTAAGATTCATAAATAGTCTTTTCATTATTTTTATCATAATTATTAGAATTGAATCATAATTATTCCAACTAAATTATTAAGGTCAGACAGGAAGTGGGGTTAATTAATAATAAAACTTTTTAGGTCCTTTACTTAAAAAAAGATTTAATTAAAAATTATTCTATATAAAAAAATTTAATTAAAAAATTACAATTAAGACTTAAAATTTATTCATTTACAAGATATATATATATATATATATATATATATATATATATATATATATATATATATATATATATATATATATATATATATATATATATTCAAAGATACTTAAATGTCTCGCACTTTAAAAGGTGAAAGACGTTTTTATATTTTTAATTAATAAAAAATATTCATTATTTTTAAAATACGAAATATTTAAATATTTTTATTTAAAATATATGAGAATAAATAAAATTTTTTAAAAATATTTAAATATCTCACATTTTAAAGAGTGAAAGACATTTTTATATTTTTAATTAGTCAAAAATTTATTTATCTCCAAATTAAAATATTAGAGACCTAATTATATACCACCTCATTTATATGTCCCTCTCTAAGATTCATAAATAGTCTTTTCATTATTTTTATCATAATTATTAGAATTGAATCATAATTATTTCAACTAAATTATTAAGGTCAGACAGGAAGTGGGGTTAATTAATAATAAAACTTTTTAGGTCCTTTACTTAAAAAAAGATTTAATTAAAAATTATTCTATATAAAAAAATTTAATTAAAAAATTACAATTAAGACTTAAAATTTATTCATTTACAAGATATATATATATATATATATATATCATAATACTTAAACATAAATATATCAAAACTAATTTCAAATATTATAAAGATAGATAGCTGTATTTAAAATTTACAGATATTTGTTAGTTTTTTTTTAAATGTTTTTTGCAAAATTAGTAAGAAAATGTTAAAATGTATTCATCATTCATGCAAATAATTTGAAATACAAGTATAACTTATGAACGAAATAATAATAATATTACTATAATTGAAATGAATTAAAATTTATAACTTATAAATAAGTGTACTTGATATTTTTTATTTAAAGTCATTTATTATTAAATATGTATTAAAATAAAGTAGTTATAATTTCTTTTTTAATGTAAATTATTCAATTACTACAAAAAATTTATTTGTCATTTTATTTTGAAGTCTTATTTTAATAATTTTTATTACTGAAAAAGCTTTCTTTGTTACTAAATATTGCGAATTAATCTATCAATCAAATGATAAGTTCTTGTTTGTTCTGTTTCCTTCCATCTTTGACATAATTCAAAAAGTAGTGTTCCAACATCTTTTAAATGATTTGGTATATTAAATTCATAATATTACAATTGAAGATTCAAAAGACTCTTTTTATGATTAGAAAAATCAAAGGGATAAAATTTTCCAACTAGCTTCCATATATTTTGAATATTAAACAACTTAAAATTGTCTTTAGAATAAAAAATAATACTTAAAAGTTAAAAACTTTATACTTTTTTCATTGAATCTACTATTTAACTGTTGTATTTGAGAGTCAATTGTTACCTATGAAGCACGGACACTTTGCTGAATTGTCGTATCCGTGTGTCAAACACATTTCGGACACGACACTTACCGACACTCGTCCGACACGTGTGTCTGCTGTGTCTAACCGTGTCTTAATAAAAAATAAAAAATTCTTCTCCAGACACGCCTGGACACACCTAAATATCATCATGTGTCAGCGTATCCAATCTTATTCTTAACATATATTCTTAAAATAAATTTAGATATAGTATATATTATTATTTATTAAAACAAAAATATTTTAAAAATTTGATATAATTAAAATAAGACATTAAAAATAATTAAAAATTTTAATTTATATTTGAATATCAATAAAATATTAAAATATCATTACGATTTATCTAAAAAATACTTTATATTTTATATGTATGCGTGTTCCCGTGTCATGTAAGATTTTAAAATTCGCGTGTCGGCGTGTTCCGTGTCGTGTCGTGTCCCGTGTCCGTGTCAGTGTCCGTGCATCATAGATTGTTACCAAAAACACATCTATTCGATAATGGTGCTCAACTTGTGTCTTTGGTTGGCAGGATCGACCTCTTCCGACCATTTATTGTATACTTATGTCAGGGATGTCAATTTTATACTTCTCACAAAACTTTTAACAGTCTCAAAAAAAATTCTACCATTGATTATCCTTCAACTTTTGAAGAAATAGTTTTAATGTGAAAACATGTATTGCATTCAAATTATCTTAGAATTTTTATTGTAATACTTGGCACAAAATATTTATAATTCTCATAATTTTTTTTATCAAATGTTGAAAAGATAAATTCAAACGAAAATAGAACTTTGTTAATACCATAAGTCTCACCTCTTTAAGCAAATGTTGCACCTTTATCAATGTTATTAAGAATAGTATAAAAGTGAAAACTGCATCTTGTATCTCAGAATAGTATGAAAGTGAAAACTGCATCTTGTATCTCCGGCTCTTTGCAAAATGTACAATTGGTTTGAACCTTAACATGACTATTTTGGACCTCATCATTATTAGCAATCAACTTTATATTTTCAATTTCTTGAGTTTTTTATAGTTGATCATGTTGTTTGCAAAATGTATCAATAATATTGATAATAGTAGTCAATTGTGTAAAATATTCATGAATTTGAATTACTACTTCTCTTGAAACAACCACTAGTGCTAACAATTTATGAGCAAAACAATGAATATAATATGTTTGTCAACAATCATTGAAAAATAAAATTTGTAAACTATTCTATTCATCTCACATATTACTAGCACCATTATATCCCTAATCTCGAATAATTTCAATTCAGAGATTATAAATAGAAAGCACAAACACAAAATCTTTTTTTTGGAAGTCAATGCACTAGTGTCACTAACATGCACAATATTAAAGAAATATTCACGAACAAAATCTCAAAACAATAGCAATCTAATATTTTATGTAAAAATAAAAAATTTTAAAAATAAACCCTAATCGTCAAATAATAATCGACTAATATATTTTAGTAAAATTTTAACACAAAAACGTAAATCTCTAAAAAATATATACTAACAACTTTCAAATAAATATTTCTATTTTAAAAAAAAATATTTAAAATAAAACTAAAATTACTAAAAATATGTACTAATAACTAATTATAATATACACTAATAACAATTAACTAACACTAACACTAATACTATTATTACAGCTACAAGTCTACAACAACAAAATCATATTCTTTAACTATTCCTAATCAACTAACAACTAATTTACTAGTGCTACTCAACAACAAAATAATATTTAAAAATTACAAATTATTTTTTTATATTACTTTCAGCATAAACAAATAATAGCAATAACTAAGTACTAATAATAACAATATACAACACATAAAATACTTACCTGTATATGACTGCTCCCTGCCATTTTGTTCCAAGTTGTGGAGTGAGGAGGAAACTTGAAAGTGGTGTTCTTCAACAGAACGGGGACGAAGGAAGAAGGAATGAGGAAGAGAATGCTGCTGCCTCCAGGTTCACGTGTGGGAAAAGAGAGAGTTGTCACGTGTCGTCTATACAGAACAAAACATCATCGACATTTTTTAGTTATCGGCGTCGGCGTTTTTAGTGCCTTAGTAGCCACTTTCCATAACGGCGTTAAACACGTCGGTCGGCTCATTTTGATGATATACACTTCTAAAGGCCCAATATGAACTTGAGCGTTTACCGTCCAAAAAAAAAATTGATCGTTTGACAATTGGCCCACGAGAGAGACCATTTATTTTTACTTGGGGGCCACTCTTAAATTTGGTTTTTTTTTATATAGATACAATTATTATTTAGGAGGAGGAGGGCAGCTAAGGTTTAGCTCAAATGATAAATCATGTGCCTCTTAATATGTTGCATCCAGGTTCGATCCTTGGGGTATGCACCAAGTTAAATATATAAATTATAATAAAAAATTTATTTAAATAATAAAATAAATAATACTTTTATAATATAATATAATAAAATTATAATACAATAGATTATTAACTGATAATTAAATTATATATAAATTATAATTTAAATAATGCATTCATATAATATATCTAATTATTAGCATATTATAATTACATACTGTTGTTGGTATTATATTGTTTACATATACAATACTATTGATCTATATGTAGTTATTATTCTTTTATACGGCTATTATTCACATGTTTTCGTTATGCTGGTGTTTGCTTGCTCGGATTCTTGACGGATCGGGGGTTGAGATGGTAACGGAGTAGGTGCGAAAGAGAGTTGGGACCTGAGCGCAAGCTTGGATGATAGAGTTTGGTTATGACGTTAGTTAGACGGCGGGTGGAGCTACCTGTAAGGACACTCCGAAACTTAAGTCAGTATTTATACAAAAACGATTAATTAGAGTAGGAATAGTGACGTACCTCTAGAGAGGGGTAGGTCCCTCCCTTTTATACTCTATACCCGGGTAGGACCTTTGTAATCAGGCCCATCATTCTAGAAGCTTTCGAAAGTTGTCCAGGTTCTTTGTGGAATGGGAGTGACGTGCGGGTCACCTCCTGGCTTAGGTTGGCGGACCCGTCGGGTTGGTGAGTCGTAACTTGACTCGGCTTTTTAGTGGGCAAGGTCGGAGCAGTCCCCCCAACATGCCAACCGTGAGGATGGAAGCTCTTGGTTGGCGCATTCGATTCACTCGTATCTGCCTCGATCGTGTCCTCCTGAGTTCGGGAGTCCATCGATGGAGTCCGTGCTCCCAACGGGCGAGTTGGCCCCGTCTGTTGCTTGGGGCGTTGCTTTGATTTTCGTGTCGAGCATTTAATGCTCATTATGATTGATTTGAAAGTCAAGGGAAAAGTCCACTTTACCCCTGACTTTTTGCGCTTTCCTCCGACGGTTACTATTTTGCATTCCCTTTTTACCTTGCTAACCAAACCTTTCGTTCCTTATTCTGTCATATGTTCTCCACTTCACTCTCCTCATTCATGATTCCATTATTCATTCGCTGCGTGTTCTATTGCGTTTGTCCAGGATTCATCCTAATTCGTTCTTCAATTTACTACTGGTGAGTCTCAAATGCTTTCATCTCTTCATTATAGATGGTTGTTATTTTGTTTTTGTTGTTACTGCCATTACTGCACACCATACGTTACTTCTGGCTGTTCTTGCTTGGGTTGGGTGCGTCATTGTTAAGTAGTTCACAGGGGGTTACCATTAGGTGTTTGAAACTTGAGTCTAGGCCTCAATTATCCTTGGATTAGTGTAGAACAAGGTCATAGCAGAACATAGCCTTAGTTTCAGTTTCCTCCGATTTTTTGACCTCCTGAGTTTAACTTAAGTGGTGCCCCACTGTAGGTATGGCGCATCGTCCTGTTGCGAGAGCTCCTGTAGACCGTTATATTTGGGTTATATCTGACGCCAAGGACACGGCCTCCAAGATAATCCAGGAAGAGCTTAGGAGTTTCGTAGCGCCGGGTTACTGTATGGTGGCGTGAGCATCTTATACCCTTTTTCTTATCATTTTCTAGTTGTTTTATTTAGATTTTATTTAATTTTACTTGATTTTGGTGCAAAAATATACTTTAGACGCTACTTTGAGTTTTGTTGATGCCTTTATTATTTCAGGTAAATTTCGGAGCAATTTGGCGGAGTTTGGAGCAAAAAGGAAGAAAGCTGTCAGCACCCACCTTGGGCGCTAAACGCCCAAACTGGCGTTTAGCACTAGCAGGGGACTCAAGGCCAGCAACGTTGCAACTCCCCCTTGGGCGTTTAATGCCCAATTTGGCATTAAATGCCGGCAGTAGTTCGAATCACCTTCTCATTGGGCTTCCAAGTGGATTTAGCATTAATTAGTTTTATTTTATTTTCTTTTTGTAATTTTTATTTACAAGCAATATTTTTTAGTCTTAGGATTTATTATTTTATTTTATTTCCATTTCAAAAAAGGTTAGTATAAAAGGAAAAAGATCACTTAGGATTAGCATCTTTGATCTTCTTTCTTCCGCACGTTTTTCAGAACCCTATTTTCTCTGTAAGTTATAAGCAACTAAACCTCTTGGTTAAGGTTAGGAGTTCTGTTTATTTCTATGGATTTGAACTATTATTCTTCTATTTTAATTAATGTTTTGATTCAATTCTAAGGATTATTTTTGTTCTTAATCTTATGAATTGGGTGGAACGAGAGTATGACCCTTTTCTACATGAGTTCTTGTGATTCTCGAGAGAGTTATGTCGCTTGAACTATAGCTTGAAAACAAATTCCTCCTAAATTGCTAATTATGTGAACTAATTAGGATATGTGACATATAATCCTGTTAGCTTTGGATAACTAGGATTTTGGTGGTCATAAACTAGTTTTTGAACTTAACCTTCTAACCGGAATTAAGTGACCACGAGAGTGGCGGTTAATGAAGGTTAGAGGAGGCTAAATCACTAAGAAATTAGGGTTTAGACATTTATAGTTTGCCATGGAATGAATCATGCATTGTTAAAATAGTTGATAAGAACTTTTAATCCGAAAAAGTAAACATTTTCGATACCTTAATTGTTTTCTCATATTGTTTTTACACCAAACCATTATTTGCTTTCTTTATTTCCCTGTTTATTGTTTATGCGAATTGCAACTCACCAAGCCCATTTTTGATTCGCCTAACTAAATCAACCTGACAACCATTGTTTGCTCAGTCCGACAATCCTCGTGGAAACAACCCTCACTCACTTGAGATATTACTTGGATGACCCAGTGCACTTGCCGGTTAAACTTTGCGAGTTCTTAATTCGCGCACCATGTTTTTGGCGTCGTTGCTGGGGATTGTTTGTGATTGACAACTACCAGTTGTCTTGTTGCTTATATTAGGTATTTTTATTATTTTTTGTTTATTTACTTTTTCTTTTAATTTTCAACTTTTAACTTTATTTTCTCTTAATTTTAGATTTTTTTGTCTTGTTTATTTTCTCTTAATTTCTGGTTTTATGTTTGGTGTCCCGTTAGTGTTTTTCTTTTCTTTTAATTTCAAAATTTTTAGAGTATTTTCCTTTTTTTCATTATTTTCAAAAACTTTTACAAGGTTTCTTTTTCTCTTTGTATTTTTCGAAAATTTTAAATTGTTTTCTCATTCCTATTTTCAAAATTTTTAGTTTAATTATTTACTTTAATTTATTTTATTTCTTTTTTTTAAGGATATCTCACCGAGAGCTCTCTATACTTTGGCATAGAGACTCTCACTTTTTCTATGTCTCTTGTTTGTTTATGAGCAGGAACAGGGACAAATAACCCTTTCTTGAGTTTGATTTTGAACCTGAGAGGACCTTGAGGCAACGTTTGCAACAAACTAGAGCTTACAAAGCCGAAGAGGATCTCAAGGAAACCTTTGAGAAGGAAGCTGAATAGCTCAGTATGGACACTAATGGAGGAAATTCGAATGCTAATGAGCATACAAGGAGGACTCTGAGCTCTTACACTGCCCCCACTCCTGACTTTTATGGGCGTAGTATTTCAGTACTTGCCATTGGTGCTAATAATTTTGAGCTGAAGCCGCAGTTGATCACTCTAGTGCAACAGAATTGCCAGTTTTATGGACTCCCGCAGGAGGACCCACCCCAATTTATTGATCTCTAATTTTCTGCAGATCTGTGATACTGTAAAGATGAATGGAGTGAATCCTGAGGTTTACAAGTTCATGCTCTTTCCATTTGCTGTGAGGGATAGAGCAAAACAGTGACTTGATTCTCAATCCAAGGAGATCCTGGACACGTGGGACAAGGTGATCATCAGATTTTTGACTAAATTTTTTCCACCTCAGAAGTTAACTAAGCTTAGGGTGGATGTCCAGACCTTCAGGCAGAAAGATGGAGAGTCATTTTATGAAGCCTGGGAGAGATTCAAGCTAACGATCAGGAAGTGTCCTCCTGAAATATTTTTTGAATGGACTAGGCTACAGATCTTTTATGATGGCCTCTCTGAAATGGCCAAGATGTCATTGGATAACTCTGTAGGTGGTTAGTTACACATGAAAAGGACACCTGAAGAGGCGAATGAGCTTATAGAGATGGTTGCCAACAACCAGTATCTTTTCACTTCTGAAAGGAACCATGTGAACATTGGGACTACTCAAATGAAAGGAGTCATGGAGGTGGACACATTGGATGCTATCTTAGCTCAGAACAAGATCTTGTCCCAATAGATTAGCATGATCTCTCAGCACTTGATCGAGATGCAAGTTTCAGCTGTCAACACTCAAGATGCATCTTATGACATGACTGGGAGCTACATCCAAGAGGACGCTAGTGGCTATGCTCAACCCACCACTAAGCAAGTAAATTACATGGAAAATTCCTTTAGAAATCCCAATAATGATCTCTATGCGAATACTATCAATCAGGGATGGAGGAATCACCCTAACTTTGGATGGAGGAAGCAACCACAAAAGCTCCAACAAGGATTTAACAACAACCAGGGTGGAACCAATCAAAACAGGTTTAACAACTTTTAGTTCCAGCCCTCTCAGAAGCAGCAAGGACCCTCTCAGAGACAAAAAAAAAAAAAAAATTCTAACTTAGTCACAATAATCTCTGAACTTTCCAAGACCATTCACAGCTTTGTGCAAGAGACAAGAGCTTCAATTCGGAATTTGGAAGTACAAGTGGGTCAGTTAAGTAAGAGGATATCTGAGAGACCTCTCAACACTCTTTCCAGCAACACAGAGGTGAATCCACGAGAAGAGTGCAAGGCCCTCATCATGGGCAAGGAGGCCGATCATGGAGAGACGTATGCTACTGAGAAATTGAAGGAGAAAAAGGCTCAAGAGGAGACTGGAAGCACAAAGTTGCACACCCTAGTGGTGGCACAAGAGCCTGAAGTGCAACACCCTCAGAAATTGTAAGAGGAGACCAAGGATGAGCAGCTCACTCAATTCTTAGAAATCTTTAAAAAGTTACAAATTAATATTCTTTTTGCTGAGGTGTTGGAGAAGATGCCTCCCTATATGGCCTGTTTGAAAAGTGTACTCTCTGAGAAGAAGGCTTTGAAGGGAGATGAAACTGTGGTGTTGACCAAGGAGTGCAGTGCACTGGTCCAGAAGAAGCTACCCGAGAAAATGCCAGACCCCGGAAGCTTCCTGATTTCCTGTACTATAGGGACCATCACATTTGAGAAGGCATTGTGTGATCTTGGTTCAAGCATAAATCTAATGCCTCTCTCTATGTTGAAGAGGCTGGGGATTTAAGAGGCAAAGCTCACAAGAATTATACTAGAGATGGCTGACAAGTCCCGAAAGGAAGCATACGGATCGGTGGAAAATGTCCTAGTAAAGGTTGAAGACCTTTACCTCCCTGAAGAATTTGTGATACTTGATATGAGAGAGGATACAGACAACTCCATCATCCTAGGAAGGCCATTCCTAGCCACCAGAAGAGCCTTCATTGATGTAGAGAGAGGAGAGTTATGCCTAAGGATGCATGGTGCGGAATTTATAACCCACAAACTAACCAGCAAGTGCACCGGGTTGTACCAAGTAATACCTTAGGTGAGTGAGGGTCGATTCCACGAGGATTGGTGGATTAAACAATAATGGGTAAGTGATTTACTTAGTTAGACGAACAGAAAAGAGTGTTGAGAGTTCAATTGCATCGAACAATAATTCAGAGAATCAGAAAATTAGTGTAAATAATATGGGAGAAAACAATTAAGGCTTCAGAGTTATCTATCTTCCGGATTGACTTTTCTTACTAACTATTTTAATCATGCAAGAATCAATTCATGGCAAACTATATGTGACTAAACCTTAATTCCTTAAACCTTTTTAGTCTCCTTTAACCTTCATCAACCGCCAATTCCTTGGTCACTTAATTCCAATTAGAGGGTGAAGTTCAATTCTAGTTTATATGCCACAGAAACACTAATTACCTAAATATAAGAGGATTATATGTCACTATCCTATAAGTCCAGATAATTAGAAATTTAGGAGAAATTATTTTCAAGCTGTTATTTAAGTAAAGAGCTTTTCTAAGTTATACAAGAACTCAATTAGAACAAGGGTCATACTTCTGTTCCACCCAAATTCATAAGATAAAGAACGAAAATAATTCTTGAAATTGAAATCAATACATGAATTAAAATAGAAAAATAATAGTATCAATCCATACAATAGACAGAGCTCCTAACCTTAACAGTGGATGTTTTGCTGCTCATGGTTCAGAGAGAAAAACTAGGATTCAGAAAACTGTAAATTGCGGAATGAGGTCAAAGAGAAGCGAAGAGAAGAGCCCGAAAGGCTGATTCTTTTCTCTTTTATATCTAATCCTAATTAATGTAAATTATATTTCCTAAAACTAAATAATATCTTTTCCTATTTTTAATTAAAATAAGAGTTTTAATCAGAATAAAAATGAATCTTTGAATGCTCTTTGTCATGCGTGGAGACCATTGAACTTGGCATGCTTGGACTGGCTGAGGCAGCATGAATTGGAGCTGATGTGAGTGTTGCTGCGCCTAACTTGAGAAGGGATTGCGCCTAACTTGAGAAATCTCAAGTTAGGTGCCACCTTGGTAGACTCCTTAGATGCCCCTTGCTTTGTCCTGGTGCCTAACTTGAGATTTCTTGGCTGCTTTGGATTAATGGATGTAGTTGATTTTGGCGCCTAACTTGAGAAACCTCAAGTTAGGCACCACCCTTGTAGAATTGATAAAGAAGAAGTCTGGACTATTATACATCATTAGAAATCTCTGAAAGTTAGCTTTCCAACGCCACTAGAATCACATCACTGGGACTTCTGTAGCTCGAGTTATTCTAGTTAGAGTACAGAGAGGTCAGTGTTGACAGCATCATTCACTTTCTTCTCTTTTTCTACAGAAACTCCATCAAATCCATCCGAATGCTACCTGAAATAAACAGAGTTGCAAACGACTGAAAGTAGCATCCATAGTGGCTAAAAGATAATTAATTCTTGATTAAACTCAACAATTTGAATGCAAATTCATTAGGAAAAGATAGGAAAGATGCTCACGCATCACAACACCAAACTTGAATTGTTACTTGTCCTCAAGCAACCCAAAACTAATACAGGGTTAAGATGTGAATTTGCATGAGAAGTGAGAGTTCAATTAGGCTCATGTCTCTTCTTGATGTGGGGTTTACAACTGCCATCCTGAATAGTTCTGGCATCTCACTCTCCTTTGAATAAGAAGAATGTCATTGTCATTCAGAATTAGAATCAGGATAATATTATGAATTCTCTAATCTTTTATACTTCAGTTTAATCCTTGAACACAACAAATTTCTTTTAATTCTCTTTTCCTTGGTGCTTTGCACCTCGAGCCTAGCCGTGACTTTAAATGTTTTTTCTCAAGCTTCACTTGACACAAAAACACCACAAACACTTAACTGAAAAACTCTCTTTAAGTTCTGGTTTTTCTTTTAGTTACTCCCAAACAGTGGTGCTCAAAGCCTTTGGCATACTCTGTTAAATGCATTTGATCTTGACTCTTAGTGCTCTGTCTCAAAGGTTACTTGACACATTTACACCACAAGCATATGACTAGGAAAACAACTCTTTAAGCTTTTAATCATGTCTGACCTCCCTAGTCATTGATGCTCAGAGTCTTGGACCTTGCTTTTTATTTTTCTTTTGCTGTTTCTTTTGCTTCAAGGATTAAGCTTTCACTACTTCAGAGAATTCATAATAGTTCTCTAAATTCCTATTCTTTATACATCAACATCATTTGATTCGAATTCAAATATGCACTATTTATGTCATGCATTCAGAATCACAAGGAATACCACCACGTTTAAGTAAATAAGACCATTCTTTGTTATAAACTCTATTTCTCATGCAATACATCTTTTTCTTCTTTTTCTTTTGAATTCAAGCTCAGTGAGCAATACGTGAGACATTTTTTCAGAATTAAAAGCAATTAACAGAATTAAAATAGCAAATCAAACTAGAACTTAAGGATTGAAATAACAAAGGATCATGTAGAACCCAAGTAAAATAGCAAAAAACAAGAATATAACATAATAAGAATAGGAGAAAATATAGAATGAAAGGAACTCAACCACCTCAGTTATCCTAGTGGCCGTCTCATTCTTCTGGCTGTGCTCCTTTGTGAAGATGATTTGCCTCCCTTTGGTGCCATTAAAATAAACAGAAAAGCCACAAGCGAAGCGACAATACCAAACTTAGAAGTTTGCTTGTCCTCAAGCAACGAAAAGCTGAAAACAGGGAGGGGTATAAAAAGACGTACGGAGGAGTAAAAACAAATATGATTGCAAAAGAATAATAAAATGATAAAAGGACAAGACAAGAGAGGTTAAAATAATTAAAATATATATAAATATATATTTTATTGTGTATCGTTTTAATTTTTTTAATTTTTTTATTATATATATATATAGTTAGTATATATATATATATATATATATATATATATATATATATAAGAGAGAATTGACGGTCGGAATATTGACGGTTTAGAAATTCACAAATGAAGTCTCGTTGTAAAGTATAGTTTCTAAACCAACAATAATCTTTTCATACAAACATTTGTTTGTCACAAGTACAAACCCCTAAAATCTATAAACCGAAGTATTTAAACCTCGGGTCGTTCTCCCTAGGAATTGCAATAAAGTGTCTTGTTATTGGTTATGAGGTATGTTTTGGGGTTTTTGGGATAAGAGGCATGAAATATAAATGGCAAAGGAAATAAACTAACAAAACTGTCTTGGCAAGGTTTGGTGGTGAAGGATCTCTATCCTAATTACTAACCACAACATGAGAATTGGCAAGGATCAATCCTATTAAGTCATCTCCTAACTAATAGTAGAGGAAAGTCAAATGAGCTATATCAATCCAAGTCCATAAGTCCTAGTTCTCCACCAAATCAATTAGTGAGATCTAGAGTTAATGGCTCCCAATCATCAATCACTTGGACATTAGTAACTCAAGAGTTCCTAAGTTACCTTCCCAAGCCAAGAGCATAAAATTTTACTCTAAAATCCTTCCAAGCATTTTATCAAACACTTGGAAGGCACAAAAGGAAAATATAGTAAAATTGGAAGGAAAGTGAATCTACACTACTCAATTGCAAGGAATTAAACAACAACAAATCAAATGAACAATAAAGGAACATGAAAACATAAATTGCATTAAAAGGAAAAGGAAAGAACAAAAGTGCATCAACATAAAAGTAGAGAATTACAAGAATTAAATGCTAAACTAGAGAGAAGAGATGTAGAAGAAGAAGAATTATAAAAGAAAAGTAAATCTAAGCATGAAATTAATCTAGATCTAAGAATTCCTAATCTAGATCTAACCTACTCCTAATTCTAGAGAGAAGAGAGAGCTTTTCTCTCTAGAAACTAACTAACGCATGATAAAACTAAAATAAAACTCACTAACTACCTAGATGTTCCATCCCTCTTCAATCCTTGGGTTAAATAGCATCAGAAATGAGTTGGATTGGGCCCCAAAATACACCAGAAATCGCTGGCCACGGGTTGCACTTTAGTGGGTCACGTGCACATCGGTGCGTACGTGTACCGTGTGCATGCGCGCCCCTATGTGCAGTGCAACTATGACAAATATTATATCATTTCGAAGCCCCAGATGTTAGCTTTCCAACGCAACTGAAACTGCATCATTTAGATCTTTGTAGCTCAAGTTATGGTCGATTAAGTGCGAAGAGGTCGGCTTGACAGCTTTTGCAATTCCTTCATTTCTCTGTGAGTTCTCCATTTTTACATGCTTTTCCTTTATTCCCTTGATCCAATCTTTGCCTCCTAAATATGAAATCACTTAACAAACATATCAAGGCATCTAATGGAATCAAGGTGAATTAAATTTAGCTATTTTGAGACCCAAAAAACATGTTTTCACTCTTAAGCACAATTAAAGGAGAATAACAAAAATCATGCTATTTCATTGGATAAATGTGGGAGAAGGCGATAAAATCCTCTAAATTCAATACAAGATAAACCTTCTAAATGGGGTTTATCAAACATGTATATATAAGAGAGGGAGGGGTACGTGTATATATAACAAAATCAAACCAACAGAAATCAAACTAAAGGATACGAACACATCGGTTTGCCTCCCGACAAGCGCTTCTTTAACGTCACTAGCTTGCCGGTCAGCTCCTCTAAGGAGGAGGATCATAGGGGCTCAACTCTTCACCCCTCACTATGAACTTCTTTCTTATGCTCCCATTGATCAACTCTATATGTGATGAGTGATATTAGTGTCGATCTAGAATTTCTCAAAATAGAATATGTTCGTTGCAAGTATCGCAAAATCAACAACTAACTCTCAACATCAAAGTTTAGTATTTTCAAATTCAAAATATATAAACCGAGAGTCTTTCATTCTCGGGTCGTTCTCCCTAGGATGCAATCAAAGTGTTTCTCTTTTGGTTGTGGAGGCAAAAAGAGGTTTTTATAATCAAAGAACGAAAGATTAGAAGAACTTGAGAAATGAAAGAACTAAAGAATGAGCAAAATTGGTGTTTAATGCAATTAACAAGGAAGCAAGGTCAAAACTAGTGAAAATGTTATAAATGCAAAAAAAGAGCCTTGACTTGGAAATGAGAGTCCAAGGAATCCTATCATCGCCCTAACCACAACTATGGTAATTATCATGAGTTAGTCTTACTTAGTTAACCCCAAACATCGAGGAGTAAGTCAAGCAAGCATAATTGACCTTAATCCATAAGTCCTAACCAACTTACCAAACTAGTTGATAAAAGGCTAGCTTCAATGGAAATAAGAGTCAACTAACTCCCCAAGAATTACCACTAAATGTCGGATATTATGACTCTAGTATCCTAGGAATTCAAATCACAAGTCAAGGTGTGAAAATCTACTCAAAATCCATAATTGGCATTTTCACAAACACCTTGTGTACATAAAAGTAAAGCATGGAAAATTGCAAAGTAAAATAGAAAACTATAACCAACTATCAACAAAACCAAATATAAACAAGCAATTAAGCATAAAAGAAGCATGATCTTCTCTCCTAAAAGAGCAATGCTACACTACTCCTACTCCTACTCCTAATTACTCTCCAAAACTCTCTAAGTGAGCTCTTTCTTCTATATGTGTTGATTCTCCCCTCATATAGCATCCAAAATGGCAGCCAAGCCTTCCAAAAATGGGCCAAGAGGCCTCAGAATTTGAGAAACACGTGCTTCATTAATGAAATCACGTGCAGGGACCTGTGCGGACGCACAGATGTGTGCGGCCACACACTTGGCTGAATGTTGACCTATGCGTACGCACAGGTACTTGTGCGCACACACACTTCGCTGTGTGTGCTTTTTCTTATTTTCTTCATGTTTTCTCCCTTGTACATGCTTTCTTCCACTTTTGGCTATCCATTCTTGCCTCCAAGGTCTGAAAGCACTCAGCAAATATGTCATGACATCAAATGGAATAAAAGTGGAATTAAAATGCTCATTTCAAGCTTAAAATTGCATGTTTCACATTTAGGATCAAATTGGGGACAAAACACAAAAGTATGCTATTTTAGTGCTTAAGTGTGAGTTCATGTGCTAGAATCCATCCAAATTGAGTCAAAATATACCATCAAATATGGACTCATCGATTCCCCAACACTTAAACAATAGCATGTCCTCATGCTAAACCAACAAAGAGAATGATCAAAAGGGGAAACAACTTATTAAATGCAACTATCTATATGCATGCAAGTATGTATATACTATATATATCTATATATCTATCTATAGTATCTATATGAAGTTAGTGAAATAAACAATCAAATTCCCAAGTAAGTATATAGACATATAGGGCTAAGCAAAGAAGTAGCTCAATGCAACCAAAATCTAAAGAATTGATTTAACTCATTAAAAAGAAGCAACTTGTAAGAATGCATGATAAGAGGTATGGAAATATAGAGTTGAGTAATTGAACCCTCACTAGGTGTGTATACACTCTAATCACTCGGTGTCTAGGGTCAATTCACTCAAATCTCTTTCTAATCATGCTTTCAACGTTTTGCTTCTCATCTAACAATCAACAACAAGTGATGCATGAATGCAATTATCATGAGGACTTCATACGGTTGTAATGGGGTTAGGGTCAAGGTGGGATAGATATGGCTAAGTGGACTAAAATGGTTTGAATCCTTGATTAGTTTAAGTATCCAACTTAACCTTCCTCAATCCAATAACAAAAATATGCAACCTAACTTCCCATCATTTTTTTTTCATGAACACTCATGTATGCTTTATCATCCACATCACATATGCATTTCTTATTCACTTTTCTTAGGGGTAGCTTTCATCCCCTTTTGATGATGATTTTTTTTAAGGAGTAAGATAAATGCATATGGTTTAATAGCTCATACATGAATTCACCCATTTTTCAAAATTTTCAATGAAATACCCAAATTAGACATTCTCATTCATTACCAATGTTTCCCAAAATTCTCCCACACTTAAATGACGCACATACCTTAACCTAAGCTAATCAAAGATTCAATTCAAGGTAAATCATGGTTTTCCGCCTTAAGATCGTGATGTGCTAATATCAAGAACAAAGGGGATTAAAAAGCTGAAAAGGGGTTAACAAGGGTAGATGCAAGGGGTAGGTTATATGGGTACAGTAAGCTTTTAATCAAAGATGGCCTCAATCATACTCAATGCAATTCAAAACATCAACATTGGAAATAGAGAATCAAGCAAAACCACGATTACAATTATAGAAGAGATATATCACACAATAAACAAAATTAGTGGTTAAAAGGTGTAACCACTCATTATAGCCCAAAACTCACAAGGCATTTGTTCTTTACTCTTCTATGTTCCAAAATAATCATTCAAGCAAGTTTGAAAATAAATTTCAAATCAATTCAATAGAATGCCTTTGAAACCAAATTCATGGAAATTTTCATTGTTTTTCACCAAAATTATTTCCTGTATGTATGTATGATGTGATGGATGCAATTTTTCAAAGTTTTCTAGTTCTTTTCCTAATTTTTAACAAGCAAAAAGTAACATGAACAATTAGGATAAAAAATGAACTAGGCATATGCTATTCACATCATCCAATCATAATCCATATCTATACTATATACGAAGCAATATAAAGATGCAATATGTATATATATATACCAAAACGAAAATGCAATACTAAAGATAACTAGAAACAACTAATATATATACCAACAGTACTAAACAGTAGTGCATAAGTCAAAATACTACAAATATCCACAAAAGTATAAAACTTAAAATAAACTAAATGACAAGTGTTAAGGAGAGAATGTTTACACCCAAAAATCGTAGATCCTCCCCCACACTTAAATCATGCACAGTCCTCCGTGCTCAAAAGAATCAATAGGGGGGAATCAACCATGAGAAGCTCCACCATGAGATGGTGGTGGGCGGTGATGACGTTGATAAACAATGATGGCTCAGGATGTCTCTGGGGTGGTCTCAACTGTCGGCTCCTCGACTGCCTGGCTAGCTATCTCTGCCGCCATCTCTACTATCTGCTCAGCTCCAGCTGTCGGCTCCTCAACTCTCTGATCTACTGCCTCTTCAACCATGGGCTCCGCCGGTCTCTGCTCAGGGGGATTGACTGTTTGGCCAGCTTCAGCTGCTGGCTCTTCCGGTGACGGCTTCTCAGGCTCGGCCTCAGGCTCTGGTGTATCTAGAAGAGGTGGCTCAGGATCTTTACCCTCAAACTTTGCCACTATCCAGTGGAAGCGGCGAGTGTTGTAGCGCTCAAAACAGTAGAGGAGCTAAATGATTTCCCGACCTAGCTCATAGGGTGTCTGAAGTTGGGGTGTGGGTGCGGGAGCTGCGGGAGGAACTGAGGGCTCTGCTGCTGATGGAGGCTCAGTCGTCTTCCTTTTCTTCTGTGGTGGTCCGTTATAGTCACCGTATGGCAGGAATGGTTGCTTGCTGATGAAGACAGACGTCCGGTCCATTGGGCGTCTCTCCACTCCAGATAAAGCAGCTAATCTGGTGATCATCGATGGGAAGGGAATGTTGTATTTTTGTTGTTGGTTTACCTTCCACATCGACTCTCTGATAAGGGGAAGAACAGAGATCTTCTTCCTCTCTAGAATAGCCCAAAGCAAAACTGCCACACGGACTCTAATGTGCGTGGCATGCGTGCTTGGTAGAATGTAGTTGGCAATGATCTGCTGCCAGATCCTTGCCTCAGGATTTAGATTAGTGCACATGATGCTCAATGGGACTACCTTGTCTCCCTTGCTGCACTCCCATGTGGCCTCAGGTAGGCCAATCTTTTGCAGAACCACATCCAAAGAAAGCTTGCCCGTTGTCACGTCTTTCACTATCTGAGTGAAAGCATCCCTAGCTGGAGGAATATGCAGAATATCCAAGAGGGCCTCTAAAGCAGTATCAGAGGTGTCTAGTGTGACACCTCTTAGAAAAACAGTTGGGGCATCCCTCTTTAGGGAATTCCAGTAGAATTTCTTGACCTGGTGATCATTAACTTCCACTAGGTCAAATTCTACGAATTTCCAATGGTAAAAATTTAGTTGATTCAGGATCTGGTCCGCATATTTCTCGGGCAAGTTTAGCTTTCTCTCGTAGTGAAAGGCTCACTTTTCCAGTTTCTTATATTATTCTTGGGCTTCAGCGTTAATGAATGTGTCCGGTTGGTTACTCGGAGGCATAGGAGGAGGATGAGTCAAGGGGTTAGCTTTCTCCTTCCCTTTGCGAGCCATCCTAAAAAAGGCAAAAATAGAGTACAACTCAGGAGAAACAGATAAAAATCACAGAAAGAAAAAGAATATAATCAAACAGTTCAAGTAAGAGCCAATGGGATAAACAAACACTCAATTAAGGAAAAACATGGATAAAGCGGTTGAGTGCGCAAAAGGAAATCCATTTTCCCAAAATCAAGTAACCTAAGTAACAAATGAAGGAATGAACAACAATTAAAGCATACATAGACTTAGGTGTACAATGCAAGTGAATTGGTTCAAACTTGGTTATTGTCTTAGTGTATTCAAAGTATAAGATTCAATCAAAATTCAGCACTAAGAGAATAACCGATTTGACAATTAGAAGCTTGCTTATTCATGTTGACAGAGTGGTAAAATGATCATGTAACCATACTCTTGTTCAAAAAGCAACACTTGATCAAAATCAGATTGCATTGCTCAAAAGGATTTGTAAGGAACAAGTTAAGGTACATGATCAACAAAGTTAAAGACATATGGATAAGCACTCAGTCAATTCACTCAACAAACAATGTATGTACTGTTGCCAATGGCACCAAACATATTTTAAAATGTACCAGTCTAGGGCTAGTTTGGTGTTTTAAGCAAAAAAAAAAAAAAGAAATGAGCAGTCAGTACATAATGCAGCAAATTAGCAAGCTAAAGGAAAATATGCATAGCTAAGTTAACACCAACAAGATAATAATAGCTATAATGTTAAGTTCAGATTGGTGTTCAAGCAAAACAACACAAGGTTCATAATGAACCTTCAAGAATAATCATACAAGAATCTCATAAATCTGCATATGTATGAGTGACAATGTATACAGGAAAGGAAATCCAAAATCCATGCTGATCAGACACAGAATTTGAATCAAAAATTCCATTCAGGCATTTCATCAGGCAAGTTATGTGCAGAAATAAAAAGCAGTGTGGTCAGTTCAGGTTAACAGCATTCAATGTTCATAAGCAGCATTCAAAGTTCAGAAAAATCCAAAAAAATTCAGAACAGACAGCCATCAATCAACATTCTATCCAGAAAATTAGAAATCAACTAACCTAATGCCACCTAGTTACTAAAATAGAAATTAAAAGTAGTTAAAGAAAGAAAATAAAACAGAAACAGTAAAGAGACAGGTTACAGAAAAGAAAAGGAGAACCTGTAATGTAGAAGGAAAGAGATAGGGAAATGGAGGGGGAAGGGGGTTACATCGGCACAGAGGTCCGCCGCTGCTGGTGGCTACCTGGACTGGAAGAACGCGAACTGAAGAACGGCGCGGCTAGGGAGGTTGCGCAGAAGGAAGAAAAATGGGGGAAAGAAAGGGAAATCAAGGAGAGAGGAAGCAGAAGAGAGGGAGCAGGTCGGCGACGGTGGTCGCCGGTGGTGCTGCGGTCGGACGGAAGTGATGGTTGGTGGTGGTCTGGAATATCGGATTGGGTGGTGGTGTTGCTTCTCAGAGAAAAAGAGAAAGGAGAGGGTTGGGGGGGGGTTATGGGAACTGAAGCACGACTCTCTTTCTTTTCGAATTAACATTCGAAAAGTGACCTGTGCGGACGCACAAGGTCGTGTGCAGACGCACACAAGGAAGAAGGAAGGGTACGCGCGCGCACAGTAGCGTGCGGGCGCTGCGGATAGAAGATGTAACGCAGCCTGTGCGGACGCACGAGGTTATGTGCGAGTGCACAGAAGGAAAGATGGGGTTGCGTTCACGCGCACAAGGGTGCGTGTGATGCGACCAGAGGGGTTTCCGAGGTCTGTGCGGGCGCACAGAGCTATGCGCTCGCACAAATGTTTTTTTTTATTTCAGGGTGATGCGTGCGGATGCACGCAAGGTGTGCGGCCGCACAGGGGAAAAAGAAGGGCGGTATACACACGCACAAGCCATGCGCGTGCCATGAACAGAGGGAGTGTTTGGGAGTGTGCGCACAGAGACGGAAAAACAGGGGAGCTGTGCGCGCGCACACGGCTGTGCGCGCGCACACGGCTGTGCGGATGCACAGGACTCTGTTCCTGCAATGAAAATTTTGGCTCTAAGGCACCAAACTTGACATCCAAAATAGGTTTTCAAGTCCCAAAATATCATAAAACTCCCAAGAACACATTATTTCACTAAAATTAATTAACAACCATCAAAATAAAACTAACCAACCTAGCAAAATAACTAATTTATTCATGAAACAAAAGCTAAAAGAGAGAAAGTTAGAAGGATATTTCCATGGTGGGGTGTCTCCCACCTAGCACTTTGGTTTAAAGTCCTAAAGTTGGACTTGGTGAGGAGATCCTTGTTAGGGCGGCTTATGGTTCCACTCCTCCTTGAATCTCCACCCATGTTTACTCTTGATTTGACCTCCGGAGTCCCAAATGAATTGCATCAAACTCTTAAGAGACTTCAAGCTAGCAACTGGGATCCATAAGTGTTAATTCTTGCAATTAATGCCCGGATCCCATACTTGAGTTCCTCTATCACCATTGAAATGCTTGTGCACTCTCCGGAATCCACTAAATTGACTCTTGCACTAAAATTGAGCTCCAAATGTTAATTTGGCTTCTTTGTTGGACTTTCTATTTCTTTGCCAATTAACATTCTTTTCTCCACCATACACTACTCCAAAAAAGATTTGAAGTTGACAATCCATCTCCAAGACGGCATATTGATGTGGGCCTAGAAAGCTTGTTGGAGAAGTCTTCACCCGCTCAATTCGTTCTTGCACAACTATCTTTACTTCTTGGTGAATAAAATCTTCCTCAACCTCCTCTAAACCTTCCTCATCATCACTCAAGTAAAAAATTGGAGGTTGTGTGAAGTCCACATCAACATCTCCTTCTAAATCCAATAAGGGAGGCTCATGAAGGTCATTAGCGGGGTTGACCAAGTTGGACAAAATATCTTGAATGATGGAATCCTCTTGATCACTTCCTACCAACCCTTCATTTATCTCCTTTTGTGCTTCATGTTGTGACTTGATATCTTCTACTTGATTTTGCAATTCTTCGCTCACTCCACACTCTTCACTTGATTCTATACATTCATCCACTAGAATTTCTTGGTCATGGTATGAATGCAATGAGGCTAACCGGTCAAGAGTTTCCGCTACTATCGACATGACTTGCTCTTGCTTCTTTCGGAACTCTTGTTGTTCTTGAATAAGCATGAAAAATACTTCTTGTGTGGCTTGATCCATATGTGAAGATGAAGATTAAGGTGATGAAGGTTGACAATCAAACTCATAAGGGTGAAGGTTTTGTATGTAGTGAGGTGATGGTGTATAGAATTGGTGACAAGAAAAGTAAGTGTTTGGGTTCCATTGGGGTGCATTGTGGTAATGGTGTGAAAAAGTCATAAAGAAAATATAAACAAAGACTTACTAACAAAAGCAAACAAATAACCAAAAAGTGCTATTTACGCTATTAACATATCTACAACAACCAAAAGACATAACACCATTTGCAGTCCTCGGCAACGGCGCCAAAAACTTGATGAGTGATATTAGTGTCGATCTAGAATTTCTCAAAATAGAATATGTTCATTGCAAGTATAGCCAAATCAACAACTAACTCTCAACATCAAAGTTTAGTATTTTCAAATTCAAAACATATAAACCGAGAGTCTTTCAACCTCGGGCTGTTCTCCCTAGGATGCAATCAAAGTGTTTCTCTTTTGGTTGTGGAGGCAAAAAGAGGTTTTTGTAATCAAAGAACGAAAGATTAAAAGAACTTGAGAAATGAAAGAACTAAGGAATGAGCAAAATTGGTGTTTAATGCAATTAACAAGGAAGCAAGGTCAAAACTAGTGAAAATGCTATAAATGCAAAAAGAGCCTTGACTTGGAAATGAGAGTCCAAGGAATCCTATCATCACCCTAACCACAACTATGGTAATTATCATGAGTTAGTCTCGCTTAGTTAACCCCAAACATCGAGGAATAAGTCAAGCAAGCATAATTGACCTTAATCCATAAGTCCTAACCAACTTACCAAACTAGTTGATAAAAGACTAGCTTCAATGGAAACAAGAGTCAACTAACTCCCTAAGAATTACCACTAAATGTCGGACATTATGACTCTAGTATCCTAGGAATTCAAATCACAAGTCAAGGTGTGAAAATCTACTGAAAATCCATAATTGGCATTTTCACAAACACCTTGTGTGCATAAAAGTAAAACATGAAAAATTGCAAAGTAAAATAGAAAACTATAACCAACTATCAACAAAACCAAATATAGACAAGCAATCAAGCATAAAAGAAGCATGAAACATAAAATTCATTAATCAAAACTTCAAAAAACATAAAATGGCAAATATGAACAAGTAACTTGAACCAAAGAAAATTGAAAGTGAAAGTGCTATAGTTAAAGAGGAAATTGAGAGTACTTACAATTAAAGAAGAAAAATCAAAGATCAAAGCTTGCTATAAAATGTTACAATGGAAATTGATAAATGAAACCCTAAGAGAACAATGCTACACTATGCCTACTCCTACTCCTAATTACTCTCCAAAACTCTCTAAGTGAGCTCTCTCTTTCATATGTATTGATTCTCCCCTCATATAGCATCCAAAACGGCAGCCAAGCCTTCCAAAAATGAGCCAAGAGGCCTCAGAATTCGAGAAACACGTGCTTCATTAATGAAATCACGTGCAGGGACCTGTGCGGACGCACAGATGTGTGCGGCCGCACACTTGGTTGAATGTTGACCTGTGCGTATGCATAGGTACTTGTGCATACACACACATGAAAATTCTTTCTTGTGCGCACGGACGCAAGCTTGTGCGCACGCACACTTCGCTGTATGCTTTTCCTTGTTTTCTTCATGTTTCTCCCTTGTACATGCATTCTTCCACTTTTGGCTATCCATTCTTGCCTCCAAGGTCTGAAAGCACTCAGCAAACATGTCATGGCATTAAATGGAATAAAAGTGGAATTAAATTTCTCATTTCAAGCACAAAATTGCATGTTTTCACATTTAGGATCAAATTGGGGACCAGACACAACAGTATGCTATTTTAGTGCTTAAGTGTGAGTTCATGTGCTAGAATCCATCCAAATTGAGTCAAAATATACCATTAAATATGGACTCATCAATATGCTCAAGAGACATGATCCTGTTTACTGTATGAGGCAGGATTGGGCATGCAGTGAATACCACCTTCATTCCTGGGGAGAAGTCTTCAATGGGAATCTTTTTGTTTCTCCATCCCCTCGGTACTTTCTTTTTTTTGGGAACCTCCGCTTTGGTGGATGATGCATTCCCGACACCAAACTTAGGTTTGATGTCAGGAGGAATTTTATTGATTGTCACCAAAGGAGGTTTGAGTTGCAGATTCTGTTGTGCATCATCAGGGGGTTCTTGAAGGTTTGGAGTAATAAGCTCAGTCTGCATGCACCTCACCTCTTCACCTGCTAAATGCATATCTTTGAAGATATGAAAGACTAGTTGCTCATTATGCACTCTAAGTACTAATTCACCCACTTCCACATCAATTAAAGCTCTCCCAGTGGCTAGGAAAGGTCTTCCTAGGATTATAGAGGCATTCTCATCCTCCCCCGTGTCAAGAATTACAAAATCTGCTGGGAGGAAGAATTTACCCAGTTTGACCAAGATATTCTCCACTAATCCATATCCAGGCTTTATAGATTTGTCTGCAATCTGTAATGCTATCCTTGTGGTTGTGCCTCTTGGATTTGCAACTTTTTCATCACAGACAAGGGCATTAAATTGATGCTTGCTCCCAGATCACATAGTACTTTCTCAAAGATTGTGCTCCCAATGGTACATAAAATTTGAAAGCTTCCTGGGTCTGGCATCTTTTTTGGCAAGTTATTCTGAATTATGACACTACATTCCTTAGTCAAGACCACTGTCTCATCTCCCTTTAAAGGCTTCTTCTTTGACAACAGCTCCTTCATGAATTTGACATAGAGAGGCATTTGCTTCAAAACCTCAGCAAAAAGAATATTGATTTGCATCTTTCTAAAGACTTCCAAGAACTTTGAAAACTGCTTGTCCTTGGTCTCCTTTTGATGTCTCTGAGGATATGGCATTTTAGGCTTGTACTCAGGTGCCTTAGGCAATGTAAGATAAGTGTCAAGAAAGACTGGGAATGGATTATCTGCATGCCTAGGAGGGGCGTGTTCCACCTCCTCTTTCTTCTCCGCTGGAGTTTCTTTTTCAACTGGCTCCTCATTAACTTGTGCTTCTGTACCTGCCACTTGTCCACTTATCAAGGTGATAGCCTTGCACTCCTCTTTTGGGTTCACCACTGTATCACCAGGAAATGTGCTTGGAGGCCTCTCAGGTATTTGCTTGCACAACTGGCCTACTTGCACCTCCAAATTTCTGATAGAAGCTCTAGTTTCCTGCATAAAATTATTCAGTAGTGCTTCCCAATCAGTGTTCTTCTGGGGCTGAGAATTTGTTTGCTGAGGTAGTTCTTGTTGAGGAGACTGAAACTGGCAGTTGTTATGTCTATTCTGTTGGAAACCGCCCTGAGAATTATTGTTAAAATTCTGCGGCCTCTGAGGTTGCTCTCTCTATCCCAAGTTTGGGTGATTTCTCAACCCCTGATTATAGGTCTTGGCATATGGATCATTATTGGGATTTATAGGAGCATTCCCCATGTAGTTGACCTGTTCAGAAGGAAATTGAGTATAACCATAATTCTCACCTTGCATGAAGCTACCAGTCATGTCATAAGGGGCCTCTTGAGATGCATTCTGAGTGTTGAAAGCTGAAACCTGCATCCCACTCAATTGTTGAGTAATTAGATTCATCTGCCGAGAGAAAATTTTGTTCTGAGCAAGAAAGGGCATCAAAAGCTTCCACTTCCAAAACGCCTTTCTTCTGAGGAGTTCCAGAGTTCACAGGATTCCTGTTAGATGAGTATAAATATTGGTTGGTAGCAACCAACTCAATAATCTCAGTAGTCTCCTCTGGTGTCTTCTTCATGTGCAATGAACCACCTGCAGAATTATCTAAACACATCTTGGATATTTCACATAAGCCCTCATAAAATATATCTAGTTGAGTCTATTTAGAAAACATGTCTGGAGGGCATTGCCTGGTTAGCAGCTTGTATCTCTCCCAGGCTTCATAGAGGGTCTCACCATCCGTCTGTTTGAAAGTCTGAACCTCCAACCTTAGCTTAGTCAGCTTTTGTGGTGGGAAAAATTTAGTCAGAAATTCAGTGACCACCTTATCCCAAGTATCTAGGCTCTCCTTGGGTTGAGAATCTAGCCACAGCTTTGCTCTATCCCTCAAAGCAAATGGGAAGAGCATGAGTTTGTAAACTTCAAGATTCACTCCATTCGTCTTCACAGTATCATAAATCTGCAGAAAATTAGAAATAAATTGATTTGGGTCTTCCTGAGGAAGTCCATGATACTAATAGTTTTGTTCATTCTCATTCAGATTTGCCACATTGGAATTAACAGCATGATTCTGATCTATGGTGGACTCTGTAGCTTCTTTTTCAGAAGTCTCACTTAGATTTTCACTAGCCTTGTAAAGTCTAGCTTGTTGCAAGCATCGCCTCAAAGTCCTTTCAGGTTCAGAATCAAAATAAAAAAGGGGCTCCTTGTCTCTATTTCTTCTCATAAACAGACAGAAAATAAGAACAGTGGGATTCTCTACGTCAGAGTGTAGAGAATTCCCAGAGATAACCTGTGTAAAGAAATACAATAAAACACTAGACAATCAAACTAAGGAATTTTCGAAAATTATATAGACTAATAGATTAGAGAATTCAAAATTTATGAGGAAAATTAAAATAAAATTAACTAGGTAACACCAAACCTAATTTCAGAACTTAAGGAAAAATACTAGTACTAAATTCAAAAATTATAGAGTAGAATTCAAATAAAATTAAAGCTAAAATGCCTAATCTAAGCAATCAAATAACTAATAGTTGTTAATCACCATCAATCCCCGGCAACGGCACCAAAAACCTGGTGCGGAATTTATAACCCACAAACTAACCGGCAAGTGCATCGGGTCGTACCAAGTAATACCTCAGGTGAGTGAGGGTCGATCTCACGAGGATTGATGGATTAAGCAACAATGGTTAAGTGATTTACTTAGTTAGACGAACAGAAAAGAATGTTGAGAGTTTAATTGCATCAAACAGTAATTCAGAGAATCAGAAAAACGAGCAGTAAATTGGTGTAAATAATATGGGAGAAAACAGTTAAGGCTTCAAAGTTATCTATCTTTCGGATTGACTTTTCTTACTAACTATTTTAATCATGCAAGATTCAATTCATGGCAAACTATATGTGACTAAACCCTAATTCCTTAGACCTTTTTAGTCTCCTCTGACCTTCATCAACCGTCAAGTCCTTGGTCACTTAATTCCAATTAGAGGGTGAAGTTCAATTCTAGTTTATATGCCATAGAAACCCTAATTATCCAAATATAAGAGGATTATATGTCACGTATCTCGTTAAGTTCAGATAATTAGAAATTTAGGAGAAATTATTTTCAAGCTGTTGTTCAAGTAAAGAGCTTTTCCAAGTTATACAAGAACTCAATTAGAACAAGGGTCATACTTCCGTTCCACCCAAATTTATAAGATAAAGAACAAAAATAATTCTTGAAATTGAAATCAATACATGAAATAAAATAGAAAAATAATAGTATCAATCCATTCAATAGACAGAGCTCCTAATCTTAACAATGGAGGTTTAGTTGCTCATGGTTCAGAGAGAAAAACTAGGATTCAGAAAATTGTAAATTGCGGAATGAGGTCGAAGAGAAGAGAAGAGAAGAGAAGAGCCCGAAAGCTGATTATTTTCTCTTTTATATCTAATCCTAATTAATGTAAATTATATTTCCTAAAACTAAATAATATCTTTTCCTATTTTTAATTAAAATAAAAGTTTTAATCATAATAAAAACCAATCTTTGAATGCTCTTTGTCATGTGTGGGGACCATTGAGCTTGGCATGCTTGGACTGGCTGAGGCAGCATGAATTGGAGCTGATGTGAGTGTTGCTGCGCCTAACTTGAGAAGGGATTGCGGCTAACTTGAAGGAAGCAGAACGTTGCGTGTTGATGTTGTGTCTGGCGCCTAACTTGAGAAATCTCAAGTTAGGTGCCACCTTGACAGACTCCTTAGACGCCCCTTGCTTTGTCCTGGTGCCTAACTTGAGATTTCTCAAGTTAGGCACCACCTTAGCTGCTTTGGATTAATGGATGTAGTTGATTTTGGTGCCTAACTTGAGAAACCTCAAGTTAGGTGCCACCCTTGCAGAATTGATGGAGAATAAGTATGCACTATTATACACCATTGAAAATCTGGAAGTTAGCTTTCCAACGCCACTGAAATCACATCAATTGGACCTCTGTAGCTCGAGTTATTCAGGTTAGAGTGCAGAGAGGTCAGGGTTGACAGCATCATTCGCTTTCTTCTCTTTTTCTACAGAAACTTCATCAAATCCATCCGAATGCTACCTGAAATAAACAGAGTTACACACGACTCAAAGTAGCATCCATAATGGTTAAAAGATAATTAATTCTTGATTAAACACAACAATTTGAATGCAAATTCATTAGGAAAAGATAGGAAAGATGCTCACGCATCAATGCATGAGGACTATTTGCTGTTCAAGATCTTTAAACCTCCACCACTCTCTAACAAAGGAGGCGATTCCCCGTAGAGTTCAAAGCTCAAGCCTTCTCACTTGGTGGAACGCCATACAATACCCCTTGACATCAAACCTAAGTTTGGTGTTGGGCATTCACCACCCACCACAGATGGAGGAGGCCTCAAGAAGAAAGTACCTAAGGGCTGGAGGAATAAGAAGATTCATACTGAGAGCTTCTCACCTAGCATGAAGGTGGTTTTCACTAGAAGTCCAATTGTACCACATACTGTGAATAGGATCCTGTCTCTGGAGCATGTCGAGCTGATTCATGAGAGCATAGGAAAGAAGTTCACAATGAGGGATAAAGATCTGAGCTCCTATGATCCTCCTTAGAGGAGCTGCCTGTCAAGCTAGTGACGTTAAAAAGTGCTTGTTGGGAGGCAACCCAACCTTACGTATCCTTTAGTTTATTTTTGCTTTATTTAAGTTTAATTCAGTTTTACTTTAGTTTGATTTCATTTCATTTTATTTCTCATTAATTTTCATAGTTTTCCTAGTTTTTCTAACATTTATGATCATGTACAACACTTAGAACAGGAACAAGAGAGCTTAGATAGAAAAATAGAACACCTTGGAGAAGATACGCTGCGGGCACTAAACGCCAGGGAGGGCGTTTAGCGTCGAGAGAGGGAATTTTGATCTGGACGTTTAACGTCCAAAAGGGAGCTCTCCAACACAATTTTTTGCTCCCCCTAGGGCGTTTAACTCCCATTACTGGCATTAAACACTAGAGAGATAAAAAAAGTGTGACCTCCCTTCTAGCGTTAAATGCCAGAACCAGCGTTTAACGCCTAGGGGGGGAGGGAGTCTCGAGAATGGAAGCATGGTTTTGGCCAATGGTTTACCCCACTTCCCAACCACTTTTACCCATTCAAACTTTATCTATTCTCTCTCCTCTTTTACCCCCTTTTCCATCTACATTCATCCATCCCATCACCCATAACTTCCCTTGATTCTCTCAAACCACCTCTCATTCCACCCAATCCACTCTTATCAATCCCATCCATCTCTCCTCTTAACAAACCAAATTCAAATTCAACTTCCCCCACCCTTCTCCATAACCAAACCACTCCTCCACCTATAAATACCCCCCTCTTCATCCACTTTCCCCACGTCTCACACTACTATCTAATTACTTCCACCCTCTTCACCATACACACTCCATTTCATTCTTTTCCCCTTCTTTCACTACCAATGCTGAAGCCCTTCTCCACTCTCCTCTATCTCTTTCTCCTGTTTTCTTTTTCTTTTCTTATTTTCTATCTTTATTTTTCTCTGGGACGAGTAAAACTTTTAAGTTTGGTGTTGGGCGCTCGGCTTTTGGTCCTTTATTTTTTTTTATTATCTCCATGGCACCCAAGACCGGAGAATCCTCCTCAAGAAAGAGGAAAGATAAGACGCCTACCTCTGACCCATGGGAATTCACTCGATTCTCCTCTAAGACACATGAGGAGCATTTTTATGAGGTCGTGCACGAGAAGAAGGTGATTCCTAAGGTACGCTTCGATCTGAAGTCGAATGATTACTCAGAGATCTGATATTAGATTTTGAGACGAGGTTGGGAAGTTCTGGCCAACCCTGTGACTGAGGTTGGAGCATTGATGGTGCGAGAGTTCTACGCCAATACTTGGGTTACATACAAGTATGTCAGAGGTGTGAACCCGGAACCAAAGAATTGGCGGACTATGGTCAGAGGACATATCTTGGATTTCAGCCCGGAGAGTGTGAGGGTGGCGTTGCAGTTACCACCATCCGGAGAGGACCCTCATTCGTACACTTGGAGGGTCAATACTGACCAGTGGTTGGATCAGGTCCTTGAGGACATTTGCCTCTCCGGAGCTCAGTAGAGGAGCGATTCTAAAGGCAAGCCGTACCAGTTGGGTAGGCATGACCTTAAGCCAGTTGCTCGAGGATGGTTGGAGTTCACCCAACGCTCCATCTTTCCTACAAGTAATCATTCTGAGGTTATAGTCGAGCGAGCGGTGATGATTTACTGTATTACGCTCGGCAACGAGGTGGAGATGCACAAGGTCATCCCTCAGGAATTTTACAGGATAGTTGACAAGTCCTCCACCACTACGAGACTGGCTTTCCCTCAGCTCATCTACCGCTTATGTGCAGCAGTTAGAGCTTACATTGATGGAGATACCCCGATCGAAGTTGAGAGACCGATCACAAAGAAGGGTATAGAGCATGCTAGAGAGCTCGGGCAGGGACCGCAACAGGAGCCAGTTCCACCGTCCCTACAGGATCTTCCGGAGATGCCTCAGGGAGTTTACTTCCATTCCTGTGACTACTTGGATCAGATGACCACATCTATAGGGGAGCCGACATCATCAGTTGATCAGCTAAGGATAGAGCATCAGGATCATGCTGCTCTCCTCCACCAGATGATGGAGGAGCAGAGGAGGCAGGGGCGTGTCATAGAGGAGATAAAATGCTCTAGAGGATTCTTCGGAGGGAGCAGCAGCCACCATGACTGAGGTGGTTGAGTTTCATTCTCCCATTTCTTTATTTTATGTCTATTTTTTTTAATATTTCATTCTATTTCTTGTTTTCTATTCTGAGTTGCATGATCACTAGTAGGATTTTCTTGATTTCTAATTTAGTTATTTATTTCAGTATTTTATGTTTATTTTAACAAGATGTCTCATGTATTGTGCTTTGAGCTTAAACAAAAATCAAAAGAAAAAGAAGTAGTATAATGCATGAGATTTTGAGTTATATATTGCGTGTTCTAGTTAGTTTGATGTGGTGGCCATATCTCTATTTCTGAATGTATGAATTAACTGTGCATATTTGATATTGGAGTTGAGAATATTGGTTCTTGAGGAACATGAACTTAGAAAAGTATTATTGATTCTCTGAAATAAGAAAAGAGATGGATTCTTAAAGCAAAATAAACAGAAAAAAGAATTGAAAAGAAAAGAAAAATCAAAAGAAAAAGGTCCAAGGCTTTGAGCATCAATGGTTAGGAGGGTCAAAACTGATCTAAAGCTCAAAGGAGTGGTTTTTCCATAACCATATGCTTGTGGTGTAAAAGTCTCAAGTAACCCTTGAGACTGAACACTTAAAGTTGTGACCCATTACTGTTACAAAGTATGCCTAAGGCTCTGAATACCATTGTCTGGGAGAAAAATAAAGAGAAATTCGAATCCAAGGAGTTCCCCAGTTAAGTGCTTGTGGTGTTTATGTATCAAGTTAAGCTTGAAAACAAAAAACTTAGAGTCACAGCTAGGCTCAAGGTGCAAAGCACCAAGAAAAAAAAAGCTGTGTTCAAGAATCAATTAAAACCTAAAGAAGAGAATCTATAATATCATCTGAGTTCTAGTTCTGAAGGATACTAATAGATCTAAGCTTCAAAGGATAGTGAGATGCTGAAGCTATTCAGAATTAGAGTGTCATAAGCCCCCTTTAGTAACTAGACCCGAGCTTAAATGACAACTCAAGTCTCATACATTTTCTCTTCTTGGTCTTATATTATTTTGGTTGCTTGAGGACAAGCAACAGTTTAAGTTTGGTGTTGTGATGCGTGAGCATCTTATACCCCTTTTTTCTTATCATTTTCTAGTTGTTTTTATTTAGATTTTATTTAGTTTTACTTGATTTTGGTGCAAAAATATACTTTGGATGCTACTTTGAGATGTTTTGGTGTTTTTATGATTTTAGGTGAAATTTGGAGCAATTTGGCGGAGTTTGGAGCAAAAAGGAAGAAAGCCGTCAGCACCCTCCCTTGGAGCTAAACGCCCAAACTGGTGTTTAGCGCCAGTAGGGGACTCAGGGCCAGCAATGTTGCAACTCCCCCTTGGGCGTTTAATGCCCAATCTGGTGTTAAACGCCGGCAGTAGTCCGAATCACCTTCTCATTGGGCTTCCAAGTGGATTTAGCATTAATTAGTTTTATTTTATTTTCTTTTTGTAATTTTTATTTACAAACAATGTCTTTTAGTCTTAGGATTTATTATTTTATTTTATTTTCATTTCAAAAAAGGTTAATATAAAAGGGAAAAGATCACTTAGGATTAGCATCCTTGATCTTCTTCCTTCCGCACGTTTTTTAGAATCCTGTTTTCTCTGTAAGTTATTAGCAACTAAACCTCCTGGTAAGGTTAGGAGCTCTATTTATTTCTATGGATTTGAACTATTATTCTTCTATTTTAATTAATGTTTTGATTCAATTCTATGGATTGTTTTTGTTCTTAATCTTATGAACTGGGTGGAACAAGAGTATGACCTTTTTCTACATGAGTTCTTGTGATTCTCGAGAGAGTTATCTCGCTTGAACTATAGCTTAAAAAAATTCCTCCTAAATTGCTAATTACATGAACTAATTGGGATATGTGACATATAATCCTGTTAGCTTTGGGTAATTAGGGTTTTCATGGCCATAAACTAGTTTTTGAACTTAACCCTCCAATCGGAAATAAGTGACCACGAGAGTGGCGGTTAATGAAGGTTAGAGGAGGCTAAATCACTAAGAGATTAGGGTTTAGACATTTACAGTTTTCCATGGAATGAATCATGTATTGTTAAAATAGTTGGTAAGAACTTTTAATCCAAAAAAGTAAACATCTCCGATACCTTAACTATTTTCTCATATTGTTTTTACACCAAACCATTGTTCGCTTTCTTTATTTCCCTGTTTATTGTTTATGCGAATTGCAACTCACCAAACCCCTTTTTGATTCACCTAACTAAATCAACTTGACAACCATTGTTTGCTCAGTTCGACAATCCTCGTGGGATCGACTCTCACTGATTTGAGATATTACTTGGATGACCCGGTGCACTTGCCGGTTAAGCTGTGTGAGTTCTCAATTCGTGCACCATGTGGAAGTGGCCTCGAGGAGGCCAATTATGATGTGTTTGTTCCCGGAGATCAGGAACGAGTTTTCCATATAAACATGTGTACTCCTCAGGTTGCCGATTGGTTGTGGATGTACAAGCCCATGTTTACCAACTTGGGAGTTCGGCTCCCTTTCTCTCCTTTCGTCATTTCTCTTTTGAATCGGTGCGATGTGACACCTTCACAATTGCATCCAAATAGCTGGGCCTCCTGATAAACCCCGATTATGTGATTTATCTTGTACTTATTTTGGGAGATTTTATCATATTTTCCCACATTTATTCAATGAAATAGCATGGTTTTGTAATTCTCCCTTGATTTGTGCTTAAATGTGAAAACATGCTTTTTAGGCAAAAAAATTGGGGATTTTAATTCACTTTAATTCCATTCGATGCCTTGATGTGTTTGTTGAGTAATTTTAGGTTCATAAGGCAAGTATCGGATGGAAGAAATGAGGATAAAAGCATGCAAAGTGGGAGAACTCATGAAGAAATGAAGGAACCGTAAAGCTGTCAAGTCCGACCTCTTCGCACTCAATCGACCATAACTTGAGCTACAGAGGTCCAAATGAGGCGGTTCTAGTTGCGTTGGAAAGCTAACATCCGGGGCTTCGAAATGATATAAATTTTGCTATATGTTGCTTCACGTTCAGGGGCGCGTGCGCATTGCGCGCGCGCGCCGATGATGTCTGTGGCCCACTTTAATGAAATCGCCCCCAGCGATTTTGCAGCTCACTTTGGGCCCAACCCAACTCATTTCTGATGCTATTCAAGCCAAGGATTGAAGGAGAGTCAACACACTTAGTCATAGTTTATTTTCCATCATGTTTTAGGCTAGAATTATAGAGAGAGAAGCTCTCCCTTCTCTCTAGAATTTAGGGTAGTTTAGGTTTACTTTTCTTAATTTCATCTTTCAATTCTTGTTTTGATTTAGTTTCCTCTTTTAATTTCTTGTTGTTACACCTTTGTTCTTCTAGTTCTTGTTGTTAATTCCCCTATTTTGCCATTTTTATGTTGATGAACCATTCTTGGATCTTAATTTTTCTTTAATGCAATTTTATGTTTCCATGCTCTTTTATGTTGATCTTGATTGTTATTGTTGATTTCTTGTTTATGTTGGTTATGGATTTCTTTTAATTCTTACAATTTATGATGTTTACTATTCTTGCATACAAGGTGTTTGTTAAAATGCTTTCCATAGTTTTTGAGTAGTTTTCTTGACTCTTGGCCTAGGCTAAGTGAATTAAGTGACCTTGAGTCATTGGGTCTCATTGAATTGGTGATTTGAGAACCCTTGGTGATCAATTTGATACTCATTGACGCCAACCCACTACTAATCTAATTAGTAGGTAGGTTGGGACTTATGGGTTGATGTGATCAAGCCTATTTGACATACTTCAAGCCTAGGAGTAGATATTACGTACTTAAGGCTTTGGAAGTAGACTTAATGGGTTGGTACCTCATAATTATCAATATTTGGTATGAAGACAAGGATGGTGATCTCAATTACCTAAGCCTTAGCCAAGAGTCCTTTATCTTGCTTTCTTTAATTACTTGCTTATTTTACCTTCATGACATTTATATTTTCTTGTCAAATATCAAATCAACCCCCCTTTGATTTTCATAGCCAATAATTAAACACTTCATTACAACTCTTTGTGAGACGACCCGGAGTCCAAAATACTCCAGTTATTTCTTATTGGGGTTTGTACTTGTGACAAAACCTAAAAATTTAATTTGATGCAAGAGTTGTTTGTTGGTTTGGGCTATACTTGCAACGAAATTCTTATTTCTACAAGAGAAATTCTAGACCCACAACAATTCTTGCTATCAAATTAATAGCGCCGTTGCTAGAGAGTTACAATGGTGTTATGTTATTGGTTATTGTATATATGTGAATAGTGTGAATATCTTATTTTTTTTCTTTATTTGCTAGTTTTTGTTAGTTTTATTTTGCTTTTCCGCTATGAATTCTCACATTGGCTATGAGTTTGGTTCTAATTGTGATGTAGAAAATGTGAACTTCAATGATGACACTCATTATGGATGGAACCAACAAAGATGGGAGGAGCCTCAAGGAATTGATCACTCCTATTGGCAACAACCTCCGGATACTTATAGGTATAATTACCATCCTAATACATGTCAATTCAATGGCTATGGTGACTCCTTTTGTGATAATCAAGCACCACTACCATATGCTTATGATTCTTATCCTCAACATGAACCTCAACCCTACTCACAAGCCCCTTTTCACCAAACACCTCCATATGACCCCAACCCATATCTACCATACCAACCACCTTATGATCCATATGAACCATATGAAGAACCACCCCAATTCCACCACCAATACCCTCAAGAACCACCACCTCACTATCCTTACCAAGATGAATCACCTCCCATGTATGATAACTTTCAACCACAAAATGAATTTCCCTTTCCACCACAACCCTCCAAGGAAGAACACCCACATCCATCCATCCAAGAGTCAATAGATCGTCTCAAGGAAGAAATGGATCGGCTTCAAGCAATAATCCGTCAAAAGGAGCAAGAGGAAGCCCAAAGGAAGAATTATGAAGCTATTGAGGCTAACCTTGCCAAAATTAAAGCTAACTTGGACTCATGCAACAAGCAAAGCATCTCCACAGATGAATGTGAGAATTCAACCGATGAAAGGAGCATGAAGGAGATTTTAGAATCTCAATATGAGGACAAGGAGATGGGGTATGTCTTGCAACAAGTGGTGGAAGAAGAGATTGTTGAAGAAGAAGAAGTGGTTGAAGAGCTAGGCGAAGTTGAGCAAGAGGTGAATTTCAAACTTGAGAGCACTTCCACACCAAGTGACATTGTTGATGATTTTGTGGAAGTTGTTGAACCTTCTTCCAATGAGCTTGAATTTGATGTTGAAGAGGATAATGCGCAACCTCCAAGGCATAGTATGAATGATGAAAGATTGGAAGAGGGTGATCAAGAGGCAAGCTCCACCAATGAAGAATGTGTGGAAGAAGTTGGTGGGCAAAGAATTGAAGTTGAAACAGCTTGCCAAGAGGTGGAGGTATTCAAAGAAGAGCACAAGGGAATGGAACTTACAAGACCATTGGAGACGTCCCTTCCTAAGTCACCATCCAACACAACATTCAAGTGGGTAAAACTCTTATCCCTAAGCTTTAATTTCTCACTTGAATATGGTTTGCTTGAGACGGATGGGTAACTTAGAGCTCTTTGTGGGGTTAAGAGCAAAAGAAAATTGAGTAGTGGGTGGAAATGCCAATCAAGGTTCTTTATGGTTGGAAACTCAAAGTCTAAGTGCAACGGTTGGTATAGTTCTCAACTAAAGGGGTCTAGGAAGATGCTTTGGTGTTCACTTGAGAATTCGGATCACTTCTCACCCAATTGGAATTGTGATGATCAATTTGAAGATGGGTGTAGAAACAAGATTTGGGATCCGGGAATAGATGAAGATCAATTTTGGAAGCCCTTAGCTTGTGTGGAACTTCATCAAAGCTTGGTGCCATTAGTTTTGAATTTTGGAGCTTACTTGAAGTCCAAGCATTGGTGGAGGTTTCAAGATGAGTACAAGCACAAGCCACCATAACAAGGAGCTTCCCAAATGTCCAACTTAAGGACTTAAACTAAAAGTGCTAGGTGGGAGACACCCCACCATGGTAAACTCTTTCCACTCTCTTTTAGATTTAGTCAATAAGTGATTGGAGTTGCCATTGTAGGTAGTTTTTCTTATTTTATATACTCTTATGCATTTTGCTTTTGTTGGTAGGTTGTTTATTGCATTCATGATTTTCTTAGAATAGTTGTAGTTAGATTGCATTTTGCTTGTAGTATAAGTTTTGTTTTTAGTGTATTTGAAAATTTTTCAAAAAAAAAAACCAAAAAAATTTGTTGTTAAATTTGAATTTTGCTTGCTTTAGAATGTTTATAGATTAGGAGAGTATTAAATTCTGTGTTTGTGCTTCTTAAAAAAAAAAAAACGGGAATCGGCGCCCAAGCGCGCAGTGCGCGCGCACACGGGTGGTGCATATCCCACTCTTGGTACAAAAACCAGAGAGTTGTGCCCATTTTATGCCTACTTTGTGCCAGGCGATCTGCGCGTAAGCACGCATGGCGCGCGCACGCCGATTGTCCCTGTCGCATCCGCGCCCAAGCACGCATGGCGCGCGCGCGCGGATTGTACCTGCTGCATCCGTGCTTAAGCACGCATGGCGCATATGCACGGATTTGCACCCTGTTTTCCTCCTTTCTCTTTTCTCCTTCTTTCTTCTTCTCTTCTTCTTTCTTTCTATTTTTTTCTTCTTTTTCTTTTTCTTCCTCTCTTAAAATTTTTTTTTAAAACAAAAAAAAAAATTTATATATATATATATAAAATAAAAAAATAAAATTTTTTTTTCTTTCTCTTCTCTTCCAATTTCTTTTATTGTATTTGCTTACTTTCATTTATTGCATTTTAATTTTATTTTTATAGCTTGTTCTTATTTTATTTTCTAAATTTCTTATTTTAATAATGGTGTTGAATTTTCTTACTCAATTGTTGAGAATTTCTTGGTTAATCTTGGTGCTACTTAACTTGTTTGATATTGTTGGGTGATGAAATTTCTAATTCAATGCTTAACCCTTGATGATCCTTGTATCCTTTGTGCATTGATATGAGCTTACATATCTTTCATGACTCACTCTTTCTATTTGAACTTGATGCTTTTGAGTGCTCTTCATGCTTTAACTTTGTTCTTGCATCAAGTATTAGTTGATATGTTCTTTGCCTATATTGCTTTCTCACTCACATGCGTAGCTAACATGTAGTGAGAGCCCTATTCTATTTGGCATTAGCCCCGCCTATGTTATACCTGCTTTGCTATCTTTGTTGTAGGCGTAATTATCTTTCTTTTTCTTTCCTTTTAGGTTGGCCACCAAGAAGGAAAGGATTGGAAATACTTCTAAATGGGGCAATAAACAAGTCCATCCGCACAACCTTTTGAAGAAACTCATCAATTGTAGCAACCCGTCCACCTTGCTCTTCTTTGCATGCACCGAGGACGGTGCAAATTTCTAAGTGTGGGGAGGTCGTTCGACCGATCTCCATGGGTAACAATTTCCTTTTTCAACACTAATTCTTAATTTCCTTTGCTAGTTAGTTGTTGCATTGCATGATAGGTTGCATGCTAATTAAAAATTGTACATATTTTACCACTTCTTTTTATGTTAGGACTACTTGGTTAGGGTGATGATTTCTTTTCCAAGAAACTGTTTTTAGGGCACCCTACCAATTTGAAAATTTTTTTTTGTTGAACTTGCTTGAAGAATTTATTTTGGAACATGGTTTTTGAGCTAAGAACACAAGCTTGTGAGATTTGAGCCTAACTGCGTGGTTACATTTTATAACCACTTATTCTTCCTTCTTGTGTGCAGTATTCTCTTTCTATGATTGTAATCTTTGATTTGTTTGATTCTCTATGTCCATTATTTTGTGTATTCATGCATTTATATGATTGAGGCCATTGTTTCATTAGCTCACTTACCCAAATAGCCCTACCTCTTATCATCCATTGTTAGCCAATTTGAGCCTACGATTAACCCACTTTGTTCTTAATTTTAGCACATTACAAGCCTTAAAGCAAAAAAAAACAATAAATGTCCTTTATTTGGATCTTTGATTAGCTTAGGCTAGTATGTGTGTATCATTCAAGTGTGGGAAAACTTGGGACATTGGTTGAGAAAAAGGGTAGTTTTGTATTTTATTGTAAATATTAGGAATTAGGTACATACTCATATATTGATAAAATGTATAGACCTTATGCATTGATATTCTTGTATATAGTTTGAAAAAAAAAAGAAGAAAAAAAATTATAGAAAGAAAAGAAAAAGAAAAGAAAAGAAATAAAAAGGGGACAAAATGCCCCGAAGCAAAGTGAAGCTCAATAAAGATCAATGCATATGAGTTGTAATAAAAAAGAAAATGCATGAGTATGTGAAAAAGTGAAAAATGGGTAGTTAGGGTAGTCTAAATTGTATAGGTTGCTATACAGGTTAGGTCGGAAGTTTAAGGTAATCAAAGATTCAAATTTCAAGTCCACTTGACCAAATATGCATCCTTACCTTAACCCTAGCCCCATTACAACTAGGGGTGTCGATGGATCGGATCCGATCCGCATATCCGCGGTGTTTATCCGAATCCGATCCGAAAATTGTGGATATGGATTCGATCCGCAAGGCTTTCGGATCGGATCGGATCGGATCCACACACTAATCAGATCGGATTGCGGATTTTGTGTTGGTATCCGCATATCCGATCCGCATATCCGCGTATCCCCAAAAATAAAGAAATAAATAAGTAAAATATTTTTTTATGTTTTATTTTAACTAATAATTATCATATATGTTAAATTATTTTAATTTATTATTCAAGAAAAGTATGTTTAATATTATTTTAAGAGTAAACATATTCAAAAGAATAGAAAAAATAAATTTTATTGATATTTTTTAATAAAAATAAGCTTTTAAAAATATTTTTGTGTTTTGCGGATATATCCGATATCCGATATCCGATATCCGATCCGATCCGCAAATGTGCGGATCGGATCCAACCTTAAAAACTGCAGATATTGGATCCGATCCGATCCGATAATTTTAGTGCGGATCGGATCGAAATTTTGGCCATATCTGATCCGATCCGATCCGATCCGCAGACACCCCTAATTACAACCTATGAAAAGTCCTCATGATAATTGTGTGCATGCATGAAATAAATGTTGATTGTTAGATGAAAAACAAATCTTGGAAAGCATGATTAGGAGAGAGTTGAGAGAATCGACCCTATACACTTGAGCGATTAGAGTGCAAACACTTTCGGTGAGGGTTCGATGCTCAACTCCATGATTCCCGGCTTTCATGAGCGTTCCTCTTGCAAGTCTATTTGAACTTCATTCTTATACTTGAATTGGTAGGATTCATGAGTCGTCATATGACCTTAGCCCTACCCGTTTATACATGCTCTTGGAGGATTGATTTATTTTTAACCAAGTAGGTAGAATCATTTTGCATTTAGTTGCATTCATATAGTTTAGGTTGCATATAGTTTATTTACATTGAATAAATGTTGATACCCTTTGTTCTCTCTTGATTTTAGCATGAGGACATGCTTAGTTTAAGTGTGGGGAGATTTGATAAACCCCGATTGCGTGGTTTATCTTGTGCTTATTTTGGGGGATTTTATCACCTTTTCCCACATTTATTCAATGAAATAGCATGGTTTTGTAATTCTCCCTTGATTTGTGCTTAAATGTGAAAACATGCTTTTTAGGCAAAAAAATTGGGGATTTTAATTCACTTTAATTTCATTCGATGCCTTGATGTGTTTGTTGAGTAATTTCAGGTTCATAAGGCAAGTATCGGATGGAAGAAATGAGGAGAAAAGCATGCAAAGTGGGAGAACTCATGAAGAAATGAAGGAACCGTAAAGCTGTCAAGTGCAACCTCTTCGCACTCAATCGACCATAATGTGAGCTACAGAGGTCCAAATGAGACGGTTCCAGTTGCGTTGGAAAGCTAACATCCGAGGCTTCGAAATGATATAAATTTTGCTATATGTTGTCTCGCGTTCAGGGGCGCGCGCCGATGCTGTCCGTGGTCCACTTTAATGAAATCGTCCCCAGTGATTTTACAGCTCACTTTGGGCCCAACCCAACTCATTTCTGATGCTATTCAAGCCAAGGATTGAAGGAGAGTCAACACACTTAGTCATAGTTTATTTTCCATCATTTTTAGGCTAGAATTCTAGAGAGAGAAGCTCTCCATTCTCTCTAAAATTTAGGGTAGTTTAGGTTTACTTTTCTTAATTTCATCTTTCAATTCTTGTTTTGATTTAGTTTCCTCTTTTAATTTCTTGTTGTTACACCTTTGTTCTTCTAGTTCTTGTTGTTAATTCCCCTATTTTGCCATTTTTATGTTGATGAACCATTCTTGGATCTTAATTTTTCTTTAATGCAATTTTATGTTTCCATGCTCTTTTATGTTGATCTTGATTGTTATTGTTGATTTCTTGTTTATGTTGGTTATGGATTTCTTTTAATTCTTGCAATTTATGATGTTTACTATTCTTGCATACAAGGTGTTTGTTAAAATGCTTTCCATAGTTTTTGAGTAGTTTTCTTGACTCTTGGCCTAGGCTAAGGGAATTAAGTGACCTTGAGTCATTGGGTCTCATTGAATTGGTGATTTGAGAACCCTTGGTGATCAATTTGATACTCATTGACGCCAACCCACTACTAATCTAATTAGTAGGTAGGTTGGGACTTATGGGTTGATGTGATCAAGCCTATTTGACATACTTCAAGCCTAGGAGTAGATATTACGTACTTAAGGCTTTGGAAGTAGACTTAATGGGTTGGTACCTCATAATTATCAATATTTGGTATGAAGACAAGGATGGTGATCTCAATTACCTAAGCCTTAGCCAAGAGTCCTTTATCTTGCTTTCTTTAATTACTTGCTTATTTTACCTTCATGTCATTTATATTTTCTTGTCAAATATCAAATCAACCCCCCTTTGATTTTCATAGCCAATAGTTAAACACTTCATTACAACTCTTCGTGAGACGACCCGGAGTCCAAAATACTCCGGTTATTTCTTATTGGGGTTTGTACTTGTGACAAAACCTAAAAATTTAATTTGATGCGAGAGTTGTTTGTTGGTTTGGGCTATACTTGCAACGAAATTCTTATTTCTACAAGAGAAATTCTAGACCCACAACAATTCTTGCTATCACCTCCATCTGTTGCTTTGAGATGGTATGAGACTACCTAGAGCTCCTGGCCTCCGTAGTAGTCTTTCTCTATCTCTTCATTTTAAACAACCCTTTGAAAGAAGGGAAATACAAAAAGGGGTATCTCTCGTTCCGAGCCGTGCAGGGCCCACGGATCTTCGGACTATTTGAGGATTTGTTCCACAGCTTTACGGAAAAGTTCTTCAAAGTACGGCCCGCCCAAGGTCGGCAGCACTTCTGGCTAACCCTAGATGGGGAACGCCACATACTGACCTGTTGGAGTTTTGGTGCCGGAACCAATTACTTAATAAAAAGTACTTATGATGGGTTAAGTCAGCGTAACCAGAACATCGCCGACATACTACTGGCCATTTTTGGTTGGAATAACCTCAACACTCACCTTTTGATGGGTGATCGTGAGACCGGTTGGAGTCATGTAGGTGAGTTTGGTTTGGTTTCACTATTCTCATCCTCTCTTTCTCTTCTGACTTGTATTCTTTGCACAACATCTTTCATAATAATTGCTTTTACTTTCTTGTTTTAGTTTTCATAATTTGTGCGTGAAGTTGTGACTCACACAACTAAACCGGCAAGTGCACCGGGTCGTCCAAGTAATACCTCAAGTGAGTGAGGTTCAAATCCCACGAGGATTGCCGGATTGATCAAGCTGTGGTTATCCTGCAGAACTTAGTCAGGCGAATAGAAAGATAGTGTTGTTTGTTGTAGACGCATAAACAAGCAATAACAAAAGCGATAAAGAGTTGATGTAAAGACAGTAATGATAGATTAGTTAAGGCTTCGGAGATGCTTCTTCTTCTGGATTAACACATCATGCTCACTACTCCAATGATGAGTGATCCCTTCAATGGCAAGGCTGTAAGTGATTAAGCCATTGGTCGTGGTGATTAATCTCCTCAGGTCCAAACTAAACATACGAACGGACTAGATCAATCTGGGAGGGGATGAAGCGCACGCAATTAAATCTCTTGATGATCCTTCTCAAAACGCCACAGACAAGGTCAGATCTTCCGGATCAGAGAATGATGCTCTTATGATTCTAGCCCTTAGAACCACAGGAACCTCAATTACCTCTGACTAATGAGGTTTTATATCATATACCCCAATTTGCCCAGATAACTTGTTAGAACCCGTGATACATTCTCAAGATGTAGCTCAATACTATCCGGGTTAGGACTCGTAAGGAACTCATGTAGAATTAAGATTCATAAGGATGAAGAACGACAATGCATCATAGAATAGAATCAAACATAGATTGAAGTAGAAAAGTAATTGCATTAATCCATAGGAATCAACAGAGTTCCTAACCTTAACCTAGAAGGTTTAATTGCTCATACTGTACAGAGAATAATATGTAAGGTTCGAATGTGGTGGAGAAGATCATAAACAATGGCGATCTTCCCTTATATATACTAAAACTAACCTTAAGAGACATTAATTATAATTAGAAATTACAAAAATGAAATAAACTAGGCTAAAGGTGCGAAAATCCACTTCTGAGCCCACTTGGTGAATGTTTGAGTTGAGCTTGGCGTCTAACTTGCAGGAGTGGTGACGGAGAAAAAATGTCGGTAAAGATTTTCACAAAAATATCACGTTGCAAGTATAGTTCTAAACCGACAATTAAACCTCAATCAATGTTTAAATTGTTTGTCACTTAAGCAAACCAAATAAAATTAACCGAAGTATTCAACCTCGGGTTGTCTCTCAAGGAATTGCAGGGAAGTATGTTTATTATTGGTTATGAGATTGTATCTTTTTGGGTTTTGAGTTTAATAAGCAAGGAATGTAAATAACAAGAAAATAACTAACAACTAAGAAAATCCCTAGCAAGGGTTGAGAATTGAAATTCCTATCCTCATTATCATTGTCAATTATGATGGTAATTGCAAATTGCTCTCACTTAGTTAACCTCTAACAATTGAAGGAAAGTCAAGTGAGCAAATCAACTTGAGTTCACAAGTCCTAATCAAAGACTAGAGTTAGTGAAGCTCAAGCCAACTAGCAGCTTTTCAATCACCAACCAACAAGAGACTTTGACAATTCAAGAGTTTCCAAATTACTCAATCCAAGCTAAGAATACAAAAATCTAATTTAAAATCCAACCAAGCATTTTATCAAACACTTGGTAGGTACAAAATAAAAGCATGGTAAAATTGCAACAATAATAAAATCTAACAACTACCAATTGAAAGAAATTAACAATGACAACTGAAGAAAGCAATAACAACATGAATATATAAATTGCATTAACAAAGATCCAAAGTATCAAAAGTGCATAAACATAAGGGTAACAAAGTGAAGGAAATAACATGTAGAATTGAAGAACAAAGGTGCTAGAATAATAAATTGCAAGGAATTGTAAATAAAAACAGAAATTAAATCTAAACCTAAGAAGAAATTGGAGTAGAAACCCTAAAACTTAGAGAGAGGAGAGAGCCTCTCTCTCTAGAATTTTACATCTAAAACCTAAAATTGTGTGAATGAGAGTGTGTCCCCCTTCCAGCTCCACTCTGCAGCCTCTAATCTGTATTTTCGGGCCTGAAACAGGGTCAAAAGCAGCCCAAAAATTGCCCTCAGTGAATTCTGTTTAATGCAGCACGTGACGCTCGTTTATCAGGCTAGAATGGCGCCTTATTTTGTACTCTGAACATTTTTTATTTCTTTCTCGTTTTATCAGGCTAGAATGGCGCCTTATTTTGTACCTTGAACACATTTTCTTTAATCATTTGTCGGCGTGATGCCTGTTGTGTAGACGAGTGTTTGTTGGGCCGACGCGGTTCACTTTTATTTCTTTAATCCGTTTTCGTTCATGGAATGTTGGTTATTTTACTTGGAGTTTCCTTGCTTGGCTTTTAAGTTGTGAGCCGCTCTTCATCTGATACTTGTTGGTGGTTAGTTTTGGCTTCCGGGGTGATCAGTCCCGGATTGCCATTAGAACGGTGACCGTTTTGAGCCAGCAACGGTGTGAATTAACGGTAGATCTCGCTAGAACCCCTTACCGTGACCTCGAGTAGAGGGTAGGGGGGATGGCGCCTCTTATATTGAAAACTTGGAAAATGTTTTATAGATAAGCAAAAGTATACACATACTTGACTCATGAATGCTTTTAACCGTGGGAGAGGTAAATTAACAAGAAGATGATAATTGAAATAAAAATGTAAAGGAAACAACATATTTAGAATAGGAACTGTAAAATAAAATATGACAATATATGGAAAGAAAAGACCGGTAAATCGGGAAGTCTCCTCTCAAGAGTAGAACCTCTTCAGATTCGCTACGTTCCATGTCCTCGGGACGTTGCTTCCATCCAGCCGCTCTAACTTGTAAGCGCCCTTTCTGAGAACTTCTCTAATTCTGTACGTGCCTTCCCAATTAACCGCCAACTTACCTTCTCTCGGGGTCGGTTGCACGATGTCATTGTGCCGCAACACTAGATCGCCTTCTTCGAAGCTCCTGCTGAGTACTTTTCCATTGTATCGCAACACTATCCTCTGTTTTAGTGTGGTTTTTGTCAAGTGGGCTATCTCTCTTGTCTCATCGATAAAATCCTTCTCGACTGCTTCTATGCCACAGCCAAGGAGAAGCCTTGGGCTTGGCTCCCAGATCTCCACAGTAATGACCATGTAAACTCAGTAGGTAAGCCGGAACGGTGTTTTCCCAGTGGAGGACTGCGGTGTTGTTCTATAAGACTATAATATCGACGCTAACTCGTCTGCCCAGGAGCTCTGCTTCTGATCAAGCCACTTTTTCAGCCCCTTGAGGATTATCTTGTTTGCTGCTTCTACCTGTCCGTTGCTCTGGGGGTGCTCTGCCGAGGAGAACTTTTGCTTGATCCCCAACCCAGACAAGAATTCTGCAAACTTCTTGTCTGTAAATTGTGTCCCGTTATATGAGATTACAATCTCTGGGATCCCAAACCTTGAGATTACTTATCTCCACAGAAACTTTCAACAATTCGCTAATGATATATTGGCCAGTGGTTTTGCTTCCACCCATTTGGTGTAATAGTCAATGGCCACTATCAAATACTTGACTTGTCCAGGCCCTACTGGGAACGGGCCTAAAAGGTCGACTCTCCACTGTGAGAAAAGCTGGGAGGCCAGCATGAGACTCAGCTCACCCATTGGGGCCTTATAAAAATTCGTGTTTTCATGGCATTTTCTGCATTTTTTCATGAATTCCTGCGCATCTGTCATCATGGAGGGCCAATAATACCTGACTCTCACGAGCTTCCTAGGTAGCGCTTTCCCTCCAATGTGGTGGCTGCAGCACCTCTCGTTGACTTTACTTAGGACCTAGTCTGTCTGGTCGGGTCGTAGGAACTTCAGCAGGGGTTGATTGAGCCCTCGCTTGTACAGTTGCTCCTGTATCACCACATACTTGGATGCTTCCCTTATTACCATTCTGGTCTCCTTTTCGTCTCTAGGTGGTGTCCCTTCTACGAGAAAACTTTAGATTGGGATGATCCAAGATGGAGGGATTGGAATTTGGGTCACGCAGTCACTGAGGGTTCCTTCATTAACCCTTGGGTTAGGGATCAATTTCCCGTGTCAATTTTCGTGCTTGCTAGCTGATGTGAAGAGTATTGTCGATTAGGAATTTCACACAAATAATTCCGTTGATAGTATAGTTCCTAACCAACAAACAATCCTCAATTAAAGTTTAATCTTCGGTTGTCACAAGTCCAACCCTAATAAAAATAACCGAGAGTATTAGTCCCGGGTCATTCTCCCTAGGAATTACAATCGAGTGCTCAGTTATTGGTTATGAGATTCAAGGGGGTTGGGTTGATAAAACTAGAAATTAAAAAGGCAAGAAATGTAAATCAAATAACTAAAGAAAGCAATTACTAAAGAGAGAGATTCATGGAAAGGATTGAGAATATAGGCTTTCTATCCTAGTCATTAATCATGATATAACAATTAACAAGAACTAGTCCTATTAAGTCATCTTCAACATAGAAAGAAAGTCAAATAGGACTAGTTAATCTCAATCCAAAAGCCCTAATCAACTCACTAATTGAATTAGCAAGAGATTAGAGTCCATGGAAATAATATTAACTAACAACTCTAGATCACCAACATAAGTTAGGTATTAATGACTCAAGATTGCCTAATTTCTCTTTCCAAGCCAAGAATGCTCAAAATGCTACTCTAACACCCAACCAAGCATTTTGTCAAACACTTGGAAGGCATAAAAGGAAAGCATCATAAATTGCAAGAAATAATAAAATCTACCACTACCCAATGCAAGAAATCAACAATAACCACTAAAGGAAGCAACATTAAACATGAAATACCTCAAATTGCATTAAAGAAAATTGAAATTGACAAGAGTGTTCATAAACATAAAAAGAGACATAAAAGAGAAATTGACAAGAGGAACTAAGGAAACTAAAGCAAATTGATAAACCCCAGTTTTGTGGTTTATCTTGTGTAGAATTTGGGAGGTTTTATCAACATTTTCTGCACTTATTCATACAATATTCATGGTTTTGTGTTTCCTTCCTAATTTTACTTCATGGTTTAAAACATGCTTCTTTAACCTTAACATTGCTATATTTTAATCCTCCTTTATTACCATTCGTTGCTGTGATGTGTTTGTTAAGTGGATTCAGGATCTATAGGGTAGGAATGGGTTAGAAGACAGAAAGAAAGCATGCAAAAGAGGAAGGAACACGAAGAATAAAGCTTTGGAGAAGTTGGCATTGACGTGCATGCGTGGCTGACGCGCACGCGTAGATTGGCGCAGCAGTGACCGATGCGTACGCATGCTCGACGCGTACGTGTGGCTCGCAGAATTCAGACGACGCGCACGCATAGCCGATGCACACGCGTGACGCCCAGCACGTGATATCTTTAGTGAAGTCATGGCTGGCGATTTCTAAGAGGCTCCAGGCCCAAATCCAACTTGATTCTGCATGGAAAAGACCCAAGGGTCTAAGGGGAAAAAGGGGGGATCCAAGCACAATACACATAATTTTAGCTAGTTTTTTATTCTTGTTTTCTAGAGAGAGAAACTCTTACTTCTCTCTAGATTTAGCTTGTTTTGATTTTTCTTTGTTGAATTTCTAAATTGGGTCTTGTTAATTTTAGTTTCAATTACTTAATTTGAGTTTTTTAGTTATAATTTTGTTTAGATCCTGTGTTGAATTTGTGTTTTCTTGTTATTTTCCCTTTTCCTCTCATCTTATGAACTTTGTGAATTCCTCTTAGTGTATTATTGTTTTCTATGGTTGATCGTGTTATTTGAGTTGTTTTCTATTGATAATTGTTAGTGGGTAATTGTAATTTCTAATTAATTTGCAATTTGAATATGTCTTTAATTGATGCATACCATGTGTTTGATGAAATGTTTTCTTTGATTATGGAGTAGTTTTCTTTACTCTTGGCCTAGGCTAAGGGAATTGGGTGATCTTGAGTCATTGGGTCTAATTGATTTGGTGATTTGAAAACCCTTCGTGGTCAAATAGATACCCATCGACACCAATCTACTACTAAGCTAATTAGTAGTTGGATTGGGACTTATGAGTGATGTTGATCAAGCCTATTTGACGTACTTCAAGCATTGAAGTAGACTTTTGATGTACTTCAAGCATAGAAGTATACTTGATGGGTTGGTCCCTCATAATTGTCAATACATGGTTTGTAGAGAAGGATGGTGATCCCAATTCCTATGCCTAGCCAAGAGTTCCTTTTATTATTCATATTTAAAACCCAAAAATCCCAATTGCTTGATTCTTGTTATAGTTAATTTAGCTGTTCACTTAGCCTTAGAATAGAAGTAGCTTTATTGTTATCTTGTTAGAGTGCATTTACTTATACTTTTCTTTAATTGCCTTGATTTAATTTCTTGCACTTCAAGATTTCTTGCATGTTAAGCTTTAGTAGTTTAAATTCTTGTTTATGACTCCCAACCCCGGAATTCTAACCAATATTGATGCACATGTTTGCCCATTCTCTTGAGGACGACCCGAGACCAATACTCTCGGTTACTTTTTATTGGGGTTGAACTTTGTGACAACCATATCAAAATTTGACCGATAGGATTTTATGTTGGTCTAGGACTATTCTATGACAATAACATTGATTTTCTATTGATGAAAATTCTAGACCGACCATAATCTTACCATCACAAATCAATAAGGAAAAGTAAAGGAAACTAAATCAAAACAAGTAATTAAACCTAAATCTAATATGAAATAGACTAAGAATCCTAATTTCTAGAGAGAAGAGGGAGCTTCTCTCTCTAGAACTAACCTAAGGCATACTTCCTATACTATCTAATTGCTCCCCCTTTGTCCAATCTTGAATTCTGCATCAAATAGCCTCCGAAATGAGTTGGATTTGGGTCTGGAAAGCTCAGAAATCACCCCCAGCATATTCACTTTAATGAGGTCACATGATCAGCATCACACGTGCGCGTGGGTGACGCGTGGGGATGCGTGTGCGTGGCCATTAATGTCCTCCTCATGTGCACGCATGGATGACATGTGCGCGTGGCCTTCAATTGAGCAAATTCTCATTTCTTCATGAATTCTCCACTTTGCATACTTTTCTCTTTACCTCTTCCATCCAATCCTTGCCTTATGAACCTGAAATCACTCAACAAACATATCAAGGCATCGAATGGAATTAAAATGAATTAGATTTAGCTATTTTAAGGCCTAAAAATATGTTTTCACACTTAAGCATAAATTTAGGGAGAATTACAAAACCATGCTATTTCATTGAATAAATGTGAGATAAGTTGATAAAATTCCCTAAATTTAACACAAGATAAACCACAAAATTGGGGTTTATCAAACCTCCCCACACTTAAACCAAGCATGTCCTCATGCTAAACTCAAGAAAGAGACAAAGGGTATCAACATTTATTCAATGTAACTATCTAAATGCAATCTATCTAAATGTAACCTATCTACATGCATGCAACTACTTGGTCAAAATAAATCAATTTTCCAAAATACATATATAAACACAAGGGCTAGAGGTATTAACAACCAAGTCAAATCCACAATTGAATTGAGTTATTGAAAAGATTTTACAAACTTGCAAGAAAAGAGATGATCATAGGTGAAAACATGTAATTGAGTAATCGAACCCTCACCAGATGTGTATCCGCTCTAGTTGCTCAAGTGTATAGGGTTGATTCACTCAATTCTCCTCTAATCATGCTTTCTAAGATTTGTTTTTCCTCTAACAATCAACAATTATTCAATGCATGCATACAAATACCATGAGGACTTATCCATAGGTTGTAATGGGGCTAGGGTCAAGGTAAGATTGTATTTGGTCAAGTGGACTAGAATTCGAATCTTTGACTAAACTTCCCACCTAACCTACAACCTATTTAATTCTAATGCAAATCTAACTACACATTCTTCACTTTTTTATACATACTCATGCATTCTTTTTTTTTTTATCACAACACATATGTATTGATTATTATTGAACTTCACTTTGGAGCATTTTGTCCCCTTTTTATTTCTTTCTTTTTCTATTTTTTATTTTATTTTTTTCTTTTTCTTTTTCTTTTGTTTTTTCTCTTTTTATTTTTGATGAATTATATACAAAGGTACCAATGCATATGGCTTAAACATTTAATGCATGAGTATATACCCAATTCCCAAAATTTTTAACAAAACTACCAAAAATACACTTTTATCTCTACCCAGTGTTCCCAACTCTCCCACAATTAAATGATAAACACTCTCACTAGCCTAAGCTAATCAAAGATCCAAACAAGGGACATTTATTATTTTTCGCTTTAAGGCTAGTAATGTGCTAAAATTAAAAACAAATGGGGTTTAGCATAGGCTCAAAATTGGCTAACAATGGTAGATAAAAAGTAAGGCTATTTGGGTAACTGAGCTATTTGAAACGATGGCCTCAATCATATAAATATCTTCATACATAAAATAATGGACATAAAGAATCAAACAAATCAAAGATTACAATCATAGAAAGAGAATAATACACACAAGAATGAAAATAGTGGTTATATGATATAACCACACAATTAGGCTCAAAACTCACATGCTTATGTGTTCTTAGCTTAAAAACATGTTCCACAATATATAATTCAAGTAAGTTCGATAAATTTTTTTACTCAACTCAATTGGGGTGCCCTATAGATACATTTCTTGGAAAATTTTATTATTTTGACTAAGCTTATTATATATATATATGAAAAATAAGAAAATGAAACAAAAAATCCTAGAAGACCTAAAAATGAAATGTGAAAAGTGTTTGGATTAGAAATTTGTCACCCAAAAATGGCTGATCGGTCGGACGACCTCCCCATACTTAAAAGTTTGCACCGTCCTTGGTGCATCAAAGATGAGCAAGGGGGTTTGGCGACTTTTCGAATTGCCACCTTCAGCTAGTGGATTAACCGGTTGCTGTGTGTTCTTTCTCCTGCTTCTATTTTAGCTTATGATAACTCACCCATGAAAAATAGAAAATAGCAGAGTAAGATGAGAGAATGCAAAAGCAAGGAAGCATATATTGTTGGAATGAGGTAAGAACCACTAGAATAGAGTTAGTGAATTAGTGTGACATTAAGGAAGAGTAGTGTGTGAGTTCTAAGTTGCATGCGGTTTAGAACACACATACTAGCATAGAAAGTTTTATCACCACCACAAAAAAAAAAAAAGTATGCACTTCACTCATTCTAGTGTGCTTGAGATACTTCAAAGAAAACTTGTATGTTAAGACAACCAAACAAGTAGTGAAGAAGCATGAAAGCATTCAAGCAAAATTAAGTGATTGTGAAATAGAATGAATGGACATTGATTGATGTGCAAAGAAGCTTAATAAACAAAGGAACAATGAAAATCACACATCAATCAATGACACACTTTGAATTTTGGCTCACATCACCTAGTGGACATAAAATGGGAAACATTGTTGCTATGCAATGTAGTTAGATGTGAAAATCAATCAGATAGCAAGCATGGTCCATATGACTTGAGAATTTCATAAAGATGTCCCTAGGTGAACTTACAATCCAATTCACAATTGAAGCATTATGCCAAAATGAATTGTTTCAAATATGTGTATAGCACATAAGTAAACAATTAATGGTTAACATGTCATTAAAGCATAAGCATAACATATGGATGCATATGATCAAGAAACACAATGCATTATGATAATGCACAACATCCATCAAGGAATTGCCTAGTCAAAGAAAAGAATTCAAATCACCTGGTAGCCAAATCATGTAATTCAAAATATCTAGAATGCTTGAAGGCAATGTCAAAAGTACTTGGTATTCACAAATGTTAAGCATGAAGAACTAGAGCCAAGTAACAAAATATAACCTCAATTAAGAACTCCAATAATGATGCTAACATAGCATCCTATTAGTAATCAGCAGCAATAGATAGAAAACAAGATTAATAATCCAACACTTATAATGAAAAACAGAAAAATAAACATAAATCAAACTAACTAACAAACTAAAAGAGATGGTGATAGATGGTGATTGGTAGTGTTGGATGATGGTTGAAGGAGGGAAAGAAAAGAAGAGAAGAGAGAAGAAGGAAAGAAATGGAAAGAAGAGAAGAAAAGAAGTGGGTGAAACAAGGTAGTGGGTCACTCATATACGTCATGTCACGCACACGCGTGGATGGCAGAAGTGAGGTGCGACAGGTACGCATCATCGACGCACACGCGTGATAGTGCAGAGAGACAGATGACACGTACCCGTGGGTCAAAATTGTGCTAGACGCACAATTTCAGCACCCTACCCACGCAACTCTCTGGTTTTTGTACTGGACCTGATGAAAATTTTGAAGTGTCACGCGTACGCGTGGGCGAGATGTTCGCGTGAGGGGTTGAAATTCTTGGGGTCACCGTACGCGTGGGTGACGCGTACGCGTGGCTAAGTGCTCTGTTTCTCAAAATTTTTTAAGTTCTAGCACCAAACCAAGCATTCCAAACCTCCAAACAGCTACCAAAACACCATAAAATCTTATTTAACATACTAGACTACTAAACAAACAAAACTAAACATGAAATTAAACTTATTTTACCAATATTTACAAAAGAAAAAAATAAAAAGAGTTTACCATGGTGGGGTGTCTTCCACCTAGCACTTTTATTTATTGTTCTTAAGTTGGACTTATGGGGAGCTCTAATCAAAGAAGCTTGTGCTTGAATTCATCTTTGAACCTCCACCAATGCTTGGTCTTCCATTGTACCCCAAGATTCTCAATTAATTGCACCAAGTCTTGATGGAGTTCTTCACAAGCTTGGAGCTTCCAAAATTGATCCACATCTTGTAATCCGGGATCCCAAATCTTGTTTTCATACCCATCTTCAAGTTGATCATCATGATGCCATCCGGGTGGTTTAGCCTTGGAATTCTCATTTAGGCACTCAAATACCTTCCTAGATCCATTCGATGTAGCACTACACAACCATTGTACTTAGGCTTTGATAACTCAACCATAGTGAACCTTGAATTGTGATGCCTACGACTAACCAACTCTTTCTTTCTTTCTATTCCTCAAAGAGCTCTAAGTTGGCCATCCGTTTCAAGCGAACCATATTCAAGCGAAATTAGAAAGCTTAGATATAAGAGATTTACCCACTTGAATGGTGTAAAGGATGATTGTATCTTAGGAAGGGGGGCCTCCTCATACTTTGACAATGTGAGGTCTACTCCCTTGTGCTCCTCTTTGGTTACTTCCACCTGTTGACAAGCATCTTCCATGTCCACTTCTTGACAAAGTTCGTCACATTCAACCACTTCCTCATCAAACTCTTCTAGCTCTTCTCCATTATTCATGTCACAACTTGGAGGTAATATGGAACTTATCTCAAATCTACCTCAATTTCAATGGGGCGAAGGTTCCTCAAACCCAAAAGGATCATGTGTTGGTGTGGGATTATCATCAAGATGCGTATTTGTTGCTTGCTCTACTTCTTCCAATTCTTCATCATTCAAGATATGTTTTGGAGGTTGCACACCCTCCTTGACATTGCTTTCAATCTCAATGGAAGAAGGATCAATGGGATCTTTGAGGTGATTTGTTAGTGGGGACAAGAACTCATTAATGATTGAGTCCAATTCTTGATCACCCTCTCCTAATTCTTCAACCACTCCTTCCGACTCAATTGTCTCAACTTCCTCCCATGTTTGCGATTCTTTCTTCAACTCCTCTTCTTCACCTTGATCCTCCAAACTCACTCCCTCACTATGCTCCTTGGTTGATACTCCACATTCGTCAATAGGAGTACTTGGGATGCATGAGCTTAGGTGGGAGGCCATGTGGTTAATGGCTTCCGCCATGGTAGCAACCATGACTTCTAGCTTTTTTAGCTCCTTTTGCTTTTCTTCTTGCCTTTGGATATAAGAGCTAATATTTCTTTGTTGTTCTTGCAAGAAGGTTTGGAGAGTTTCATCCATTGAAGGAGATGGTGGAAGAGAGGGTTCATTGTTTGGGGGAAAGGCTTCATAATTGAAAGGTGGTTCATCTTGGTAAGGGTATGAAGGTGAGGTATATGGAATTGATGGTTCTTGAGAGTATTGATGTTGGAATGGTGGTGACTCTAAGTATGGCTCATATGGTTGTTGTTATGGTGGATATGGGTTAGGATCATATGGAGGTGAATGGTGGTATGGGGCTTGTGAGTATGGTTGTTGAGAACTATGTTGAGGGAAGGGGTCATATACATGTGGTGGTTGTGGTTGACAACCACAATGAGGGTCACCACATCCATTAGGTTGGTTTGCATTAGGGGTTGGATTATACCCAAAAGAAACCGGAGGAGGTTGTTGCCAAGAAGGTTGTCCATAAGCTTGAGACTCCTCCCACCTTTGATTTTCAAATCCTTGATGCACATCCTCATTGAAGCTTCCATTTCCATTTTCTACAATATAGTTTGAACCAAACTCATAGGCAAAGTGATGAGAATTCATAATAGACAAGGAAAACAAAAGCAAAAAACTAAGAAGAGATAAAGAAACAAGAACCTAACTAGTGACTCAAACAAGCAAACAGACAAAGAGCAAACCTATTCACACTATCAACATATATACAATAACCAATAACAAGCACACATTGCAATTTCCCGGCAACGACGCCAAAAACTTGATGTGAAGATTATCGTCGGTTAGGAATTTCACACAAATAATTCCATTGATAGTATAGCTTCCAACCAACAAATAATCCTCAATCAAAGTTTAATTTTTGGTTGCCACAAGTCCAACCCTAATAAAAATAACCGAGAGTATTAGTCCCGGGTTATTCTCCCTAGGAATTACAATCGAGTGCTCAGTTATTGATTATGAGATTCAAGGGGGTTGGGTTGATAAAACTAGAAATTAAAAAGGCAAGAAATGTAAATCAAATAACCAAAGAAAGCAATTACTAAAGAGAGACATTCATGGCAAGGATTTAGAATATAGGCTTTCTATCCTAGTCATTAATCATGATATTACAATTAACAAGAGCTAATCCTATTAAGTCATCTTCAACATCGGAAGAAGGTACAATGTTATCTTCAACATAGGAAAAAAGTCAAATAGGACTAGTTAATCTCAATCGAAAAGTCCTAATCAACTCACTAATTAAATTAGCAAGATATTAGAGTCAATGGAAACAATATTAACTAACAACTCTAGATCACCAACATAAGTTGGGTATTAATGACTCAAAATTACCTAGTTTCTCTTTCCAAGCCAAGAATGCTGATGCACGGAAACTTGTCTCTCAACAATTTTCCTTCGGCAAGTATACCGAATTGTCGTCAAGTAAAAACTCACAATAGAGTGAGGTTGAATCCCACAGGGATGGATTGGTCAAGAAAATTTAATTAGAGGAATGTTCTAGTTGAGCGAAGCAGAATTTGGTTTGAGAGTTGCAGGAAATTAAATGGCGGGAAAGTAAATAGCAGAAAATTTAAATGCTGAAAGTAAAGAGCTGAAAATAAATGACGGAAAGTAAATTGCAGAATCTTAAATGGGAATGGGGAAGATGCTCATAAAAGTAAATTGCAGAAATTAAAGAGAATGGGTAAGATCAGAAATGGGGAATTCATTGGGCTTAGGAGATGTTGCATTCTCCGGATCAAGTTTATTTTCACCTCTTCCTCAATCAATGCGTTCATTGATCTCCTTGGAAATCTTAAGTGATCAAATTACAATTCCTTGTAATTCAATCTCTCAAATCTTGATCAATAGCCAATTTCTTGGTCAATTGCTCATGAGAAGAGATGAAGTATGGTCACTGATTATACCACATGCATTCCCAAATCAAGTGTTGGTAGAATTATAGTCACCATATCCTTCCAACCCCAATTTGGTCCAACATGAGAAAGCATTTCTAGCATGATCTCCTCATTCCTCTTCCAAGGTTCAGAAGAGATCCAAGTATGAATAGCTTCTTTTCCAAGATAACTATCCAATTGGATGAAGATTGAAAGCTTTCTAGTAAAATCAAGAGAAAAGATAGAAGAAGAATAATGAAAACTAATATTGATCCATCAAATTACAACAGATTTCCCTAACCCAATGAAAGGGGGTTTAGTTGTTCATAGCTCTGGAAATGGAAAACAAAGATGGAAGATACATTCTGAAAAATAAACTAGAAATGCAGAGTAAATTATACAGAGAGTAGTTCTCAAATTTTCAACTCCCCAAAAAGCTCCACTTTCTAATTCAAAACTACCCCTATATATACTACTCTTCTGATCTTCTAGTTGGTTTATCAAGTCTTGGATATGGGCCTTTGGATCTTGAGTTTGAAGCAATTATCCTCTTCAGTGGGCTTAACTTTACTTGCAGAGAGAAAGTGTGAAGTAGGCAGGGTATTTAGCTCAGGACGTTAGTGGCGTTAACGTTAAGTGAGATTGTGGGTTTGAGAACGTTAGTGACAATCACCTTTTTCACTAACGTTCCTAACCCAGGGATGATCCACGTTAACTTCAATGTTAGTGGCACCAACGTGACCACTAACGTTGCCTCTAGGTCCTTCGCACACGTTATTGGGACTCACCTTTTCCAATAACGTTGAGAGTCTTCCCTTCCCCCTACGTTAGAGTCCACGTTAACTTAATTAACGTGGCTCTTAACGTAGGCTTGCCAATCCTTCGAGAACGTTAGTGACACTTACCTTTGTCACTAACGTTCCAAGATGCCCCTACTTCCCACGTTAGAATCCACGTTAACTAAGTTAACGTGGCTTCTAACATGGTGATGATAGCCATCTCCAACGTTAGTGACAAAGGTGGGTGTCACTAACGTTGGCTTATCATCCTTTCCTCCACGTTAGCTTCCACGTTAACTAAGTTAACGTGGGAGTTAACGTGGCTCATAGTGGCTCATTGTGGCTCATTCCAACGTTAGTGACAAAGGTGAGTGTCACTAACGTTGGCGATTATTTGCTTTCTCCATGTTAGTTTCCACGTTAACTAAGTTAACGTGGGAGTTAACGTGGCTCAAAGTCGCTTAGTCCAACATTAGTGACAAAGGTGAGTGTCACTAACATTGGCCATTCTTTTGCTTCCCAACGTTAGAGTCCATGTTAACTAAGTTAACGTGGCCCTTAACGTGGCCAATATGAGCTTGGTTCAACGTTAGTGACAAAGGTGAGTATCACTAACGTTGGCTCCACTTTCTTCTTCCACGTTAGAGTTCACGTTAACTTAGTTAACGTGACTCTTAACGTGGGCTATGATGGCTTCGAGGATGTTATTGGCGATTACTTTTCTCATTAACGTTGCAAGCTAGCTCCCATTCCATGTTAGTGGTCACGTTAGTGAGACTAACGTGGCTGCTAACGTGGTTCCTTCTTGCTTCCTTTGTCCTGAAATCAAGCAATAAAGTGCATCAAAGTTCTAATCCACATCATGAGTCATGCATCATCCAATTTGTCAATAAATTCATTCATAATTCTCATGAAATCATGTAAAGTGCACCATGTTTGCTTGAATCAAGATGTAAGTGAAATTCTACCCCAAAACTTGCTTATTTCCTAAGAAAATGCATGAAACTACCCTAAAACAGTAAAGAAAAGGTCAGTGAAACTGGCCAAAATGCCCTGGCATCACAACACCAAACTTAAAGCTTGCTTGTCCCTAAGCAAGTACTGGAACAAGAGAATGACAAGAGAAATGAGTCATTATTGTGGAAGTCATGTCCTTGGTTTTATGGTGGTTTCATGCATAGCAACTTAGGTTCATTCCTTCACTGGCTTTCAGACCTTTATCATGTCCTGGAATACCCACTTGACTGCATCTTATGAAACTTTTATTCATTGATCCTTTTTGTCATTTCAGGGCTTATTTGTGTTCTTAGACTAGGTGCTCTGTGAGGGGGCGACTCTTTAAGATAAGCTTTCAGCCAGCACTCCCGAACCAGTTGGTTCAAGGTGCTAGGTGTTAAGACACCCCTAAGGACTTACTCCCTCAAGTCTCTTTCCCCCATACATACACACCACAGGCACATGGTTTGTTATTTTCTTTTCTTGAGACCTTGGTGTCCAGCACCTCTTTGGGTTACTAAGTGTTCTGTAGCAAGGGTTACTCTTGATAGTGGACTTTCAGCTGATAATCCCGGGTTAGTTAACCCAAGTTACCAAGTGATAAGGCACCCCTAAGAGCTTATTCATCCAAGTAAATCCCTTACACAAGAGCACCACAGACATATCCCTTAAGATTCAAACCCTTGGTGCCTAGCCTTATTTCTTACTCTTTTTCTTTTATTTTTTAACTTTCATTTTTCTTTCCCTCTTTTTTTTATTGGGATCTTGTTATTCAGCTAGTCTTATAGGGTGTGTTTCAAGCATATGATTCAGGACAGATAGTTGCCTTCCCACCTGATTGGTGAACCAACTTAGCTAATCTATTACCACACCACAAAATTAGGAACTTACTCCACAACTTGAACTCCACTCTGGTCTTTGATAACACACATTCTCTTTTTATTTGATTAAAAAGGGGACAAGCATAAAAATAAGCAAGGTACGAATGCAGTGACATGAAGACTAGCAAGCATAGACCTAAGCAATGAAAAACTTAAAGGCATAATTCAAAATCCTAACTACCATGGAACATGTTCTATTTCATACATGATTTTCCTTATTTAAAGCTTGAAAAATATGGATCAAAGAGGGAACTCCACCACCTTTTATTCATACCTAGGGATTGCAGAGTGTAGATTATGCATATGACTAGACATATAGTTTAACTTAGCTTGAGTGTTTATGTTGAACTCCTCCTTATGTAGTTGCCGTCCTTCATTAAGTACACTGAACTCATTGAATGCCTTCGTCTGAGCTAACTGGCATTGGTTGAGTTTTTGAAGGCGCTTATCTTGACGCTCTTGCCTTCCAGACACTTGATTGATGGCTTGAGTGAGCTGGGAATAATGTTCCATTTGCTGTTTCTGCCACTCCCCTTGTTGATTCATCCAATAAGAAAGGAGCTCTTCTTGACGATCCATCCTTTGAGCTTGAATGTGCAGTTGTTGTTCTTGTCCCTCCATATAACTCCTTGCTAGTTCCTCAATGGCTCCATGAATGTGATTCAGGTTTATGTTGGTTGGGTCATAATATTCTCTTTGTTGGTGTTCTTTCTGATGAGACTCTTCTTGGTGAGCTCCTCCTTTTGGTTTTGGCTTTCCTATGTGAGGTCTTCTTTGTTGTTGGGCTGGTGTCACATGAGTTAGACGCTGAAACGTAATTAGCCTCCCAGGATTTAACCAATCTGGGTTGCTATCCTCGAAGACAACCTTGGCCTTCGTGCACAGTCTGAGGATAGTGCTGGGGTACCAAAGCCTGGCACCCAAATCAATCTTCTCAGCTGACTCTTGAATCCCCTCAGCTATAAGTTCATGCACATTGATATCTCCACCTTGTACTAAGGAATGTACCATAGTAGCTCGAGTGACGTTGACCTCAGAATTGTTCGCTGCTGGGAGGATAGATCTCCTCACGAGTTCAAACCATCCCTTGGCTTCAGGGCTGAGGTCTCCTCTCTTGATGAACCTGGGTCTCTTATCCGCATACCTTTCCTAGTCAGCTCCTATAACACATTTGTCATTCACAATTTGTTCGAGTTCATCATCGTCAGGGCTCTTGCTTACTCTTGCTTGATAACCAAGCTCATCAAAATGTGGTGATTTCAACTGAAGAGTTCTTGTTATAGCATTGGGGCTGAAGTCCACCTCTCTCCCTCTTATGTAACTTTTGAAGGTGGGAGCCTTGGTTTTGTCTTTTCTAACCATATTTGCATAGAACTCTTTGATGAGGTTTACATTTATCTTCCCCTCCGGGTTCGTAAGCCTTTGCCAACCCCTTTGTTCAGTCTTCTCTCGAATCTGTGGGCACTCATCCTCGTCAATTTGGAATGTTAACTCAGGCAGTATCTTCTTGAGCTTTATCCGTTCAAATTCGAGTTCATGGAATGCAGTTTTGAATATCTTCTCATCGAAAGGAATGCTCTCCACTGGTTCCTTCCTCTTTTGCCTCTTGGAGCTTGATGATGCCATGAGTTTGAGTTGATGTGTGAAGACGGTGGAAGGTACGGATAGATGAGGAATTCGGTTGGTTAGGACAAGGTGTGATGAAGAGATTTGGATGCCGAAGGTGTGAAGTGTGAGAAATGGGAATTGGAATGTGAAGGGGAAGTACGGACTAGGACTCACTTATATAGGGAAGTGATGAGGGAATGAAAGGTGTGGATTGATGGGGTAATTGTTTGATGGACGGTTGGGGTTTTGCATGGAATGAGCACAAGGATCACCAACTTTATGATGGGGTTGGTTCAGTTTCTAAGTTTGTTCTTCTTCCAATGTTGCATGGCAACCATTCCCAATGCAACCCCCTTGAAGACACGTGTGTGGTATCTTCCTTTTGTGTTATCCGAACCCTTCAATTTCCCCATCAATGCTTCTACAAAATGAAAGAAATGTGATTAGAAACATACTTTTAGAAATTGGTGGCAAAATTAAAAGGTTAAATATATTTTTTTTTGTTTTTGTTTTTAACTAACTAAGTGCTACTCATGAGTGCAAACCAACTGACTAACTCAACATCCATGTATGCAACATTGGCAACACCAAACTTAGTTTGGTGCCATGTGGTGTAAAAGATTTGTTCAAGGCCCCTAAGAGTGACATGATGTGGGTTACATTCATGTTCTCTTAGTGTGCCTTGAACACCAAACTTGTTCCTCACTATATGTTGCACACAATGATTCATTCAAGTGCATATCAAGTTGATTTGAATTTCATGAACCTTGAATTATTAACTATTTTTAAAAGCATGTAAAACATGGGTTGCCTCCCATGAAGCGCTTCTTTAGCGTCACTAGCTTGACGTTCTGCCTTTATCAGGGTGGTTGGTAGTGCTTCAAGTCCTCCCCCCTTGCAGTAAATCTATCTCCATTGGCTTCATCAAGGATCTCCACATGTTCCAAAGAGAGAACTCTGTTGATGGTAAAAACTTTAGGTAGCTGAGATGGGGTGGTGGGGAGATCGGGGGGAATGGTTGGGAAGTAAGCTGAGATTACTTTATCCCCTGGGGAGAAGTCCTCTGTAGGGATCTTCTTGTTCCTCCACCTCCTTGGTACCTTCTTCTTTGTTCCTTTTAATGTTGCCTTGCTCTTTATGACCTCCTCTTCAAAGTAGGTTTTGTTGCTGGTCTCATATAGCTCTGGTGGTTTAGGTTCCTTCTGATTTTTTTTGAGCTGTGACAGCTACTGATTGCCTCGTTCCTCAACTAAGGGGATTCCCAGATGTACTGGTTGTGCTTCAGTACTTGTTTCTTCCTTCAGTATCTCACTGTGATCTTTGCTTGGTTCTTTGTTCTCTTGATCTGTTTCTTGTGAGGGTTTGAAAACATTGAAAGTGAGTTGTTCATCATGAATCCTCAAAATTAGCTCCCCTCGCTCCACATCTATAAGTGCTCTGGATGTAGCTAGGAATGGTCTTCCCAATATGATTGGGTGGAGATGACTCTCTTCCATGTCCAAGATGACAAAGTCTGTGGGCAGGAAGTATTTTCCAACCTTCACCAGCATATTTTCAACCACTCCTACTGCTTGTTTTTGAGTTTTGTCAGCCAGCCTGATAACTACATCTGTGGGTATTATCTGATTGATCTGCAGCTTCTTCACAAGGGATAAAGGCATTAAGTTGATGCTTGCTCCCAAATCGCAGAGTCCTTTATCAAACATTGTTTCTCCTATGGCACAGGGGATGTAGAAACTCCCTGGGTCCTTCCTCTTTGTAGGCAGCTCTGGTTGAATGAGAGCACTGCACTCCTTATTCATCACTATTGTTTGTTCTCCCTTGAGTGAGCTTTTCATGGTCAGCAACTCCTTCATATACTTAATGTATGAGGGCATTTGTTGGAGGGCCTTGATGAATGGTATGTTTACATGGAGAGATGCAAACATGTCAAGAAACCTTGAGTATAGTCTCTTCTCTACACAGCCATTTAGTAATTGGGGGAAAGGGTGCATAGAGTCTCAGCAGCTCCTTCTGTGTCAGCTCCTTCTGTGTAATTGTGGTTTCTTGATGATTCTCCCCCTGCTTTCCTGCCGAAGTATCTTCAGGTTGTTCTAATGGGTTGTTCAGCTCTTCCTCAGTCTCCTTATTACTTATAGTAACCATATTGCAATCTTCCCATCTGACTTTCTTTGCTTCACCTCTCAGATTTTTTTCTGTGTCACTTGGGAAGCTATCAGTAGGTTTGGGAATTTGCTCGGAGAGGTATCCCACTTGAAATTCCAGCCTCTTGATGGTGTCTCCCTGATTCTTGATATTGGCTCGCACCTCCTCCTTGAATACCTTATTATCTTGAATCTCTTTGCATATGCCCTCAAGTATAGTCTCAATTTTGGAGAGTCTATCTTCAGATGATGGTGAGTTGAGAGTGGATGGGTGAGTTGGGTTATTTTGGTTTTGGTATGGATATGGAGAGGTGTTATTAGGGTGGTGTTGATATGATCTCTGTGTGGACTGTTGGTGAGCTGCATGGTTGTTGGGGTTGTGACGTCTCTGATCTTGGCTTTGATCTTGTTGATTTCCCCACCCAAAGTTTAGGTGATTCCTCCAACCAGGGTTGTAGGTCTTGGAGTATGGATCACGGGTCTGCCTGGGTGAGTTTCCAATGTAGTTGGCTTGTTCTTGCTCATCCTCTGCCTCTGCATTCACTCCCTCTTGGGTTGCTGATGAGGTGGTGATTGCTGCTACTTGGTTCCTCTCCATCTTCTTGGTGAGGTCAGCCAGCTCCTTGGTAATAAGCTTGTTTTGGGCCAGCAGTGCATCCACATTGTTTAGCTCCATCGCTCTTCTAGTGTTGCCTCTTTCAGAAGCATAGAAGTAGTCATTCTCAGCTACAGTCTCAATGACATCTATGGCTTCTTCAATGGTCTTCTTCTTGTTCAGAGATCCCCCGGATGAATGGTCTACTGCCTTCTTTGATTCATAAGAAAGGCCTTCATAGAAAATGTGTAGCTGCATCCATTCATTGAACATATCTGGTGGACACCTTCTTGTCAGGTCCTTAAACCTCTCCCATGCTTCATATAGAGTCTCACCATCTTGCTGCCTGAAGGTTTGCACCTCAGCTCTCAGCCTATTGATCCGTTGAGGAGGATAGAATCTTGCCAAGAATTTGTTCACCACATCTTCCCAGGTTGCTAAACTCTCCTTTGGGAAAGATTCTAGCCATTTAGATGCCTTGTCCTTGAGTGAGAAAGAGAACAGAAGTAATCTATAGGTATCAGGATGAACAATTGTTCTGAACAAGGGTGATGAGCTGTGGCTTTAGTTCAAAGTTGTTGGCATGTATAGTTGGCCTTTGGATGCTACTCCCGCAATTTCTTGGGTTTGGATTGATGTACGAACCCAGAACCCTTCTCTCTTGCCCAGCCTGATATGTTGGACCTTCTCGGCCATGGTTGTGAGCCTCTTCTTCATGATGGTTCTCCATATTCTCATCCATATCTGGTTCAAAGTACTCCTCCTTTTCCTCAGCACCAACTACTTTCTTTCCTCTTGCTTCCCTCCTTAATCTAAGGAAGGTCCTCTCAGGTTCAGAATAAAAAGAAGTTGAAGCCCCGCTTCTTCTCCCTGTCATACAACCAACAAGGCACAAGCAAGGAAATAGATGCAGAAAGTAATTTCTACAGAAATACTGTTAGTGTGAGTGATGCAATATATCAAACAGTTAGTGGGTTAGTGGACTGAATTGTAAACAACTAAGAGAATGGGTAGGGGAAGGGGAAGAAAATAATAGAACAGAAAGTAAATTACTCAAATGAGCTTAAATCAAACAAAAGAAAAATGCTCATTCTAGTTATCCTCCAATTTAATCATTGTTGATACAAAATCAATTCCCGGCAATGGCGCCATAAACTTGATGCACGGAAATTTGTCTCTCAACAATTTTCCTTCGGCAAGTATACCGAATTGTCGTCAAGTAAAAATTCACAATAGAGTGAGGTCGAATCCCACAGGGATTGATTGGTCAAGCAATTTTAATTAGAGGAATGTTCTAGTTGAGCGAAGCAGAATTTGGTTTGAGAGTTGCAGGAAATTAAATGGAGGGAAAGTAAATAGCAGAAAATGTAAATGCTAAAAGTAAAGAGCTGAAAATAAATGACGGAAAGTAAATTGCAGAATCTTAAATGGAAATGGGGAAGATGCTCATAAAAGTAAATTGCAGAAATTAAAGAGAATGGGTAAGATCAGAAATGGGGAATTCATTGGGCTTAGGAGATGTTGCATTCTCCGGATCAAGTTCATTTTCATCTCTTCCTCAATCAATGCGTTCATTGATCTCCTTGGTAATCTTAAGTGATCAAATTACAATTCCTTGTAATTCAATCTCTCAAATCTTGATCAATAGCCAATTCCTTGGTCAATTACTCATGAGAAGAGATGAAGTATGGTCACTGATTATACCACATGCATTCCCAAATCAAGTGTTGGTAGAATTATAGTCACCATATCCTTCCAACCCCAATTTGGTCCAACATGAGAAAGTATTTCTAGCATGGTCTCTTCATTCCTCTTCCAAGGTTCAGAAGAGATCCAAGTATGAATAGCTTCTTTTCCAAGATAACTATCCAATTGGATGAAGATTGAAAGCTTTCTAGTAAAATCAAGAGAAAAGATAGAAGAAGAATAATGAAAACTAATATTAATCCATCAAATTACAACAGAGCTCTCTAACCCAATGAAAGGGGGTTTAATTGTTCATAGCTCTGGAAATAGAAAACAAAGATGGAAGATACATTCTGAAAAATAAACTAGAAATGCAGAGTAAATTATACAGAGAGTAGTTTTCAAATTTCCAACTCCCCAAAAAGCTCCACTTTCTAATTCAAAACTACCCCTATATATACTACTCTTCTGATCTTCTAGTTGGTTCTTCAAGTCTTGGATATGGGCCTTTGGATCTTGAGTTTGAAGCAGTTATCCTCTTCAGTGGGCTTAGCTTTACTTGCAGAGAGAAAATGTGAAGTAGGCAGGGTATTTAGCTCAGGACGTTAGTGGCGTTAACGTTAAGTGAGAGTGTGGGTTCGAGAACGTTAGTGACAATCACCTTTTTCACTAACGTTCCTAACCCAGGGATGATCCACGTTAACTTCAATGTTAGTGGCACCAACGTGACCACTAACGTTGCCTCTAGGTCCTTCACACACGTTATTGGGACTCACCTTTTCCAATAACGTTGAGAGTCTTCCCTTCCCCCTATGTTAGAGTCCATGTTAACTTAATTAACGTGGCTCTTAACGTAGGCTTGCCAATCCTTCAAGAACATTAGTGACACTTACCTTTGTCACTAACGTTCCAAGATGCCCCTACTTCCCACGTTAGAATCCACATTAACTAAGTTAACGTGGCTTCTAACGTGGTGATGATAGCCATCTCCAACGTTAGTGACAAAGGTGGGTGTCACTAACGTTGGCTTATCATCCTTTCCTCCACGTTAGCTTCCACGTTAACTAAGTTAACGTGGCTCATAGTGGCTCATTGTGGCTCATTCCAACGTTAGTGACAAAGGTGAGTGTCACTAACGTTGGCCATTCTTTTGCTTCCCAACGTTAGAGTCCACGTTAACTAAGTTAACGTGGCCCTTAACGTGGCCAATATGAGCTTGGTCCAACGTTAGTGACAAAGGTGAGTGTCACTAACGTTGGCTCCACTTTCTTCTTCCACGTTAGAGTTCACGTTAACTTAGTTAACGTGACTCTTAACGTGGGCTATGATGGCTTCGAGGACATTATTGGCGATTACTTTTCTCATTAACGTTGCAAGCTAGCTCCTATTCCACGTTAGTGGTCACGTGAGTGAGACTAACGTGGCTGCTAACGTGGTTCCTTCTTGCTTCCTTTGTCCTGAAATCAAGCAATAAAGTGCATCAAAGTTCTAATCCACATCATGAGTCATGCATCATCCAATTTGTCACTAAATTCATGCATAATTCTCATGAAATCATGTAAAGTGCACCATGTTTGCTTGAATCAAGATGTAAGTAAAATTCTACCCCAAAACTTGCTTATTTCCTAAGAAAATGTATAAAACTACCCTAAAACAGTAAAGAAAAGGTCAGTAAAACTGGCCAAAATGCCCTGGGCTCAAAAAGCTACTTGTTCCGAGGGTTACCTGAAACTGTAGGTCGATCTCGGACGAGATCTTCTGTGCTGGTCAGAGATGACGTGTCCGGCTGGTGGGTAACGGTCGGAGCTGTCGTGCTTGACTTGTTGGGCTGGCTGTACTGCTGATCCTTGTTCACCGGAAGGTGGGGGGTACCTGCAAGGGACTCCGATGCTTAAGCTAGCAAGGGTATTAAGCAGATTTTTAGTAGAATCAGAGTATGAGTTATACCTGGGTGCTCCAGTGTATTTATAATGGTGTGGTAGTGACCTTTTTAGATAAGATAAGTTAGTTATCTTATCTTATCTTATCTTATCTTTGAGTGAGGTCATCTTATCTTCTGAGGAACTGCCTTTATCTTTTCTGGGCTTTAGCTGTCTTTAGATTGGGCTGTGTTCCTTCGTTTGGGCCTACTTGGGCCTCTGTGGCATTTTGTCTGAGCTCTTTGTGAAGAAGTCGGACATTGGCCGAGCTCTTTGAGAAGAGGTCGGATAGTCTGATCTGAAGAGGTCGGTCGGCTTGTCGTTAAACATCCCGGGTCGGACAGCTTGACCCAGGGTATGAACAGTGCCCCTGCTTGAGTTCGATCTTTCCGTGAGATCGTGCTTTTCAGAGCTTCGATCTCTTTGGAAGTCATGCTCAAGCATCTGTCTGGCTTGTTTCTTCATTGCTTTGCAATCTTTGTAGATTTTCTAGAGGTTTGGTACTTCACAGTCCAACCTCTTTTGAGTGGTAGTTTGGGTTTTCTACCCTTGCCTTCTCGATCATGCCTTGCTTTAAGTTTGTGTTGACAACCCTCTGCTTTGGCGAAGTTATCCTTGCGGCTTGATATCCGGGCTTTTAGTGACTTGTCCAATGACTTTTTAGTGTTCTTTATATTGAACCTTTTTTAGTCTCGGATGACGTACGTAGCCCTGTTTGAGATTGTACCTTCTTTGAGTGGAGTTGTATCCCTTTTATCTAAGCATATTTGAGCTTTAGGTTTTTTCCCAACCTTTTGGCTTGTTCTTTTTTGAGATCGTGCTTGCGCCTCTTCTTAGCTGACGTTGACCTGTACGATTTTGCCCCTGCTTAAGTTCGGACCTTTCCGTGAGATCGTGCTTTCAGAGCTTTGATCTCTTTGGGGAAGTCGTGCTCAAGCATCTTGACTTTGGTCTATCTTGAGTAGTTTCTCCTTGTGCGAGTCTGGTATTGCCCTTTTTTGTTGAGAGGTCTTTTCAGCTTTCTTCCGACTAGTTTGTCTTCACTGCTCGGGCTTTTTAGTCATAATCCAACAACTTTTTAGGTAGTATTCCGATGGAGAACCTTTTTATAGTTTGTTTGGACGACTTTTTTAGCTCCGTCTTTAAGGCCGTGCTTTTTGCTTTTTAAGTAGTGTCTTTTTTCAAGACTTTGTACTTTTCAGCGAAGCACTTCTGGCTTTGGTATTTTGACCTTTCCTTGGCCTTTGTGAGATGTTTGTAGAGTGTTGGCATTTTGCTGTCTGACCTCTTTTTGTTTTGTCCACTTTTTGTTTTGTCAACTTGTCCGACAACTTTTTAGTGTTCTTTGGTAGAACCTTTTTAGTTGGTCTGAACAATTTCGATAGCCTTTTCATGGAGCCGTGGCTTTTTGGGCAAAGCTATGTCCCTTTTAGTGCACGTTTTTCGTTGGTCCGATTTCTCTTGTCGATCCTTCTTTAGCTTTCATTGGTCCGACTTCTCTTGTCGGTCCAAGTTGTAGCTTTCGTTGGTCTGACTTCTTCTTGTCGGTCCAAGCTGTAGCTTTCGTTGGTCCGACTTCTTCTCGTCGGTCCAATCTGTAGCTTTCGTTGGTCCGACTTCTTCTTGTCGGTACAACCTGTAGCTTTCATTGGTCCGACTTCTTCTCGTTGGTCCAATCCGTAGCTTTCGTTGGTCTGACTTCTTCTTGTCGGTCCAAGCTGTAGCTTTCGTTGGTCCGACTTCTTCTCGTCGGTCCAATCTGTAGCTTTAATTGGATCGGGCTGACTTCTTCATGTTAGCCTCTCCTAAGTTATTTCTTAGTAATCCATTTTATTTGGACCTTTGTCAGATCTCTTTTATGGATTACTTTTTATAACTTTTATCGGGCCGACTTCATTATGTCGGGCCTTTCTAAGTTACTTTTATAATCCTCTTTCTTGGACCTTGCTCAGGTCTCTTTTCGGGATTACTTTTGTACCTTTATGTTTTGGGCCGACTTCATCATGTCGGGCCCTTCTAAGTTATTTCTAGCAATCCTCTTTTTTGGACCTTGCTCAGGTCTCTTTCAGGGATTACTTTTGTAACTTTATGTTTTGGGCCGACTTCATCATGTCGGGCCTTTCTAAGTTACTTTTGTAATCCTCTTTCTTGGACCTTGCTCAGGTCTCTTTCAAGGATTACTTTTGTAACTTTATGTTTTGGGCCGACTTCATCATATCGGGCCCTTCTAAGTTATTTTTGTAATCCTCTTTCTTGGACCTTTGTTCAGGTCTCTTTCAGGGATTACTTTTATAACTTTTATATTTTGGGCCGACTTCGTCATGTTGGGCCCTTCTAAGTTAAAGTAATCCTCTTTTATAGGATTGGCCAGACCTCTTTCCAGGGTTTACTTATAACTTAGGTTGACTTGGTCCGACTTCTTAACGTTCGCCAGTCTTTAAGTTATTATTTAGCAATCCATTAAGACCTCGTCAGGTCCTTTCTCCGGATCACTTTCGATAACTTCTTGTATTATTCTGTTTTCATCTTTGCCAAATTGTAGAAATTGGGTTTGATCCCCATTTGGTTGACCTTTTGATGAATTTGGTTTTCATCTTTGTTGGTCTTTATCGTGATCGTGCAGTGAATTTGATTTTCACTTTCTGCCGATCTGTAGCTTTATAATCGGGCGATGAATTCTGCTTTCACTTTTTTGCCGACCTTGTCGAAATCGGGCGATGAATTCTGGTTTCATCTTTGCCGACTTTTATCGTGATCGGGCGGTGAATTTGGTTTTCACCCCGCTGACCTTGTCGTGATCCCACAGTGAAATTTTGCGTTTCAGATTAATGCGTCTTAGTATAGCAGTGAATTTTGTTTTCACTTTGTCGACCTTTGTCGAAATCAAACGATGAATTTGGTTTTCATCGTGGTCGGGCGGTGAAGTTGGTTTTCACCTTGCCGACTTGTCGCTTTGTAATCGGATGATGAATTTGGTTTTCATCTTGCCGACTTTGTCGTGATCGGACGGTGAATTTGGTGTTCACCTTGCCGACCTGTCATAGTCGGGCGTCTTGGTAGGAAATTTTTTAGGAAATCTGCAATCTTTTAAACAATAAAATGAAGATAAGAGTGTGTGCATGTTAGTACTTACCTTTCTAGGTCGGGCAATCTTTTTGGATCTCGGCCTGGGGCCCTTTTTAGAATGCAGGCATGCCATGACCTTGGTAGCTCTTGCCCCTCGAGGTTGGACACTTTGTAGCAACCTTTCCTAATTCTTCTGAACAACTTGGTATGGTCCATTCCAGTTGGCTGCTAGCTTTTCTTCTCCTGACCGACCTATTCTGATGTCATTTTGGATTAGGATGAGATCGTTGTTGCTAGATTACCTTCCGATTGTATCTTAAGGCCATTTGACGTTTTAACGCCTCTTCCTTGATCCGAGCTCTTTCTCGAGTTTCTAGAAGTAGGTCGAGTTCTTCCTTTTGAAGTTGGGAGTTGGCCTCTTCACTGTAGTGGATCACTCTGGGTGATCCTTCTTTGACTTCCACTGGGATCATTGCCTCCATTCCGTAAGCTAATCGGAAGGGTGATTCCTTTGTAGTGGGGTGTGGAGTTGTCTGATATGCCTAGAGGACTTGTGGGAGCTCTTCTGGTGGGGCTATAGGGAAGTTGGCATGCTTTTGATGTAAAGCTTTGACTTTGTATTTAGGTTTTTGCTCTGAAGAACTTTGGTTCTTTCTGCAAAAAGTTTGCCTCTTTAATCGTTTGTTGTGACTTTTCTTTTGTCGTTCGCCTTTGAGAAGAATGTGTGCTTTGCTTAGGGTTTGGTTGCTGTTCCTGTTTCTTTTCGTTGTTGCCTGACTCCTTTTGTACAAAAGTTCTAGCTTTTGTTTTGACCTTTTGTTTGAGAGGTGTTCGGACTGTTTGGGTATAGATTGTCGACTTCTTTTCTCTGTGTTCTTACCCTGTTGTTGCCTCCAAAGGGTGCCCCTGGACTTTCGTGTGAGTCCTGGGGTTTTCCTTTTACTGCCACGTCTGTCACTTGATGTTTTGCTGTTATTGTCCGAGTTGTTTTCTTATTTGCCCGAGTTATTTGGTAGTAACCCCATAGTCGACCTATGTCTTTGAGATGTCTATTAAGATCCCGGACAGCATGTCTGATTGGCTAGATTTTATAGTTTTAATACGTATTACTGTGGCTAACCCTGAGTACATTCCTTATACCGCCTTCGAGATCGACTTGTTGTGGTCTTGTAATGTAGCCTGGATGAGGCTTCTGTTATTGCCCCCTGGTTTGGTGTTGGCTAGTTTTGAAAATGCATCAGCTTGCGCATTCTATGTGTCAGACTTCATTTTCCCCGATTTTGTCCGAGTTGTTGGTGCTGGCTGGTTTTGAAAATGCATCAGCTCGGGCATTCTATGTATCGGACTTCATTTTCCCCGATTTATCCGAGCTATTTTCTGTTTTTGTCCAGGGTCTCCCAAATTATTTGAGATGTTCTCTGGTTTTGTCCAGGGTCCCCCAAATTATCCGAGCTGTCCTCTGTAGGATTCTTCCAGCTAAGTTTGTTATCTGTAGGATGCCTTTTATGGGCTGGTTGGTCCGAACTCTAATAGTGTGAGCTTGAAAGTATGGGTGGAGTCGTTGAGAGGCGAGTACGAGGGCGTAGGCGAACTTTTTCTATCTTTTGATAGTTTAGCTCGGCCCCTTGTAGAGCTTTGCTGATGAAGTAGATGGGTTGTTGCCCACTTTCGTCTTCTCTGACTAGTGCTGAGGCTATTGTCTGACTTCCTACTGCGAGGTATAATATGAGTTCTTTACTTTCCCAGGGTCTGGTGAGAATGGGTGGTTGCCCTAAGAATTTTTGAAATCTCGGAAGGCTTGTTCGCATTCCGTTGTCCTTTTTAAACCTCTCTCCCTTCCTTAATATACCTCTTTGAGGTGTCTTTTGCAAGATGATTTGGAGATCGAACCTCCTGCGAATCCTCCATTTATCATATGAACACGTCTCCTAGGGGGTGAGGTAGACGTTTAACTTGTCCGACCTCTTTGGTGTGAGGTGGATGTTCCACTCGTCCGACCTCTTCGGTGTGAGGTGGACCTTCAACTCGCCCGACCTCTTTGGTGTGAGTTGAACCTTTAACTCGTCCGACCTCTGATGGGGTGCAGAAATTGGCAAATTAAAAATTGTTAAAATATTCACGTTGCAAGTATAGTTCTTAACTTGCCAGAAATCCGCTCATCAATTTAGAAAGGTGTCACAGAGAATTAAAATTTAAATTACTGGGAGTATGAATCCCAGGTCATCTCCCAATGAGTTGCAGAAAAGTGTGCTATTTTATTAACCAGAAATTTTCAAGGAAATGAGTTGAGTAAACAGGAAATTCAAATTGATGAAATTAAATAATATAAATAAAAGCCTTGATTGGGAATTGATTAGTTGGAATCTCTATTATTGTTGGAATGCTTTCAAGATTAATTGATAATTAATGGTTGTTCTGTTTAGTTATCCTTTACTAGGTAAAGGAAAGTCAAACAAGTTGGAATACTACGTCTATTCACGAGTTGCAACCCACTTAGTTCAAAGGGATTGGTGTTGGTGACTAGAGAGCAATCCAACAGTTAACCCAATTACAATTTCTCTTTCAATCCTTCTAACTCAAGAGTTCCTTTCAATCAACTCCCCATCAAGTGAGGGAACTACTCGCTCATTGTAAATAATAAATCCATAACATATGAAAGGGAATTAAAAGAAGACATGATAAATATAATTTAAATTGATTAATTAGAAAATAAAAGTAATATTTGTATTAAATAAGCATAAAAGTATCCCAATGATGAAATTAAACAAAGCAAAGGACATGGAAGAATAGTACCCAGTAAAAAAAACGAATTAGAATGACGGAGTCTTGATGAGGTAATAACTCTTCTCAGTGTTCCAATGCAAAGAGCAAGTAAAAATTAAAATCCTAAAACTATGAATGTCTAGGGAGAAAACCTAGAGGAGGAGTAAAACTAGATCTAAAAAAAACTAAAACTGTGTAGAATGAATGTTGTGTTTTGTTTCTGCATGTTCTCTGGCTCTAGTCTGCTGTTCTGGGCCGAAAACTGGGTCAAAATACGGCCCGGCAATGCCCCCAGCGATTCTGTAAATTATGCAGATCGCGCATGTCACGCGATCGCGTCGCTCATGCGGACGCATCATTTGCGTTTCGCTTTACCACGCGGGCGCGTCATCCATGCGGCCGCGTCACTCGTGCTGTTCCATGCCGTGCGGTTGCGTCATCCATGCGGCCGCGTCACTGCAATTTGCTATCTTCCACGCGGTCGCGTCGTCCATGCGGCCGCGTCGCCTCTCGCTGGTCATCTCAATTTCTTGTGTTCCTTCCATTTTTGCTAGCTTTCCTTTCAAATCTCCAACTCATTCATGCCCTATAAAGCCTGAAACACTTAACACACATATCACAGCATCGAATGGAATAAAGGAGAATTAAAATGCACAATTAAAAGTCTCTAGGAAGCAATTTTCAATCATGTACTAATTCCAGGAAGGATATTTAAATGCATGATAAATTGATGAATAAGTGGATGAGGATCATGATAAAACCACACAATTAAACACAATATAAACCATAAAATAGTGGTTTATCAACCTCCCCACACTTAAACATTGGCATGTCCTCATGCTTAATTGAAGGAGATACAGTAAATAAGTATGAACATGTAGAAACTAATGCAATGCAATCCTATATATATATATATATATATATATATATATATATATATATATATATATATATATATATATATATATATATATATATATATATGAATGAATGCAACTATATGATACTTGTCCACTTGATCAAAAGTAAATAGGCTCTTCAAAACAATTACAAATCAAATCTCACTAATTTTATCATTATCCAGTAAGACAGATAAAAGTGCAAGAAGAGAGCTCATGAAAGCAGGGAACATGGAAATTCAAGCATTGAACCCTCACTGATAATGTATGTACGCTTTCATCTCTAGTGTATAGGGTGATCACTCTATTCTTCTCTAATCATGCTCTCTAACTTTTGTTCTTCTCCTAACCAATCAACAACAGTTAATATACTAATGCAAACATCATGAGGTCTTTTCAAGGTTGTAATGGGACTAAGGTAGAGGTAAGGATACATGTATGGTCAAGTGAGCTTATAAATTGAATCTTTAATTAACCTAAGCTTCAACCCAACCTATATATAATGTAATTTTAAAATTCATACCTAGCTACCCAGAATTCCCTTTTTCAATCCATACTCATGTATCAACTTTTTATTTTAATTTTTATCATATGTGCATTGATCCTTGAATCTTAATTCAGCATTGGGGTGATTTTGTCCCCTTATTTATTTATTTATTATTATTATTTATATATATATATATATATATATATTTTTTTTTTTCATAAAAATAAATATAGCTTATCAATGCACATAGATTTTTAATTCTTATAGTCTCACATGAGTAGGTATCCAAATTCCTATTGTATTATCATGATACATTCCTTTAATGACTTTTGTTCCCACAATTTCCCATACTTAACTAGTACACACAATTCTATCTTAAGCTAACCAAAGATTCAATTTGGGATATACAATTATTTTTCCGCTTAAGGCTAGTAATGTGGTAAAATATAGAACAAATGGGATTTATAGGCTCAAAGTGGCTAACAAAGGTAATTGAAAAGGGTAGGCTTAATTTGGATAAGTGAGTTTAAACAAATAATGGCCTCAATCATGTGCAAGCATATAAATATAATAAATATTGGACATATAAGATAAAACAAAATATAGATTACAATCATAGAGAAGTAAACAGACAAGAATAAAATAATTATGGTTAAATAATGTAACCATGCATAAAGGCTCAAATCCTCACAGGTTGTGTGTTCTTTAGCTCAAACATCATGTTCCAAATATAACTTCAAGAAAATTTATCATAAAAATTTTAAAAATTAGTGAAATTTTGTTCCAAAGATAGAGTCTTAAAAGAAACTTATTGTCTTTTCAATCAAGGAGAACATGCATGCGACTAACCTATTACTATACAATTTATCCTATTCTATAAAAGAAAGAAAATCTAACTAAAATATCCTAATTATTGGTGCTAGGGAAAAGAAATTACCTTCGGAAGTCAGGTACTGACCGACCTCCCCACACTTAAGGCTTTGCACCATCCTCGGTGCCATCTGTTAGGAACAGGGGTGGGCTGGTAGCAGTATCTCCACAGTCGGGACCATCATGGCTCCCTGTGCTGGTAAAAGAAGTGGAGTCCGGGGTGTCGGAGTCCTTGAATTTTCCCATGATCAGCTCCTTGAGGTATGTGAATCGGCGCTTGTTACGGCGCTCTCTCAGCTTATCTTTCTGTTCATGCCGATCCAACTTTTCAAGTATCTGCTGGAGCAGTTGGGCTGTTGTCGGTGCTTGTGGTATGGAAGAAGGAATATCTTCAACCGGTGCAGTAGGAAGGCTTGTAGTGGCTGCTGGAGGTCTGAGGTATTTCCCGTTAGGGACATACTGATCATCCCGTGGAAGCATGGCTTTGGTGTCTCCAGCTCTGTAGGAAACTCTGGCTGCTGAGACAAGATCTGAGACCAAGGCAGGAAAAGGTAAGTTGCCCGCAATCTGTACGTGTCCCATGGCATTCCGGATTTGTCTTGATAGATTCAGAGGTTGGTCTGTAAGGATGCACCATAGTAGGACAGCCATGTCTGCAGTGAAGGAGGACTCGTGAGTGCTCGAAAAGACGTAATGGGACATGATCTGTGCCCAAACGCGAGCTTCCAAGGTAAGTGCTGAAGCTAATATACCCTTAGGGTGGGTACGATGGTATCCGTAGATCCAACGGCTGCCAAGTAGTGCGATAACTCTGAGAACAACTTTCCAGTCAAATTGGTACATATGGCGCTTGAGTGTGGCTTCTTGAAAGGCGTCCAATCCTTCTGGAATAGGGGGAGTACTCAAAGCTTGTTGAATAGCCTCTTCTGTAATGGGGACTTGCTTCTGACGGACATAGACAGACTACAGGGTAAGCAGGTGGAAGTTAGAGTAGAACTCAACTACCCAAGAAAGATTGACCTGCTTCTGTTGTCTCTGTAGGAAACCCCATTGTCTTCGTTCAATTTGCGGCTCAACAAAAGTGGTAATATTGGGCAGGAGGATAAGAAGGTGTTCGTTGTTGTAACGCCTTTCAGCTAGAATAGGGAACAGCTACTCACAGTAGCGATTTGGAAATCGCGCAGTGTCCTTTACTGGAAAGGCTTTCTCCTTTTCATCAACCTTGATGATCCTCTTAACTCTCTTTGTTGAGGGCTTGACTGCAGTTGAAGAAGGCTCTGCCACTAATGCTCGTTTAGTTCCTCTTCTTGCTGGGGGTTTGGGAGTAGCTTTCTCTTTTCCTTTCCTGGTGGCCATCCTGAAAAAAGAGAAGAGAAAGGAAATTAAATTTAAAGAGATATATAGCAATAAAGAGTACGGAAGAGGATGGTTATAAATGCACATTAAAAGATAAATGATGTGAACACATGCTCATGAGTACATGTGAAAAATCATTAATAGAAAATAGCAAGTGCATATAATGACAAGTGAATGCAAGGTGTTTATTGGCATGCCGGAAAAGGGCATGAGTAGCATAGACCAAGCAATACTTTGTAACAAACCATCACGTTTGTATTGACAATTAAATTCAATTAATACAATAGTAAGGGGAATTTGTTAAAAGCAAGCATTGAATAGTAGAATAACATAGAGAAGTGCATAATGCTATATGGGCTTTTTCACAAACACATAGCATGCATGGTGAATAAGGTATAGAAAATGTGAAGGTGAACATGCAAGCAATCCCTTAAATAGAATAATAACAATTGTCAAACAATTTGCAACAATCCACAAGCATATAATGAGGAATAATGACTCAAATAAATTTCTAACACCATATAAAAAGGAAAAGAAAAAGAAAGAAAATAAGAATAATGAAAGGAGAAAGAAAAGAAAATAACATATAAGATAAGAAGAATGGTAGAAAAGAAAAGGGTAAAAAAGAAAATAAAACCTTGTTAATGGAGGTAAGGGAGAGAGAGAGTGAAAAGTGAGATAGAAGGGAGAAGGGGGAAGGAAGAAGTAAGGAGGGAAGAGAAAAATCAGGATTAGAGAGGAAAAAGATAAGATATTTTGGCGATCTAGGTTGAGCTGTGCGGCGCAAGCGACGCGGCCGCGTGGGGCACGCGTTCGCGTGAATGCGCTTCAAGTAAGGTGACGCGATCGCGTCGGTCACGCGGTCGCGTGACCCGTGTTATGCTTCTGGCGCGAGTGCAGCCTCGCGCTAGCACAACTCTCTGTTCAAATTAATTCATATGCCAAAATTGGGTGACGCGATCGCGTGGGGCATGCGATCGTGTGAGTGGGCTTCGGAAAAGGGGTCACGCGGACGCGTAATCGACGCGATCGCGTGATAGGGATTGTGCGTCTAGCACCAATCCAGCACCACTCTCGCACAATATTTTGTTGTGCACCCTTTTTACGTCGAAAAGTAGGGCACGCGGCAGCGTGGGTAATGCGGTCGCGTGGGAGGCCATTTTTTTCATGCGACGCGGACGCGTCATCGACGCGATCACGTGGGACAAGTCGTGCCATTGGCACGCCTCCAGCCACGCTTCAGCGTGACTCTCTGTTTAGTTTTATTTTTCTCCCTCTCCATGCGACGCGGACGCGTCGCTGATGCGGTCGCGTCGCTGATGCGGTCGCGTCGCTGATGCGGTCGCGTCGCTGATGCGGTCGCGTCGCTGATGCGGTCGCGTCGCTGATGCGGTCGCGTCGCGTGGTATTTTTTTTTTAAATATGCAGATGTAAATGCACGAAATGAACTGATAAAGAGAAGAGTTATTGAATAGGAAAAACTAAAAATAAAGAGAAGAACGATCATACCATAGTGGGTTATCTCCCACCTAGCACTTTGCTTTAACGTCCGTAAGTTGGACGCTCCACTAGCTCAATCTTCTGCTATGTGGGGATCTTCCAAGAGGAAGATCTCAAGTTCCTTGTTTCTCTGCATCTTCTCGCCGTGGTATAGCTTCAGGCTTTGTCCATTAACTTTAATAAGTTCAGAGATTGAAGGATGGCTTAGATGATAAACTCCGTACGGTTCGGCCTTCTCCACTCTGTATGGACCTTCCCATCTTGATCTCAACTTGCCTGGCATGAGCCGCAGTCGAGATTTGTAAAGGAGGACTAAATCCCCAGGTTGGAACTCTTTCTTCTTGATATTCTGATCATGCACAGCCTTCATTTTCTCCTTGTATATTCTTGAATTCTCATAAGCTTCTAGGCGAAGGCTTTCCAGTTCCTGCAGTTGCAACTTCCTTTCAGCTCCGGCTTTCTCCATTCCCATGTTGCACTCCTTGACTGCCCAAAAGGCTTTGTGCTCCACTTCAACTGGTAGATGGCAAGCTTTTCCATAAACTAAGCGGAAAGGACTCATCCCAATGGGTGTCTTGTATGCTGTTCTATATGCCCAGAGAGCATCTTGTAGCCTGGTGCTCCAGTCTTTTCTATGAGGTTTGACTATCTTCTATAAGATACGCTTTATCTCTCTGTTTGACACCTCGACTTGCCCATTGGTTTGAGGGTGGTATGCTGTTGCAACCTTATGAATTATCCCATGCTTCGTCATTAATCCTGTTAGTCTCCTGTTACAAAAATGGGTGCCTTGATCGCTCACGATTGCGCGTGGTGATCCAAAGCGAAAAATAATGTGGTTTCTCACAAAGGAAATAACAGTGTTAGCATCATCAGTTCGGGTAGGAATTGCTTCCACCTATTTGGAAACATAATACACAGCTAACAATATATAAAAATATCCATTAGAATTTGGAAATGGACTCATGAAGTCAATGCCCCAAACATAAAAAATTTCACAGAAAAGCATAATTTGTTGAGGCATCTCATCCCTCCTGGATATATTACCAAATTTTTGGCATGGGAGACAAGATTTACAAAACTCAGCAGCGTCTCTAAAAAGAGTAGGCCACCAGAATCTACAGTCTAGGATCTTCCTAGCTATTCTTTGAGGGCCAAAGTGTCCTCCACTCTCGGATGAGTGACAGGCCTCTAAAATGGACTGGAATTCTGATTGAGGTACACAACGTCTAATTACCTGGTCAGCACCACATCTCCATAAATATGGGTCATCCCATATATAATATTTAGACTCACTTTTCAGCTTGTCTCTTTGATGCTTAGAAAAGTTTGGGGGAAGTGTGCGGCTAACTAGATAATTAGCTACAGGTGCCCCAGGGGGCTACCTCAGATACTGCTTGCAGGTTATCAAAAGGAAAATTATCATCTATAGGAGTAGAATCATCCTTAATGTGCTCAAGGCGACTCAAGTGGTCTGCCACTAAATTCTGGTTACCACTCCTATCCTTAATTTCTAAATCAAATTCTTGTAATAGCAGTATCCAATGTATAAGCCTTGGTTTGGACTCTTTTTTAGCTAATAGATACTTTAAAGCTGCATGGTCCGAATACACTACTACTTTAGTACCAAGTAAATAAGCTCAGAATTTATCCAGAGCAAAAATAATAGCAAGAAGCTCTTTCTCAGTAGTAGTATAATTGGACCGGGCAGTGTCTAAAGTCTTAGATGCATAAGCAATAACAAAAGGATCCTTACCTTCACGCTGAGCCAACGCTGCTCCTACTGCATGGTTGGAAGCATCGCACATGATTTCAAACGACTGGCTCCAGTCTGGTCCTCTCACAATTGGAGCTTGAGTCAGAGCGGTCTTCAGTTTATCAAACACGTCTTTACAATCCTCACTGAACTCGAACTCTATATCCTTCTGTAGTAATCTGGATAAGGGAAGTGCTACCTTGCTAAAGTCCTTAATAAATCTCCTGTAAAAACCTGCATGGCCAAGGAACGAACGGACTTCCCTCATAGAAGAGGGGTAAGGTAAACTAGAAATAACATTCACCTTTGCTGGGTCTACAGAAATGCCAGTATTAGATACCACATGTCCTAATACAATCCCTTGTTTTACCATAAAGTGACATTTTTCAAAATTTAATACAAGGTTTGTATTGACACATCTATCCAATACTCTAGATAATCCATCTAAGCAAAGGCTAAAAGAATCACCATAAATGCTAAAATCATCCATGAAAACTTCTATACAGTCCTTAATAAGATCAGAGAAAAGACTCCTCATACACCTTTGGAAAGTAGCTGCTGCATTGCACAAGCCAAAGGGCATTCTTTTGTAAGCATAAGTCCCAAAAGGACATGTAAAAGTGGTCTTTTCTTGATCCTCAGGAGCAATATGAATCTGGAAATAACCTGTGTAACCATCTAAAAAGTAATAATGTGATTTACCTGACAGGCGATCCAGTATTTGATCAATAAATGGAAGTGGGTAGTGATCCTTACGGGTGGCTTCTTGAGACGCCTGTAATCAATACAGACTCTCCAAGCATTCTGAACTCTAGTTGCTATGAGCTCTCCATGCTCATTCTTCACTTTATTGACGCTAGACTTCTTGGGCACCACTTGTACTGGGCTGACCCATTCACTGTCTGAAATGGGATAGATGATCCCTGCTTCCAATAGTCTGGTCACTTCCTTTTTGACAACTTCCAGGATAGTGGGATTCAATCTTCTTTGGGGTTGGCGGACAGGTCTTCTCCCTCTTCTAGAAAAATTCTGTGCTCACATACTTGAGGGTTGATTCCTACGATGTCTGCCAAACTCTACCCAATTGCCTTCTTATGCCTCCTTAGCACATCAAGTAACTGCTCTTCTTGTTGAGAAGTAAGTTCCCTTGTAATGATAACTGGAAACCTCTGCTCATCTTCAAGATAAGCATATTTGAGATGCGGAGGGAGGGGTTTCAATTCTAATTTCTGATCGTGGGCAGTCTCTGGATTATCTGGGGCTTGTGAAAATGGCGAAGTGCCCTCATTGTCAGTTAAAAGGGGTCCCCACACTTGGACCTTGTCCAGTGTGCCTCTCAGGAATGATCTTCTGGAGGGTTGTTTATGACTCCATTCAGATTGAAAATTACTATGCGGCCATCTATTTCAAAAGAGTATGTTCCTAAAAAAGCATCCAATTTGAATTTTGATGTCTTCAGGAATGGTCTTCCAAGTAGGATTGATGATGGCTTATCTGAGTCATTATGGGGCATCTCCAAAATATAAAAATCAGTGGGAAATGTAAGCCCTTTAATGTTCACTAAAACATCTTCAGCAACTCCAGCCACTGTAATAATGCTTTTATCTGCTAACACAAAACGAGCTGCCGACCTTTTTAAGGGAGGGAGCTTCAAAACATCATATATAGACAAAGGCATTATACTAACACATGCTCCTAAATCACACATGCAATCATAAATTACTACACCACCAATAGTACAACTAACTATACAAGGACCTGGATCACTACATTTTTCAGGTAATCCTCCCATTAAAGCAGATATAGAACTACCTAAAGGAATAGTTTCTAATTCATTAATTTTGTCTTTATGTATACATAAATCTTTTAGAAACTTTGCATATTTAGGTACCTGTTGAATGACATAAAAAAGAGGAACAGTTACCTCAACCTTTTTGAATATTTCTACCATTTTGGGATCAGGTTCCAGCTGCTTCCTGGGCTTCCTTGCAAGTTGTAGAAATGGAATAGGAGTAGTGTTTTCTGCAGTGTCTGCGCCCTTTTTTGCTTCCTCCTGTGGTTGGGCTACTTCTTCTTTAGCTATGTTCTGTGCATCCTCTTCCTCCTCAACATCTTCTATTTCTACTACCTCTTCAGCTGAGGCGTGTTCTGGTGAGCTTGGCTCTTCCTGAGTCCTCTCCTGCAGTGTGGTTCCAGACCTTAGGGTGATGGCATTAATGCCTTCCTTTGGATTGGGTAATGATTGAGAGGGGATTCCAGTGGAGCTTGAAGGTTGGTTATTGGAATTTTGCATTGATCCAATCTGTGAGACAAGAGCTTGCAAAGTAGCGGTCAAACCATTCAGATTGGCATTAATGGTATTTTCCATGGTCTGTTGCCTCCGCTCAATAGATTGCAGTAACTCATCATTAGGAGATGAAGAAGAATGAGTAAATTGAGAGGTCTGCTATTGGTTGTTCTGTGGTCCTTGGGATTGCCTCAGGTGAGGTGCTCTGTAGGGTTGATTCTGCTGCCTGTTGTTGTTATTATTCCACCTCTGATTTCCCTGATTATCTCTGCCTCCTCTATTATTGTTGTCCCTCCAATTCTGGTTAGAATTGTCCTGCCATCCATGGTTATTATTTCCACTGTGATTGTACCCTTGGTTGGGGCAGTCATAGAAATTATGAGTGGATGCCACCATGTTGTCTTCTTGTTGGAGCTGCAGGCATTCATCAGTGTAATGGCTATAATCAGTATAGATTCCGCAAATTCTCTGCGGGACTAATTGTTGGTTTTACTGTGGCGAATGAGGTGGAGCTTGCTGAACTTGTTGATTCAATTGCATCTGCTTCAGCAAGTTGGTCATTTCACAGATACTCTGAGTTAGAGCAGCAGTCTCTCTGCTAGAGGATACTTCTACAACAGCTTTTGAATGGCTTTGCTTCTGTCTGTGGTTCCTAGTAGATTCAGCCAACTCGCTGATCAATTGCCAAACCTCATCAGTGGTCTTGTACTTTTTCATAGACCCATCGCTAGCACTTTCCAATGTGGTCTTATCTTGGGGCCTCATGCCCTATGTGATATAGCTAAGTAACACTATCTTGTCAATCATGTGGTGGGGGCATGCTTCCAGAAGATTATTGAAGCGCTCCCAGTATTCAAAAAGAGTCTCATTGTCATCTTGAACGATCGTGGAAATGTCTTTCCTTAGTTTATCAGTAACTTCAGATGGAAAGAATTTCTCCAAAAACTCTTTTCTGAGTGTATTCCAGTTGGATACATTTGCTAGAGGTTGAGTGTAGTACCACTCCCTTGCTTTTCCCTCCAGAGAAAATAGAAAAGCTTTTAGCAGAATTGAAGTTTCATCCGTACCATCTCGCCTGATAGTAGAACAGGCTGCCTGGAAATCTCTCCGGTGCTTGATAGGCTCTTGAGCAGGTAAGCCATGAAACTTGGGCATCAAATTAAGCAGTGCAGTCTTTATTTCGAAATCTGTAGCCACTGCTGGGTGATGCGCTTGAAACGGTTGCATTGTAAAATCAGGAGCTCCTTCCTCCTGGATAGTAACTCTTCCGGCTGCCGCCATGTTACCTGTGCGTAAATCAACCGAATCAGTAGAACCGGGGCTGGTTTCTTCCTCGAGTTCACTTTCAGATCCGCCCTCAGAGCGGACTAACCGACGCCGATCTCGCCTTATTCATGAAACAGTCCTTTCAATTTCAGGATCGAATATTAGCAAGCGTGGATCAGGAAGTGAACACGTCATTTGACGAAAGAAACATGCAACTCATAGTAGTAAAATAAAATAAAATGCAAATAAATAAATTCTAATTAATAACTTTAGCACTCTATTGCAACTCCCCAACAACGGCGCCAAAAATTGATGGGGTGCAGAAATTGGTAAATTAAAAATTGTTAAAATATTCACGTTGCAAGTATAGTTCTTAACTTGCCAGAAATCCGCTCATCAATTTAGAAAGGTGTCACAGAGAATTAAAATTTAAATTACTGGGAGTATGAATCCCAGGTCGTCTCCCAACGAGTTGCAGAAAAGTGTGCTATTTTATCAACCAGAAATTTTCAAGGAAATGAGTTGAGTAAACAGGAAATTCAAATTGATGAAATTAAATAATATAAATAAAAGTCTTGACTGGGAGTTGATTAGTTGGAATCTCTATTATTGTTGGAATGCTTTCAAGATTAATTGATAATTAATGGTTGTTCTGTTTAGTTATCCTTTACTAGGTAAAGGAAAGTCAAACAAGTTGGAATACTACATCTATTCACGAGTTGCAACCCACTTAGTTCAAAGGGATTGGTGTTGGTGACTAGAGAGCAATCCAACAGTTAACACAATTACAATTTCTCTTTCAATCCTTCTAACTCAAGAGTTCTTTTCAACCAACTCCCCATCAAGTGAGGGAACTACTCGCTTGTTGTAAAGAATAAATCCATAACATAGGAAAGGGAATTAAAAGAAGACATGATAAATAGAATTTAAATTGATTAATTAGAAAATAAAAGTAATCTTTGTATTAAATAAGCATAAAAGTATCCCAATGATGAAATTAAACAAAGCAAAGGACATGGAAGAATAGTACCCAGTAAAGAAAACGAATTAGAATGACGGAGTCTTGATGAGGTAATAACTCTTCTCAGTGTTCCAATGCAAAGAGCGAGTAAAAATTAAAATCCTAAAACTATGAATGTCTAGAGAGAAAACCTAGAGGAGGAGCAAAACTAGATCTAAAAAAAACTAAAACTGTGTAGAATGAATGTTGTGTTTTGTTTCTGCATGTTCTCTGGCTCTAGTCTGCTGTTCTGGGCCAAAAACTGGGTCAAAATGCGGCCCAGCATTGCCCCCAGTGATTCTGTAAATTATGCAAATCGCACATGTCACGCGATCGCATCGCTCATGCGGACGCGTCATTCGCGTTTCGCTTTACCACGCGGGCGCATCATCCATGCGGCCACGTCACTCGTGCTGATCCATGCCGCGCGGTCGCGTCATCCATGCGGCCGCGTCACTGCAATTTTCTCTCTTCCACGCGGTCGCGTCGTCTATGCCGCCGCGTTGCCTCTCGCTGGTCATCTCCTCAATTTCTTGTGTTCCTTCCATTTTTGCTAGCTTCCCTTTCAAATCTCCAACTCATTCATGCCCTATAAAGCCTGAAACACTTAACACACAGATCATGGCATCAAATGGAATAAAGGAGAATTAAAATGCACAATTAAAAGTCTCTAGGAAGCAGTTTTCAATCATGTACTAATTCCAGGAAGGATATTTAAATGCATGATAAATTGATGAATAAGTGGATGAGGATCATGATAAAACCACACAATTAAACACAATATAAACCATAAAATAGTGGTTTATCAACCTCTTGGTTGTGAGGTGGACCTTCAACTCGTCCGACCTCTTTGTTGTGAGTTGGACCTTCAACTCGTCCGACCTCTTTATTGTGAGGTGGACCTTCAACTCGTCCGATCTCTTTGTTGTGAGGTGGACCTTCAACTTGTCCGACCTCTTTGTTGTGACGTGGACCTTCAACTTGTCTGACCTCTTTGTTGTGAGGTGGACCTTCAAGTCGTCCGATCTCTTTCTTGAACCTCGTTTAGAGATGTTGGGTACTTCTTGGATATTGATGGCTGAAAGGTCCTTCTCTTAGGCCATTGATGAGTCCTATGATGGCCGCTTCTATTGGAAGACTTTGTATGTCAAGGCATGCTTTGTTGAATCTTTCCATGTAGCTGCGGAGTCTTTTCCGATCTCCTTGCTTGATTCCTAATAGACTTGGGGTGTGCTTGGCTTTGTCCTTCTGGATGGAGAATAACGAATTGCATCTGAGGCCTCCGTGAGATACATCCTACTTCTGAAATTGCTAAGATGATGGCTTGGATCCGATGTGCCATCGTACGAAGTCATGTCGTGAGCTTTAAAGTCCTTTGGGACTTTAGCTTTCATGAACTCCTTGGTGAATGGATCTTTGTCCTTGTGGGAGTCGTCATCGTGACTGGGTTGAATGGTTTTGGCTTTGAGATCAGCCTCGAGCTTTAGGAGCTTGTCCTCTAGCTCTCGTCGTCGCCTAGTTTCTCTCCGGAGGTTTCTCTCAGCTTCTTGTTCCAGCTGTTTAAGGCGATTCTGTTGCTTACAGATAGCTTCCAAAATTTCTGTGTTTGGGGGTTGCTTATCTCCCCCATTTTGAGGTGTGTCTTTGGAGGTGGTGCCCGCGTCTTTGTTTGGCATTCTGTCCACCAAACCAGAGTTATGGTCATTGTCATGGTCGTCCGCCTTGGTGATGGGATGACTTCCAGGTTCCCCAGAAACGGCGCCAATATTCCGAGGGTTACCTGAAACTGTAGGTCGATCTCGGACGAGATCTTCTTTGCTGGTCGGAGATGACGTGTCCGGCTGGTGGGTAGCGGCCAGAGCTGTCGTGCCCGACTTGTTGGGCTGGCTGTACTGCTGATCCTTATTCACCGGAGGGTGGGGGGTACCTGCAAGGGACTTCGATGCTTAAGTTAGCAAGGGTATTAAGCAGGTTTTTAGTAGAATCAGAGTATAAGTTATACCTGGGTGCTCCAGTGTATTTATAATGGTGTGATAGTGACCTTTTTAGATAAGATAAGTTAGTTATCTTATCTTATCTTATCTTATCTTTGAGTGAGGTCATCTTATCTTCTGAAGAACCGCCTTTATCTTTTCTGGGCTTTAGCTGCCTTTAGATTGGGCTGTGTTCCTTCCTTTGGGCCTACTTGGGCCTCTGTGGCATTTTGTCCGAGCTCTATGTGAAGAAGTCGGACATTGGCCGAGCTCTTTGAGAAGAGGTCGGATAGTCTGACCTGAAGAGGTCGGTCGGCTTGTCGCTAAACATCCCGGGTCGGACAGCTTGACCCAGGGTATGAACACTACTCTAACACCCAACCAAGCATTTTGTCAAACACTTGGAAGGCATAAAAGGAAAGTATCATAAATTGCAAGAAATAATAAAATCTACCACTACCCAATGCAAGAAATCAACAATAACCACAAAAGAAAGCAACATTAAACATGAAATACCTCAAATTGCATTAAAGGAAATTTAAATTTCCAAGAGTGTTCATAAACATAAAAAGAGGCATAAAAGAGAAATTGATAAGAGGAACTAAGGAAATTAAAGCAAATCAACAAGGAAAAGTAAAGGAAACTAAATCAAAACAAGTAATTAAACCGAAATCTAAGATGAAATTAAACTAAGAACCCTAATTTCTAGAGAGAAGAGGGAGCTTCTCTCTTTAGAACTAACCTAAGGCATGCTTTCTACACTATCTAATTGCTTCCCCTTTGTCCAATCTTGAATTCTGCATCAAATAGCCTCAGAAATAAGTTGGATTTGGGCCTGAAAAGCTCAGAAATAGCTCCCAGTGTATTCACTTTAATGAGGTCACGTCATCAGCATCATGCGTGTGCGTCGCTGGCAAATTTCCTCCTCACGCGTACGTGTGGGGGACGCGTGCACGTGGCCATTAATGTCCTCCTCACGCGTACGTGTGGTTGATGTGTGTGCATGGCCTTCAATTCAGCAAATCCTCATTTCTTCATGAATTCTCCACTTTGCATGGTTTTCTCTTCACCTCTTCCATCCAATCCTTGCCTTATGAACCAGAAATCACTCAACAAATAAATCAAGGCATCGAATAGAATTAAAGTGAATTATATTTAGCTATTTTAAGGCCTAAAAAGCATGTTTTAACTCTTGAACACAAATTTAGAGAGAATTACAAAACCATGCTATTTCATTGAATAAATGTGAGATAAGTTGATAAAATTCCCTAAATTCAAAATAAGATAAACTACAAAATTAGGGTTTATCACTAGCTTTGACAAGAGGTCAGCTCTAGCGTTCCTCTCCTGGGTACATGCTGGATTGCCACTTCTTCAAAACCCTCACGTAGCCATTTCACTCTTTCCAAGTACTTCTGTAGCAAAGGGTCTCTGGCTTGATAGGTTTCGTTAACCTGGGAAGTCACGATCTGTGAATCGCTGCTGACTTCGACCCTTGATGCTCTAACTTTTTTGGCTAAGGTCAAGCCTCCTATCAGAGCCTTGTATTCTCGAACTTGATTGATTGCTCATAAGTCATGCCCTCAGAGCTCTCGAGAATTATTCTCACTCCTCCAAATGCCTGGTTGGATGCTCCATCAACATGGAGCTTCCACCGTATTGGTGAGTTACTGGGGGGTCCCCTGTCACTTCTACCAAAAAGCCCGCCATTGGTTGGGCCTTTATTGCATGCCTAGGCTCGTATTGTATGTCGTATTGGGACAATTGTATCGCCCACGTCATCATACAGCCCGCTAGGTAAGGTTTTTGCAGAATCTGGAAAATGACTTGTCAGTTTGCAATATGATTGGGTGCCCTTAGAAGTACTGCCTTAATCTTCGTAACGAGACTAATAAGGCATAAGTCAGTTTCTCCAACTTGGTGTATCTCAGCTCCACCCCTTGGAGCACTTTATTGATGAAATACATCGACTGTTGGGCTTTATTTTCTTATCGGATGAGGACAGCCACCAAGGCTTCCTCCGTCACGGCCAGATAAAGGTACATGGTTTCCTCTTCGTTCGACTTCCCAAGGATTGGCGGTTCCGAGATGATCTTCTTGAAATGGTTGAAAGCTTCTTCGTAAGCTGGGGTCCATTCAAAAGCTATTCCCTTTCTCATTAAGTTGAAGAAGGGGAGGGCCTTTACAGCCGAGGCCCTAAGGAAATGGGACAAAGTCGTGAGCCTTATGGCCAATCTTTGCATGTCTTTGACACAGCTAGGGCTTGTCATTCGAAGGACAGCTTCGCACTTGTCTGGATTGGCTTCCACCTCCCCTTTGAGTTATCATGAAGCCCAAGAATTTCCCGGCTTCCTGATGAGTGGATTTTTGACGGTTTAGAATTCACAATAAATTCTTGTTGCAATATAGTTTCTAAACCAACATTAATCCTTTCATACAAAAATTTGTTTGTCACAAGTAACAAACCCCTAAATTTATAAACCGAATTATTGGAACCTCGGGTTGTTCTCCCTACGAATTGCGATAAAGTGTCTTGTTATTGGTTATGAGATATTTTGGGGGGTTTTTGAGATAGGAGACAAGAAATGTAAAATGCAATGAAAACAAACTAACAACTATGAAAGCTCTTGGCAAGATTATGAGAATTGGAAGTCCTATCCTCATTATCCTCCTCAATTGTGATGAGAATCGTCCATTGCTACCACTTAGTTAACCTCTAACCATGGAGGAAAGTCAAGTGGATGAATCAACTTGATTCCACAAGTTCTAGCCAACTCCCAAGGGAAAGACTAGCTTTAGTGGTATCCAAATCAATTAGCAACTTCTAATTGTCAATCAACAAAGGAATTAGATAATTCAAGAGTCACTAATTACTCTACCTAGGCCAAGAGGAACAAAATCTATACTAAAATCCAACCAAGCATTTCATCAAACACTTGGAAGGCACAAAAGAAAAGCATAGTAAATTGACAACTAGAATGAAATCTAACAACAATTATTGCAAAGAATTAACAACAACAACAATCAAAAGAAACACAATTAACATGAATTACCTCAACTTGAATTAAAAGGAAATAGAAGAAATAAAAGTATATCTACAACAAAGTATAGGAACAACATAAAGGAAATTACAACAAAAGAATAGGAGAATGATGATTGCAACAACAAGGAATTGAAAGGTAGAAGAAGATGAAAACATGAACTAAAACCTAGATCTAAGATTATTGAACTAAACCTAATCCTAATTTTAGATAGAAGTGAGAGCTTCTCTCTCTAAAACTAACTAATCCTAATCCTAATGTGTATGAATGAGCCAAAGATGTCAATTCCCTTCAATCCTTGGTCCTTTAAAGCACTTTGGCGCCAAAATTGGTTACAAACTGGGCCCCACAGCTTCCCAGAGTTTGCTGGGCACGTTTTCTATTTAAAAATCACGTGCGGCCACCGACGCATACGCGCACAGCACGTGTGTGCATCCCTTGAGGTTTCACGATCCACGCTTGCGCGTACAGTGTGCGTGCGTGTGGATGAATTAATCTAAATCTTTTGGCTTTTTCATGTGTTCTCCACTTTGCATACTTTCCTCTTCACTCCTTTGATCCATTCTCAGCCCTTTTCAACCTGAAATCACTTAACAAACAAATCAAGGCATCTAGTGGAATCAAAGGTGAATTAAAATCATCAAATTAAAGGTCTAAAAGCATGTTTTCACATTTAAGCACAAACCAAGGGAGAATCACAAAACTATGCTATTTCCTTGAGTAAATGTGAGGAAAGGTTAATAAAATGCTCTAAATTCAACACAAGATAAACCCTAAAAATGGGGTTTATCACTTCCATGGCAAATGCGCACTTGAGGGAGTTGAGCCACATGTTGTGTTTCCGGATGACCTGAAGACAGCCTCGAGGTCAGCAACAATGTGTCCTAGCTTGGCTGTCTTAACCAGGACATCATCGACGTACACTTCAACAGATTTGCCGATTAGATCCTTGAAGACTTTACTCATCAGCCTCTGGTATGTGGCTCTCGCATCTTTTATTTCGAACGACATAACCCAGTAGCAGTAAGTCGCAGCTGGCGTTATGAATGCCGTTTTCTCCTCGTCGGTTCAGTGCATCGGGATCTGGTTGTATCCCGAGTACGCGTCCATGAAACTTAGGAACTGGTATCCCGCTGTTGTATCTACCAAGGCGTCGATATTCGGAGTGGGAACGAGTCTTTCGGACATGCTTTATTAAGGTCCAAATAATCGACACACATTCTCCATTTTCCATTGGCTTTCTTAATGAGAACCACGTTTGAAAGCCACATTGAGAACTCTAGTTCTCTTATGAATCCTGCTTCTAACAGGCCGGCCGTCTGCTTGGCCACCTCATTAGCTCTTTCCAGCGACATTTTCCTCTGCCGTTGTGCCACTGGCTTGGTGTCTGGTTTCACGGCAAGATGGTACGACATGAACTCGGGGTCTACTCTTGGCATGTCAGCCAAAGTCCAGGCGAATAGGTCGTTGTTTGCTCTGACAGCATCAATAAGAGGTTCCTTTAACTCGTGGTGGAGGTTTTGGTTCATGAAAGTGAACTTATCTTCTATGTCTCCCAATCGAAACTTCTCTAAATTACCCTGAGGCTCAGGTCTCAGCTTGTCGTCCACCCTCGCATCTAAGTCTTCCAGGAACACCCCGGCTGCCTCTTTTGACCTCTTTCTCAGCGAGAGACTGGCATTGTCGCAAGTTATTATCATTTCCAAATCTCATCGGATGGAACCCACAGTTCCGTTATCTACCACAAATTTCATTGTTATAAACTTCGTGTATATGATAGCTAAAAGTTCATTATGGTCCTTCTTCCTAGGATGATATTGTAGGCTATGGAGTCTCTTAAGATCATGAATTCTACCATTACAGACCTCTTACTCTCCATGGTTCCCACACAGATGGGGAGTGAGATTAGCCCGTCACGTTTTATGTAGTTGTCGCCTAGGTCAACGACCCCGTGTTAGTGGGTTTGGAGGTCGGTTTCTCTGAGCCCCAAGGCATCAAACATGTTTCTAAACATGATGTTGGAATTAGCTCTGGTATCAACGAGGATCCTCTTTACTAGGCCCTTCCCGATCTTCGCTGTAATCACCATGGGTGGATTTTCGGAGAGATTGTGACACCACCGATCTTCTAGGCCGAAAGATATATCGGGGAATTCCTTGGACTAGGCTTTTGAGGTTCCTGACAAGATGGCCAAGATCTTGGCATCCTTTTTGGCTGCTGACTTCGATTTAGGTGGTGCATTTTATCCTACCACGACATTAATGACTACGGTTGGGGCATTATTGGTGCTCTCAGACCGCCCCTGCCTTGGCTTCATCGCACGGCTGTGATCCTCCTCGGACCGTTCTCGCTCTCTCTTCCTTGGTTTTCTTATAAATTACGAGAACTCAGTCAGCTTGCCCTCCCGAATAGCTTGCTCGAAAGCATCCTTCAAGTCGAAATAGTCCTGAGTTATGTGACCGAAATCCTTGTGGTAATCATAGTAGAGACTCCTGTTTCCACTTGACCGAAATCCCTTCCAGCTCCACTCTGCAGCCTCTAATCTGTATTTTCGGGCCTGAAACAGGGTCAAAAGCAGCCCAAAAATCGCCCCCAGCAAATTCTGTTTAATGCAGCTCGTCACGCTCGTCACGCGTACGCATCGCTGAACTTTTCACTGGCCATGCGTAGGCGTCAGCCACGCGTGTGCATCATTTGTATGCTACACCAGTCACGCGTATGTGTCGTCCATGCGTGCGCGTCGCTACCAGATTCTGAAATCCTTAATTTCTTGTGTTCCTTCCACTTTTACATGCTTCCTTTCCATCCTCTAAGCCATTCCTGCCCAAAAAACCCTGAAAACACTTAGCAAATATATCACGGCATCAGATGGTAATGAGAGAGGATTAAAATTAGCAAATTTAAGGCAAAAGAAGCATGTTTTCAATCATAGCATAAAATTAGGAAGGATTTGTCAAACCATGCAATTTATATGAATAAGTGTATGAATATTTGATAAAAGCCACTCAATTCAGTACAAAATAAACTATAAAATAGTGGCTCATCAAGTGGGCATTGGGCACCTACTAGGGAGTAAATATGTTGCTTCGTTACTCCCCTTGTGGTGTTGAACGCCAGGTTTGGGCGTTCAACGCTGGCTTTGGTCCTCTTGGGGTGTTGAACGCCCACTAGGGAGTAGTTTGGGCGTTCAACGTCCATTTTGGGAAGTTCAATTCAAAGAAAAGTTTAGACTATTATATATTTCTGGAAAGGTCTAGAATTTAGCTTTCCAACACCATTGAGAACGCATCATTTGGACTTCTGTAGCTCCAGAAATGCTCGTTTGAATGCACGAAGGTCAGAATCTCACAGCATCTGCTATGCTTTTTTTGCCTCTGAATTAGACTTTGGCAAAACTTTCTGAATTCAACCAAATTCACCTAAAGTCATATGAAAAACACAAAAGCTCAAAGTAGTATCCAAAAAGTGAAATTTTCACTAAAACTTACTAAAACAGATTAAAACTTAACAAAATATATTAGAAACACTAAGAAAATGATACCAAAAAGCGTATAAAATATCCACTCATCAATAATAATTGCCCAATTTCTTCCTGGGAATAGCGACAATAGTTCAGAGTCTCCTTCTGAGGACGTGCCCTCCTCCCCTACTGCCGAGGTCTAGTCCCAACCTACCGCTGAGCTGATTGCCACAACTAGTGCGACGGGTGTAGGTAACGAAGTATTGGTAGACTCTGGTCCCGAGGTGACTATCGTTGAAAATCCTTTGAAGAGGAAAGCCACCTCCAGCCCCGAAGGGGTGCTTACCGTGATGAAAAGAAACTTCGATTCCAGAGCTTTATTGATTCTCAACTCCTGCCGAGCACGAAGGATTTCTTCTAAGGCGGGGACCTGGCTTCCCAAGCTAAATGGAGTTATCATTGCATGCTTCGTGCCGCTACCATTGTGAGGAAAGCAGAACCCGTGCTGGCCCGTTGCCATGTCTTGGATGGTAAATATCGGGTAGCTTTGAAGGACATTGGTGAGCTTAAATTTGAGGTGGAGGCCGCGATGATTAAATTGGAGGAGTCTGAGAAAAAACTGAAGGTTACTGACGAGGCGGTGGCTCGCCTTTCTGACCGAGAGCTAAAATTGGAGAGCCACCATAGCGCCGCTCTAGGTCGGGTGAATGTGGCGGAGACTAAGGTAGTTGACCTGGAGAAGTAATTGGTTACTACCATTGCGTCGGCCGATGCTACCAAGGTTGAGGTCGCCAATCTCAAGAAAAAGAATAAAGAAACCGTCAAAAATGCTCGTGAGGCTATTGGAGGTACCGAGGAGGCGATCAAGGTGCAGATCAAGTTGTTGTCCCCCGATTTCGATACTTCGGCAATTGGAGCTTTCAAGACCATCAAGGATAGCAAGTTAATCGATATCCTAAGGAAGTAACTTTGTATTTTTACCTGTATTGCCGAATGTATATCTGCTTTGGTCGGGCCGATATGGTGACTATCTTTGTACTCTGAACATTTTTAATTTCCTTCTCGTTTTATCAGGCCGAAATGGCGCCTTATTTTGTACCTTGAACACATTTTCTTTAATCATTTGTCCGCATGATGCTTGTTGTGTAGACGAGTGTTTGTCAGGCCGACGCGGTGCACTTTTATTTCTTTAATCCATTTTTGTTCATGGAATATTGGTTATTTTACTTGGAGTTTCCTTGCTTGGCTTTTAAGTTGTGAGCTGCTCTTCGTCTGATACTTATTGGTGGTTAGTTTTGGCTTCCGGGGTGATCAGTCCCGGATTGCCGTTAGAACGGTGACCGTTTTGAGCCAGCAACGGTGTGAGGTAATAGTAGATCTCGCTAGAACCCCTTACCACGACCTCGAGTAAAGGGTAGGGGGGATGGGCCCCTTATATTGAAAACTTGGAAAATGTTTTATAGATAAGCAAAAGTATACACATACTTGACTCATGAATGCTTTTAACCGTGGGAGAGGTAAATTAACAAGAAGATGATAATTGAAATAAAAATGTAAAGAAAACAACATATTTAGAATAGGAACTGTAAAATAAAATATGACAAGATATGGAAAGAAAAGACCGGTAAATCGGGGAGTCGCCTCTCAAGAGTAGAACCTCTTCAGATTCGCTACGTTCCATGTCCTCGGGACGTTACTTCCATCCAGCCGCTCTAACTTGTAAGCGCCCTTTTCGAGAACTTCTCTAATTCTGTACGCGCCTTCCTAATTAACTGCCAACTTACCTTCTCCCGGAGTCGGTTGCCCGATGTCATTGGGCCGCAACCTAGATCTTCTTCTTCGAAGCTCCTGCTGAGTACTTTTCCATTGTATCGCAACACTATCCTCTGTTTTAGTGTGGTTTTTGTCAAGTGGGCTATCTCTCTTGTCTCATCGATCAAATCCTTCTCGACTGCTTCTATGCCACAGCCAAGGAGAAGCCTCGGGCTTGGCTCCCCGATCTCCACAATAATGACCACGTAAACTCAGTAGGTAAGCCGGAACGGTGTTTTTCCGGTGGAGGACTGCGGTGTTGTTCTATAAGACTATAATATCGACACTAACTCATCTGCCCAGGAGCCCTGCTTCTGATCAAGCCGCTTTTTCAGCCCCTTGAGGATTATCTTGTTTGCTGCTTCTACCTGTCTGTTGCTCTGGGGGGCTATGCCGAAGAGAACTTTTGCTTGATCCCCAGCCCAAACAAGAATTCTGCAAACTTCTTGTCTGCAAATTACGTCCCGTTATATGAGATTACAATCTCTGGGATTGCAAAGTTTGAGATTACTTATCTCCACAGAAACTTTCAACAATTCGCTAATGATATGCTGGCCAGTGGTTTTGCTTCCACCCATTTGGTGTAATAGTCAATGGCCACTATCAAATACTTGACTTGTCCAGGTCCTACCGGGAACGAGCCCAAAAGGTCGACTCTCCACTGCGAGAAAGGCTGGGAGGCCAGCATGAGACTCAGCTCACCCACTGGGGCCTTATAAAAATTCGTGTTTTCATGGCATTTTCTGCATTTCTTCACGAATTCCTGCACATCTATCATCATGGAGGGCCAATAATACCTGACTCTCACGAGCTTCCTAGGTAGCGCTTTCCCTCCAATATGGTGGCTGCAGCACCTCTCGTTGACTTTACTTAGGACCTAGTCTGTCTGGTCGGGTCGTAGGAACTTCAGCAGGGGTTGATTGAGCCCTCGCTTGTACAGCTGCCCCTGTATCACCACATACTTGGATGCTTCCCTTATTACCATTCTGGCCTCCTTTTCGTCTCTAAGTGGTGTCCCTTCTTCGAGAAAATTTTGGATTGGGTTGATCTAAGATGGAGGGATTGGAATCTGGGTCACGCAGTCACTGAGGGTTCCTTCACCAACCCTTGGGTTAGGGATCGATTTCCCGTGTCAGGTTTCGTGCTTGCTAGCTGATGTGAAGATTATTGTCGATTAGGAATTTCACACAAATAATTTCGTTGATAGTATAGTTCCCAACCAACAAACAATCCTCAATCAAAGTTTAATCTTCGGTTGTCACAAGTCCAACCCTAATAAAAATAACCGATAGTATTAGTCCCGGGTCATTCTCCCTAGGAATTACAATCGAGTGCTCAGTTATTGGTTATGAGATTCAAGGGGGTTGGGTTGATAAAACTAGATATTAAAAAGGCAAGAAATGTAAATCAAATAACTAAAGAAAGCAATTACTAAAGAGAGACATTCATGGTAAGGATTGAGAATATAGGCTTTCTATTCTAGTCATTAATCATGATATAACAATTAACAAGAACTAGTCCTATTAAGTCATCTTCAACATCGGAAGAAGGTGCAATGTTATCTTCAACATAGAAAGAAAGTCAAATAGGACTAGTTAATCTCAATCCAAAAGTCCTAATCAACTCACTAATTGAATTAGCAAGAGATTAGAGTCTATGGAAACAATATTAACTAACAACTCTAGATCACCAATATAAGTTGGGTATTAATGACTCAAGATTGGCTAATTTCTCTTTCCAAGCCAAGAATGCTCAAAATGCTACTCTAACACCCAACCAAGCATTTTGTCAAACACTTGGAAGGCATAAAAGGAAAGCATCTTAAATTGCAAGAAATAATAAAATCTATCACTACCCAATGCAAGAAATAAAAAATAACCACTAAAGGAAGCAACATTAAACATGAAATACCTCAAATTGCATTAAAGGAAATTGAAATTGAGAAGAGTGTTCATAAACATAAAAAGAGGCATAAAAGAGAAATTGACAAGAGGAACTAAGGAAACTAAAGCAAATTGATAAACCCCAATTTTGTGGTTTATCTTATGTAGAATTTGGGAAGTTTTATCAACATTTTCTGCACTTATTCATATAATATTCATGGTTTTGTGTTTCCTTCCTAATTTTGCTTCATGGTTTAAAACATGCTTCTTTAACCTTAAAATTGCTATATTTTAATCCTCTTTTATTACTATTTGATTCCGTGATGTGTTTGTTAACTGGATTCAGGATCTATAGGGCAGGAATGGGTTAGAAGATAGAAAGAAAGCATGCAAAAGAGGAAGGAAAACGAAGAATAAAGCTTTGGAGAAGTTGGCATCGACATGCATGCGTGGCTGACGCGCACGCGTGGATTGGCGCAGCAATGACCGACGCGTACGCATGCTCGACGCGTACGTGTGGCTCGCAGAATTTAGACGACGCGCACGCGTGACCGATGCACACGCGTGACGCCCAACACGTGATATCATTAGTGAAGTCGTGGTTGGCGATTTCTGAGAGGCTCCAGGCCCAAATCCAACTTGATTCTGCATGGAAAAGACCCAAGGGACTAAGGGGGAAAATTTGGGGGGGGGGGGATCCAAGCACAATACACATAATTTTAGCTAGTTTTTTGTTCTTATTTTCTAGAGAGAGAAACTCTTACTTCTCTCTAGATTTAGCTTGTTTTGATTTTTCTTTGTTGAATTTCTGAATTGGGTCTTGTTAATTTTAGTTTCAATTACTTAATTTGAGTTTTCTAGTTATAATTTTGTTTAGATCTTGTGTTGAATTTGTGCTTTCTTGTTATTTTCCCTTTTCCTCTCATCTTATGAACTTTGTTGATTTTGAATTCCTCTTAGTGCATTGATGTTTCTATGGTTGATAGTGTTATTTGAGTTGTTTTCTATTGATAATTGTTAGTGGGTACTTGTAATTTCTAATTAATTTACAATTTGAATATGTCTTTAATTGATGCATACCATGTGTTTGATGAAATGTTTCCTTTGATTATGGAGTAGTTTTCTTTACTCTTGGCCTATGCTAAGAAAATTGGGTGATCTTGAGTCATTGGGTCTAATTGATTTGGTGATTTGATGAAAATTCTTCGTGGTCAAATTGATACCCATCGACACCAATCTACTACTAAGCTAATTAGTAGTTGGATTGGGACTTATGAGTTGATGTTGATCAAGCCTATTTGACGTACTTCAAGCATTGAAGTAGACTTTTGATGTACTTCAAGCATAGAAGTAGACTTGATGGGTTGGTCCCTCATAATTGTCAATACATGGTTTGTAGAGAAGGATGGTAACCCCAATTCCTATGCCTAGCCAAGAGTTCCTTTTATTATTCATATTTAAAACCCAAAAATCCCAATTGCTTGATTCTTATTATAGTTAATTTAGCTGTTCACTTATCCTTAGAATAGAAGTAGCTTTATTGTTATCTTGTCAGAGTGCATTTACTTATACTTTTCTTTAATTGCCTTGATTTAATTTCTTGCACTTCAAGATTTCTTGCATGTTAAGCTTTAGTAGTTTAAATTCTTATTTATGACTCCCAACCCCGGAATTCTAACCAATATTGATGCACATGTTTGCCCATTCTCTTGAGGACGACCCGAGACCAATACTCTCGGTTACTTTTTATTGGGGTTGAACTTTGTGACAACCATATCAAAATTTGACCGATAGGATTTTATGTTGGTCTAGGACTATTCTATGACAATGACATTGATTTTCTATTGATGAAAATTCTAGACCGACTATAATCTTACCATCACAAATCAACAAGGAAAAGTAAAGGAAACTAAATCAAAACAAGTAATTAAACCTAAATCTAAGATGAAATTAGACTAAGAATCCTAATTTCTAGAGAGAAGAGGGAGCTTCTCTCTCTAGAACTAACCTAAGGCATACTTCCTACACTATCTAATTGCTCCCCCTTTGTCCAATCTTGAATTCTGCATCAAATAGCCTCCTAAATGAGTTAGATTTGGGCCTGGAAAGCTCAGAAATCGCCCCAGCGTATTTACTTTAATAAGGTCACATGATCAGTGTCACACGTGCGCGTGGGTGACGCGTGGGGGATGCGTGTGCGTGGCCATTAATGTCCTCCTCATGCGCACACATGGATGACACGTGCGCGTTGCCTTCAATTCAGCAAATCCTCATTTCTTCATGAATTCTCCACTTTGCATGCTTTTCTCTTCACCTCTTCCATCTAATCCTTGCCTTATGAATCTGAAATCACTCAACAAACATATCAAGGCATCGAATGGAATTAAAATGAATTAGATTTAGCTATTTTAAGGCCTAAAAAGTATGTTTTCACTCTTAAGCACAAATTTAGGGAGAATTACAAAACCATGCTATTTCATTGAATAAATGTGAGATAAGTTGATAAAATTCCCTAAATTTAACACAAGATAAACCACAAAATTGGGGTTTATCAAACCTCCCCACACTTAAACCAAGCATGTCCTCATGCTAAACTCAAGAAAGAGACAAAGGGTATCAACATTTATTCAATGCAACTATCTAAATGCAATCTATCTAAATGTAACCTATCTACATGCATGCAACTACTTGGTCAAAATAAATCAATTTCCCAAAATACATATATAAACACAAGGGCTAGAGGTATTAACAACCAAGTTAAATCCACAATTGAATTGAGTTATTAAAAAGATTTTACAAACTTGCAAGAAAAGAGATGATCATAGGTGAAAACATGTAATTGAGCAATCAAACCCTCACCAGATGTGTATCTGATCTAGTCGCTCAAGTGTATAGAGTTGATTCACTTAATTCTCCTCTAATAATGCTTTCTAAGATTTGTTTTTCCTCTAACAATCAACAATTATTCAATGCATGCATATAAATACCATGAGGACTTATCCATAGGTTGTAATGGGGCTAGGGTCAAGGTAAGATTGTATTTGGTCAAGTGGACTAGAATTTGAATCTTTGATTAACCTAAACTTCCCACCTAACCTACAACCTATTTAACTCTAATGCAAATCTAACTACCCATTCTTCACTTTTTTATACACCCTCATGCATTCTTTTTTCTATTTTACAACCTATTTAACTCTATTTAACACATATGCATTGATTATTATTGAACTTCACTTTGGGGTATTTTGTCCCTTTTTTATTTCTATTTTTTCTATTTTTTTCTTTTTATTTTCTTTTGTTTTTCTCTTTTTCTTTTTGATGAATTATATACAAAGGTACCAATGCATATGGCTTAAACATTTAATGCATGAGTATATACTCAATTCCTAATTTTTTTAACAAAACTACCAAAAACACACTTTTATCTTTACCCAGTATTCCCAACTCTCCCACAATTAAATGATAAACACTCTCACTAGCCTAAGCTAATCAAAGATCCAAACAAGGGACATTTATTATTTTTCACTTTAAGGCTAGTAATATGCTAAAATTAAGAACAAATGGGGTTTAGCATAGGCTCAAAATTGGCTAATAATGGTAGATAAAAGGTAAGACTATTTGGGTAAGTGAGCTATTTGAAGCAATGGCCTCAATCATATAAATGCATTCATACATAAAATAATGGACATAAAGAATCAAACAAATCAAAGATTACAATCATAGAAAGAGAATAATACACACAAGAATGAAAATAGTGGTTATATGATATAACCACACAATTAGGCTCAAAACTCACATGCTTATGTGTTCTTAGCTCAAAAACATGTTTCACAAGATATAATTCAAGTAAGTTCGATAACTTTTTTTTACTCAACTCAATTGGGGTGCCCTATAGATACATTTCTTGGAAAATTTTATTATTTTGACTAAGCTTATTATATATTTATATATGAAAAATAAGAAAATGCAACAAAAAATCCTAGAAGATCTAAAAATGAAATGTGAAAAGTGTTTGGATTAGAAATTTGTCACCCAAAAATGGCCGATCGGTCGGACGACCTCCCCACACTTAAAAATTTACACCGTCCTTGGTGCATCAAAGATGAGCAAGGGGGTACGGCGACTTTTTGGATTGCCACCTTCAGTTGGTGGATTAACCGATTGTTGCGTGTTCTTTCTCCTGCTTCTATTTTAGCTTATGATGACTCACCCATGAAAAATAAAAAATAGCATAGTAAGATGAGAGAATGCAAAAGCAAGGAAGCATATATTGTTGGAATGAGGTAAGAACCACTAGAATGGAGTTAGTGAATTAGTGTGACATTAAGGAAGAGTAGTGTGTGAGTTCTAAGTTGCATGCAGTTTAGAACACACACACTAGCATAGAAAGTTTTGTCACCACTACACAAAAAAAAAAAGTATGCACTTCACTCATTCTAGTGTGCTTGAGATACTTCAAAGAAAACTTGTATGTTAAGACAACCAAACAAGTAGTGAAGAAGCATGAAAGCATTCAAGTAAAATTAAGTGATTGTGAAATAGAATGAATGGACATTGATTGATGTGCAAAGAAGCTTAATGAACAAAGGAACAATGAAAATCACACATCAATCAAAGACACACTTTGAATTTTGGCTCACATCACCTAGTGGACATAAAATGGGAAACATTGTTGCTATGCAATATAGTTAGAGGTGAAAATCAATCAGATAGCAAGCATGGTCCATATGACTTGAGAATTTCATAAAGATGTCCCTAGGTGAACTTACAATCCAATTCACAATTGAAGCATTATGCCAAAATGAATAGTTTCAAATATGTGTAGAGCACATAAGTAAACAATTAATGGTTAACATGTCATTAAGGCATAAGCATAACATATGGATGCATATGATCAAGAAACACAATGCATTATGATAATGCACAACATCCATCAAGGAATTGCCTAGTCAAAGAAAAGAATTCAAATCACCTGGTGGCCAAATCATGCAATTCAAAATATCTAGAATGCTTGAAGGCAATGTCAAAAGTACTTGGTATTCACAAATGTTAAGCATGAAGAACTAGAGCCAAGTAACAAAATATAACCTCAATTAAGAACTCCAATAATGATGCTAACATAGCATCACACCAGTAATCAGCAGCAATAGATAGCAAACAAGATTAATAATACAACACTTATAATGAAAAACAGAAAAATAAATATAAATCAAACTAACTAAGCAACTAACTAACTAACTAACTAACTAAAAGAGATGGTGATAGATGGTGATTGGTAGTGTTGGATGATGGTTGAAGGAGGGAAAGAAAAGAAGAGAAGAGAGAAGAAGGAAAGAAATGGAAAGAAGAGAAGAAAAGAAGTGGGTGAAACGGGGTAGGGGGTCATGCGTACGCGTCATGTCACGCGCACGCGTGGATGGCAGAAGTGAGGTGCGACATGTACGCATTGTCGACGAACACACGTGATAGTGCAGAGAGACAGATGACGCATACGCGTGGGTCAAAATTGTGCTAGACGCACAATTCCAGCACCCTACCCGCGCAACTCTCTGGTTTTTGTACTGGACCTAATGAAAATTTTGGTGTGTCACGCGTACGCGTGGGTGAGGCGTCCGCGTGAGGGGTTGAAATTCTTGGGGTCACCGTACGCATGGGTGACCCGTACGCGTGGCTAAGTGCTCTGTTTTTCAAAATTTTTCAAGTTCTAGCACCATAAAACCTTATTTAACATACTAGACTACTAAACAAACAAAACTAAACATGAAATTAAACTTATTTTACCAATATTTACAAAAGAAAAAAATGAAAAGAATTTACCATGGTGGGGTGTCTCCCACCTAGCACTTTTATTTATTGTTCTTAAGTTGGACTTATGGGGAGCTCTAATCAAAGAGGCTTGTGCTTAAATTTATCTTTGAACCTCCACCAATGCTTGGTCTTCCATTGTACCCCAAGATTCTCAATTAATTGCACCAAGTCTTGATGGAGTTCTTCACAAGCTTGGAGCTCCCAAAATTGATCCACATCTTGTAATCCGGGATCCCAAATCTTATTTTCATACCCATCTTCAAGTTGATCATCATGATGCCATCCGGGTGGTTTAGCCTTGGAATTCTCATTTAGGCACTCAAACACCTTCCTAGATCCATTCAATGTAGCACTACACCAACCATTGTACTTAGGCTTTGATAACTCAACCATAGTGAACCTTGAATTGTGATGCCTACGACTAACCAACTCTTTCTTTCTTTCCATTCCACAAAGAGCTCTAAGTTTGCCATCCGTTTCAAGCAAACTATATTCAAGCAGAATTAGAAAGCTTAGATATAAGAGATTTACCCACTTGAATGGTGTAAAGGATGATGGTATCTTAAGAAGGGGGGCCTCCCCATACTTTGACAATGTGAGGTCCACTCCCTTTTGCTTCTCTTTAGTTACTTCCACCTCTTGACAAGAATCTTCCATGTCCACTTCTTGACAAAGTTCATCACATTCAACCACTTTCTCATCAAACTCTTCTAGCTCTTCTCCATTCTTCATGTCACAACTTGGAGGTAATGTGGAACTTATCTCAAATCTACCTCAATTTCAATGGGAGAAGGTTCCTCAAACCCAAAAGGATCATGTGTTGATGTGGGATTATCATCAAGATGCAGATTTGTTGCTTGCTCTACTTCTTCCAATTCTTCATCATTCAAGATATGCTTTGGAGGTTTCACACCCTCCTTGACATTGCTTTCAAGCTCAATGGAAGAAGGCTCAATGGGATCTTCGAGGTGATTTGTTAGTGGGGACAAGAACTCATCAATGATTGAGTCCAATTCTTGATCACCCTCTCCTAATTCTTCAACCACTCCTTCCGACTCAATTGTCTCAACTTCCTCCCATGTTTGCGATTCTTTCTTCAACTCCTCTTCTTCAACTTGACGCTCCAAACTCACTCCCTCACTATGCTCCTTGGTTGATCCTCCACATTCGTCAATAGGAGTACTTGGGATGCATGAGCTTAGGTGGGAGGCCATGTGGTTAATGGCTTCCGCCATGGTAGCAACCATGACTTCTAGTTTCTTTAGCTTCTTTTGCTTCTCTTCTTGCCTTTGGATATAAGAGCTAATATCTCTTTGTTGTTCTTACAAGAAGGTTTGGAGAGCTTAATCCATTGAAGGAGATGGTGGAAGAGAGGGTTCATTGTTTAGGGGAAAGGCTTCATAATTGAAAGGCGGTTCATCTTGGTAAGGGTATGAAGGTGATGTATATGGAATTGATAGTTTTTGAGAGTATTGATGTTGGAATGGTGGTGGCTCTAAGTATGGCTCATATGGTTGTTGGTATGGTGGATATGGGTTAGGATCATATGGAGGTGAATGGTGGTATGGGGCTTGTGAGTAGGGTTGTTGAGGACTATGTTGAGGGAAGGGGTCATATACATGTGGTGGTTGTGGTTGACAACCACAATGAGGGTCACCATATCCATTAGGTTGGTCTACATTAGGAGTTGGATTATACCCAAAAGAAATCGGAGGAGGTTGTTGCCAAGAAGGTTGTCCATAAGCTTGAGACTCCTCCCACCTTTGATTTCCAAATCCTTGATGCACATCCTCATTGAAGCTTCCATTTTCATTTTCTACAACATAGTTTGAACCAAACTCATAGGCAAAGTGATGAGAATTCATAATAGACAAGGAAAACAAAAACAAAAACCAAGAAGAGATAAAGAAACAAGAACCTAACTAGTGACTCAAATAAGCAAACAGACAAAGAGCAAACCTATTCACACTATTAACATATATATAATAACCAATAACAAGCACACATTGCAATTCCCCGGCAACGATGCCAAAAACTTGATGTGAAGATTATCGTCAGTTAGGAATTTCACACAAATAATTCCATTGATAGTATAGTTCCCAACCAACAAACAATCCTCAATCAAAGTTTAATTTTTGGTTGCCACAATTCCAACCTTAATAAAAATAACCGAGAGTATTAGTCCCGGGTTATTCTCCCTAGGAATTACAATCGAGTGCTCAGTTATTGGTTATGAGATTCAAGGGGGTTGGGTTGATAAAACTAGAAATTAAAAAGGTAAGAAATGTAAATCAAATAACCAAAGAAAGCAATTACTAAAGAGAGACATTCATGGAAAGAATTGAGAATATAGGCTTTCTATCCTAGTCATTAATCATGATATTACAATTAACAAGATCTAATCCTATTAAGTAATCTTCAACATCGGAAGAAGGTACAATGTTATCTTCAACATAGGAAGAAAGTCAAATAGGACTAGTTAATCTCAATCGAAAAGTTCTAATCAACTCACTAATTGAATTAGCAAGAGATTAGAGTCAATGCAAACAATATTAACTAACAACTCTAGATCACCATCATAAGTTGGGTATTAATGACTCAAAATTGCCTAGTTTCTCTTTCCAAGCCAAGAATGCTCAAAAAGCTACTCTAACACCCAACCAAGCATTTTGTCAAACACTTGGAAGGCATAAAAGGAAAGTATCATAAATTGCAAGAAATAATAAAATCTACCACTACCCAATGCAAGAAATCAACAATAACCACAAAAGAAAGCAATATTAAACATGAAATACCTCAAATTGCATTAAAGGAAATTTAAATTTACAAGAGTGTTCATAAACATAAAAAGAGGCATAAAAGAGAAATTGATAAGAGGAACTAAGGAAATTAAAGCAAATCAAAAAGGAAAAGTAAAGGAAACTAAATCAAAACAAGTAATTAAACCTAAATCTAAGATGAAATTAAACTAAGAACCCTAATTTCTAGAGAGAAGAGGGAGCTTCTCTCTCTAGAACTAACCTAAGGCATGCTTTCTACACTATCTAATTGCTTTCCCTTTGTCCAATCTTGAATTCTGCATCAAATAGCCTCAGAAATGAGTTGGATTTGGGCCTAGAAAGCTCAGAAATTACCCCCAGCGTATTCACTTTAATGAGGTCACGAGATCAGCATCATGCGTGCGCGTAGGTGACGCGTGCGCGTCGCTGGCAAATTTCCTCCTCACGCGTATGTGTGGGGGACACGTGCGCGTGGCCATTAATGTCCTCCTCACGCGTACACGTAGTTGATGCGTGCGCGTGGCCTTCAATTCAGTAAATCTTCATTTCTTCATGAATTCTCCACTTTCCATGCTTTTCTCTTCACCTCTTCCATCCAATCCTTGCCTTATGAACCTGAAATCACTCAACAAATATATCAAGGCATCGAATAGAATTAAAGTGAATTAGATTTAGCTATTTTAAGGCCTAAAAAGCATGTTTTCACTTTTAAACACAAATTTAGGGAGAATTACAAAACCATGCTATTTCATTGAATAAATGTGAGATAAGTTGATAAAATTCCCTAAATTTAACATAAGATAAATCACAAAATTAGGGTTTATCACTAGCTTTGACAGGAGGTCAGCTCTAGCATTCCTCTCTCTGGGTACATGCTGGATTATCACTTCTTCAAAACCCTCATATAGCCATTTCACTCTTTCCAAGTACTTCTATAGCTAAGGGTCTCTGGCTTGATAGGTTTCGTTAACCTGGGAAGTCACGATCTGTGAATCGCTGCTGACTTCGACCCTTGATGCTCCAACTTTTTTGGCTAAGGTCAAGCCTCCTATCAAAGCCTTGTATTCTCGAACTTGATTGATTGCTCATAAGTCATGCCCTCTGAGCTCTCGAGAATTATTCTCACTTATCCAAATGCCTGGTTGGATGCTCCATCAACATGGAGCTTCCACCGTATTGGCGAGTTACCGGAGGGTCCCCTGTCACTTCTACCAAAAAGTCCGCCCATTGCTTGGGCCTTTATTGCATGCCTAGGCTCGTATTGTATGTCGTATTGGGACAATTCTATCGCCCACGTCATCATACAGCCCGCTAGGTCAGGTTTTCGCAGAATCTGGAGAATGAGTTGGTCAGTTTGCAATATAATTGGGTGCCCTTGGAAGTACTGCCTTAATCTTCATAACGAGACTAATAAGGCATAAGCCAGTTTCTCCTACTTGGTGTATCTCAGCTCCACCCCTTGGAGCACTTTATTGATGAAATACACTGACTGTTGGGCTTTATCTTCTTATCGGATGAGGACATCCACCAAGGCTTCCTCCGTCATGGCTAGATAAAGGTACATGGTTTCCTCTTCGTTCGGCTTCCCAAGGATTGGTAGTTCCGAGAAGATCTTCTTGAAATGGTTGAAAGCTTCTTCGCAAGCTGGGGTCCATTCAAAAGCTATTCCCTTTTTCATTAAGTTGAAGAAGGGAAGGGCTTTACAGCCGAGGCCCCAAGGAAATGGGACAAAGTCGTGAGCCTTATGGCCAATCTTTTCACGTCTTTGACACAGCTAGGGCTTGTCATCCGAAGGATAGCTTCGCACTTGTCTGGATTGGCTTCCACCCCCCTTGAGTTATCATGAAGCCCAAGAATTTTCCAGCTTCTTGATGAGTGGATTTTTGACAGTTTAGAATTCAGAATAAATTCTCGTTGCAATATAGTTTCTAAACCAACACTAATCCTTTCATACAAAAATTTGTTTGTCACAAGTAACAAATCCCTAAATTTATAAACCGAAGTATTAGAACCTCGAGTTGTTCTCCCTAGGAATTGCAATAAAGTGTCTTGTTATTGCTTATGAGATATTTGGGGGTTTTTGAGATAGGAGACAAGAAATGTAAAATGCAATGAAAACAAACTAACAACTATGAAAGCTCTTGGCAAGGTTATGAGAATTGGAAGTCCTATCCTCATTATCCTCCTCAATTGTGATGAGAATTGTCCATTGCTACCACTTAGTTAACCACTAACCATGGAGGAAAGTCAAGTGGATGAATCAACTTGATTCCACAAGTTCTAGCCAACTCCCAAGGGAAAGACTAGCTTTAGTGGTATCCAAATCAATTAGCAACTTCTAATTGTCAATCAACAAAGGAATTAGATAATTCAAGAGTCACTAATTACTCTACCTAGGCCAAGAGGAACAAAATCTATACTAAAATCTAACCAAGCATTTCATCAAACACTTGGAAGGCACAAAAGAAAAGCATAGTAAATTGACAACTAGAATAAATCTAACAACAATTATTGCAAAGAATTAACAACTACAACAACAATCAAAAGAAATACAATTAACATGAATTACCTCAACTTGAATTAAAAGGAAATAGAAGAAACAAAAGTAGATCTACAACAAAGTATAAGAACAACATAAAGGAAATTACAACAAAAGAATAGGAGAATGATTATTGCAACAACAAGGAATTGAAAGGTAGAAAAAGATGAAAACATGAACTAAAACCTAGATCTAAGATTATTGAACTAAACCTAATCCTAATTCAAGATAGAAGTGAGAGCTTCTCTCTCTAAAACTAATTAATCCTAATCCCAATGTGTATGAATGAGCCAAAAATGTCAATTCCCTTCAATCCTTGGTTCTTTAAAGCACTTTGGCGCCAAAATTGGTTGCAAACTGGTCCCCACAGCTTCCCAGAGTTCGCTGGCCATGTTTTCTATTTAAAAATCACGTGCGGCCACCGATGCGTATGCGCATAGCACGCGTGTGCGTCCCTTGAGGTTTCGCAATCCACGCGTGCGCGTACAATGCGCGTGCGCGTGGATGAAGATATCTAAATCTTTTGGCTTTTTCATGTGTTATCCACTTTGCATGCTTTCCTCTTCACTCCTTTGATCCATTCTTAGCCCTTTTCAACCTGAAATTACTTAACAAACAAATCAAGGCATCTAGTAGAATCAAAGGTGAATTAAAATCATCAAATTAAAGGTCTAAAAGGATGTTTTCACATTTAAGCACAAACCAAGGGAGAATCACAAAACCATGCTATTTCCTTGAGTAAATGTGAGGAAAGGTTAATAAAATGCTCTAAATTCAACACAAGATAAACCCTAAAAATGGGGTTTATCACTTCCATGGCAAATGCGCACTTGAGGGGGTTGAGCTACATGTTGTGTTTCCAGACGACCTGAAGACAGCCTCGAGGTCGGCAACAATGTGTCCTGGCTTGGCTGTCTTAACCAGGACATCATCGATGTACACTTCAATAGATTTGCCGATTAGATCCTTGAAGACTTTACTCATCAGCCTTTGGTATGTGGCTCTCGCATCTTTTAGTCCGAACAACATAACCCAGTAGCAGTAAGTCGCAGCTGGTGTTATGAACGTCGTTTTCTCCTCGTCGGTTCGGTGCATCGGGATCTGGTTATATCCCGAGTACGCGTCCATGAAACTTAGGAACCGGTATCCCGCTGTTGCATCTACCAAGACGTCGATATCCCGAGTACACACATTCTCCATTTTCCATTGGCTTTCTTAATGAGAACCATGTTCGGAAGCCACATTGAGAACTCTAGTTCTCTTATGAATCCTGCTTCTAACAGGCCGGCTGTCTGCTTGGCCACCTCGTTGGCTCTTTCCAGTGACATTTTCCTCTGCCGTTGCGCCACTGGCTTGGTGTCTGGTTTCACGGCAAGATGGTACATGAACTCGGGGTCTACTCTTGGCATATCGGCCAAAGTCCAGGCGAATAGGTCGTTGTTTGCTCTGACAGCATCAATAAGAGGTTCCTTTAACTCGTGGGGGAGGTTTTGGTTCATGAAAGTGAACTTATCCTCTATGTCTCCCAATCGGAACTTCTCTAAATTACCCTGAGGCTCAAGTCTCAGCTTGTCATCCACCCTCGCATCTAAGTCTTCCAGGAACACACCGGCTGCCTCTTTTGACCTCTTTCTCAGCGAGAGACTGGCATTGTCGCAAGTTATTATCATTTCCAAATCTCATCGGATGGAACCCACAGTTCCGTTATCTATCACAAATTTCATTGTTATAAACTTCGTGTATATGATAGCTAAAAGTTCATTATGGTCCTTCTTCCTAGGATGATATTGTAGGCTATGGAGTCTCTTAAGATCATGAATTCTACCATTACAGACCTCTTACTCTCCATGGTTCCCACACAGATGGGGAGTGAGATTAGCCCGTCACGTTTTATGTAGTTGTCGCCTAGGTCAACGACCCCGTGTTAGTGGGTTTGGAGGTCGGTTTCTCTGAGCCCCAAGGCATCAAACATGTTTCTAAACATGATGTTGGAATTAGCTCTGGTATCAACGAGGATCCGCTTTACTAGGCCCTTCCCGATCTTCGCTGTAATCACCATGGGTGGATTTTCGGAGAGATTGTGACACCACCAATCTTCTAGGCCGAAAGATATATCAGGGAATTCCTTGGACTAGGCTTTTGAGGTTCCTGACGAGATGGCCAAGATCTTGGCATCCTTTTTGGCTGCTGACTTCGATTTAGATGGTGTATTTTGTCCTACCATGACATTAATGACTACGGTTGGGGGCATTATTGGTGCTCTCGGGCAGCCCCTGCCTTGGCTTCACCGCACGGCTTTGATCTTCCTCGGACCGTTCTCGCTCTCTCTTCCTTGGTTCTCTTATAAATTGCGAGAACTCAGTCAGCTTGCCCTCCCGAATAGCTTGATCAAAAGCATCCTTCAAGTCGAAATAGTCCTGAGTCTTGTGACCGAAATCCTTGTGGTAATCACAGTAGAGACTCTTGTTTCCACTTGTCCTATCTTTTAGTTTTCGGGGCTTCGATAGGATACCTTTGTCTATAATCTGTTGGTAAACTTCCACTATCGGAGCTGTGAGAGGGCTGTAGTTTGTAAACTTGCCTACCCGGGAAAATGGCTTGAATTGTTTCCTTGATGTCCCTTCCTTGAGCGTCTCCTTTGGTCTCTCGGTGAATCCGGGTTGACTAGTAGGCGGGTTGGGTGGTTGCTGCTTATTGGCTGCCACCATTTGACTCACTTCCTCATCGTTGATGTATTTTCTTGCAACATTCTGGATTTTCTGCATGGTCCATAGGAGCTTGGTGGTAAGGTGCTTCGTAAAGTCTTTGTTCAACAGGCTGTTCGTCAGGCATAGGCTCGCCACAGAGTCCGTCAAGACGTCGATCTCTAGGCATTCATCATTGAATCGGTTAAGGAATTTCCTCGTCGTCTCACTAGCCCGCTGGGAAACCCCCAATAGATTGATCGGGTGGTTAGCCTTGGCTATGCGGGTAGTGAACTGTGCCAAAAAGTTGCGAGAGATATCCGCAAAGGCGATGATGGACTCCTATGGAAGCGCATTGAACCACCATATCGCGGGACCTGCTAGAGTTACTTGGAAAGCCCGACATCTGATGGCGTCATCGACACCCTCCAGATTCATCCTAGCCTTAAAGGCCGTCAGATGTTCTTGTGGGTCCTTCATCCTGTTGTACCTCATGTCTGTAGGCTTGTCAAAATTTTTTGGAAGCAGGACCTTGAAGATCGAGGGGTGGAAGGGGGTCGCACCCATGATGATGGGGTCCCGCCACTTTTTTACTCTCTCTTTTCTAATCTCTCAGTGGCCTTCTGACATACCACGGGTTGAAAGAAATCAGGCGTCAGTTCGTTCTTGTCTGTTGTTCCTTCGAGGGCTTCTTCCTCGGTCTTCCGACCTCCTGGTAGGAGATCGGGTGCGGGACTGGCTGGGGCTAGTGTTCTTGCTACGTCCGGGGCGGTAACAGTCCCTCGCCGCCAACTCCCTTTCTAGGTTTTACACTAGGTGACAAAGATCCTACATGATCTTTGAGCTATCGTCGCCCGTACTGCCAAACGGGCATCTTTCGGGAGATCTGGAGGGAGGGTCGCTCCAACGGGATCGTGGTCCCAAGGGTTCTTGGATAGAGGCTACAGAGCCTACCCGACTTCTCAAGCGGGGTCCTCCCTCCTCTCGTACCTCTTCTCCATGGGGAAAAAGCTCCATCCTCATGCTAGGTCCCCATAGATGGCGCCAATGTTCGTTTGTTTCTTGATGGGTCGGGTTGAGATGGTAACGGAGCAGGTGCGAAAGGAAGTCGGGACCTGAACGCGAGCTTGGATGGTGGAGCTTGGTTGTGACGTTAGCTGGACGATGAATAGGGCACTCCAAAACTTAAGTTTGTGTCTGTACAAAGGCGGCTAATTAGGATAGGAATAGTAACATACCTCTGGGGAAGGGTAGGTCCCTCCCTTTTATCCTCTGTACCCGCGTGGTCCCTTTATGGTCAGCCCCTTCCTTCTGGAAGGTTCTGATAGCTGTCTAGGTTCTTTGTGGAATGGGAGGTGATGTGCGGCTCACCTCTTGGATCGGGTCGGCGGACCCATTAGGCCGGTGGGTCGTAACTGGACCCGGCTTTTTTGTGGGCTATTGATAAACCACTATTTTATGGTTTATCTTGTGCTCAATTGAGTGGTTTTTATCAACTCTTTACCCACTTATTCATAATATTTGCATGGTTTTACATTTGCCTTCCTAATTATGTGCTTTGATTGAAAACATGCTCCTTTGATCTTATATTTGCTCATTATTAATCCTCCCTTATTACCATTAGATGCATTGATATGTGTGTTAAGTGATTTCAGAGATTACAGGGCAGGAATGGCTCAGAGGATGGAAAGGAAGCATGCAAAAATGGAAGGAATACAAGAAGTTGGAGATACTGCTAAGCTGTCCAGCCTGACCTCTTCGCACTCAAACGGCTATAACTTTAGCTACAGAGGTCCAAACGACGCGGTTCCAGTTGCGTTGGAAAGCTAACGTCCGGGACTTCGATTTGATATATATAATGCTATACTTTCTCTGATGCTAGGCAACGCGACTGCGTGCTCCATGCGGCCGCGTCGCAGTGACGAAAATCCAGCGTGGTTGAATTCGAGACCAGCGAATTCTGGGCTGTTTCTGACCCAGTTCTCGGCCCAGAAAACACAGATTAGAGGCTATAAAGTGAAGGAATGCATCCATTCATAAGGAGGATCTCATAATTCACTTTTTATGTTTTAGATGTAGTTTTAGAGAGAGTGGTTCTCTCCTCTCTCTCTCTCTCTTAGGATTAGGATTTAAGACTTCTCTTAGTTTTAGGAGTGACTCTCGATCCCAGGTTTAATGTTCTTTTCTGTTTAATTTCGTTTCCATTTTTATTCACCTTAGTACTTTAATTGATATTTATCTTTTGAATAATTGGCTTATGGCTTTCATGTTATGATTTTCTTTATTAATGCAATTGAGGTATTTTCAGATTTGTGATTTATATTTAGCTTTTTACATTCTTGGTTTTGGTTAAGAAATCAGTAACTCAGGAGTTATCCAATTCAACAGCATAATTGATAATTGTTATCTTGCCAATTGAATTGAACTTCAATAATCCCAATCTTTTCTTAGGAAATAAATAGGATTCGAAGATCAAACTAATTAATCCCTTGACTTTCCTTTACTTTAGTAAAGGTTGACTAAGTGGAATTAAGATTCAACTTTCATTATTATTGATAAGGATAACTAAGTCTGGACTTCCAATTTCTAATACCTCGCCAAGAGTTTATTTTATTATTATTATTTATTTTTCTTATCATTCAACATACTGCTTCCTTACTTTCAAAACTCCCAATTTACAAGACTCATAACCAATAATAAGAACACCTCCCTGCAATTCCTTGAGAAGACGACCCGAGGTTTGAATACTCGGTTATCAATTTCAAAGGGGTTTGTTACTTGTGACAACCAAAAAGTTTGTACGAAGGGATTTCTGTCGGTTTAGAGACTATATCTACAACGCGAATGTTTTTATGAAATTCTTTACTGGCAAAAATTCCAACGTCAAAATGGCACCGTTGCCGGGGAATTGCAAACGTGTGCCTTATTATTGGTTATTGTAAATATTTGCTTTTTGATCTGTTTTTATTTTTATTTTTATTTTTGCTTTTTCGTAAATTAAGAGATTATTAGTTTTTATTTTAAAATTTTTATCTTATCTTATCTTATTTCAAAAATTAAATTTCAAAATTTTCAAAATTTAAATTTAAAAATTTTCAAATTTTAAATTTCAAATTTCAAATATTCAAATTTCAAAAATTTAAAATTCAAATTTCAAAATTCAAATTTCAAAATTTCAAATTTCAAATTTCAATATTTAATTTTCAAAAAAAAAAATTTAAATAACCTTTTAATTTCAATTTGTTTTTATTTTTGTTTTTAATTTTTATTTGCTACTATGAACTCTCACCCCTTTGGCTATGAGTCTGGTTACAATAATGTTGCAGGAAGAAAAAATTACAATGAGAACAGGCATCAAGGTTGGAACAATCAAAGATGGGAGGAGCCACAAGGATTTGATCAACCCTCATGGCAACAACCACCTCCAATGGACTATCAACAACCACCACCATATGCCTATGAACCCTTTCTTCAACATGACTTTGGACCACCATACTCACAAGCCCCTTTCCACCAGTCACCTCCATATGACCCTAACCCACATCCACCATACCAACCACCTTATGAACCAAATGAACCATACATAGATCCACCCAAACCTCCATGGAGAAAGCACTTGCCAATCTAAACTCTACTATACAAGCTCTCGTCGCCCAAATCAGACCACCAAATACCTTCAACAATCAACCCTCAAGCTCTAGTACACTTCCTTTTCAACCACAGAATGATCTCTCCATCCCATCACCACCATCCATGAAAGAGCACCCACATCCATCAATCCAAGAGCAACATGATCCCAATGATGCTATTGACATGGAACAAGAGAGAAGGGATCATCTTCGCGAATCCATACTTCATAAGGAGCTAGAGGAGGCCCTAAAGGTGAAGGTAGTAAATACCCTTGAAGATGAAAGAACAATTGAAAGGAGTTGTCATGGAAAGCAAATCATCAAGGATGAGTACAATTTTATATTAAAACTACTGGACAAAGCAGTAATTATTAAAGAGGAAAAAGTGGTTGAAGACTTGCGAGATGCTGAACCTCCATGGGAAAGTCAAGACATAGAGCCTCCTTCCAAGACGGTTGCATTTGATGTTGAGGAGGGTGTACAACCTCCAAGGCATACCCTGGTTGAAGACTTGGAAGAGGTTGAAATTGAAGAAGCTTACAAGGAGGTGGAAGTTGTCAGAGAAGAGCACAAGGGAGTGGAGCTTGCAATTTCATTAGAAATACCTCCCCCTAAGTTACCATCATCCTTCACAACATTCAAGTGGGTAAAATTCATATCCCTTAGCTTTCTAATTCCACTTGAATATGGGCTACTGGAGACGGATGGTCAACTTAAAGCTCTTTGTGGCATAGAGAGTAAGAGGAAGATGGTTAGTGGTTGGAGTTGTCATACAAGGTTCAACTTGGTTGCATACTCAAAGTTTAAATGCAAAGGTTGGTGTAAAGCTCAACTGAATGGGTCTAGGACGCTGTTTGGTAGCTACAGTGAGAATTCACATTACTTATCACCCAGTTGGAAAAATACAGATCCCGACAAGGATGGGTGTAAAAACAAGATTTGGGATCTTGGAATCTGCTCTAACATCTGTTACCCCGGGAGCCTAAGAATTTGTTTGAAGCTTCTTAAGGGCTTTACATGCTTAGTTTGGGACCCCGGAGGTTACTGGAAGTACAAACACTGGTGGGAATTCCTGGATGAATACAAGCATAAGCCACCATAACAGGGAGCTCACCAAATGTCCAACTTAAGGACTTTAACTAAAAGTGCTAGGTGGGAGACAACCCACCATGGTATAATCATTCCTTTCTCAATTTTAATTTTATTTAGTTTTATTTGTTTTTGAAATTTTATCTTATTTTATTATATTGAACCTGGAGTTTTGTATTACATTCATATTAACATTGCATTCTGCATCTTTTCAGATTAAAAAAAAAGAAAAAGAAAGCGAGCACGCGACGCGACCGCATCAGCGACGTCCGCATCGCAAGGAGATGGGAGACAATATTAATATGAATAGAGAGTTTCACAGGAGCAGCGCTGGAGGCGTGCCAATGGCACAAATCACCCCATGCGACCGCATCGCTGACGCGACCGCGTCATATGGGAATAATGGCCTCCCACGCGACCGCGTCACCCACGCGGCCGCGTGACCTGAAATCGGCGTAAAAAGGGTGTGTGGCAGAAAGTTGAGTTGGAGTTGGGCTGGACTCGTGCTGGAAGCCCAAGCCCTACCACGCGTCCGCGTCATTTTTAAAAGAAAGGCCACTCAAGCGATCGCGTCGACCACGTGATCACGTCACCCAGAATTTTGGTAAAAAGAGTTTCGAACAAAGAGTTGCGCGACCGCGAGGCTGCACTCGCGCCAATCGCACAAAACAGGCCACGCGATCGCGTGACCCACGCGTCCGCGTCGCCAGCGTCACGCAATCTATCCAGATTAGTGCCAATTTTCTTATCTTTTCTTTTCTAATCCTAATTTCTTCTATCTTTTCTTCTTTCTTCTTTCTTTCTTACTTTATTTCTTTCCCTTCTCATTCTTCTTATCTTTTATTTTATTTTATTTATTTGCATACTTTCATTCATTGCATATTTTTATTTTTCTAAATTTTTTATTGGTGTTCAAATGTTCTTATTCAACTGTTACATCTTTTCTGGTATTTTCTTGGTGCTTAGTGACTTGTTTAAATCTGATTGGGTAATATTATTTAAATCAATGCTAATTTTTATAATACTGATATTCCTTTTGCATTGACATGAACTTACATTGTCTTTCATTACCCACATTCTCCCCTCCTTTATTGCAAATTTTGCACCACTGGTATGCCATGGCTTCTATTATTTTCTCACTTACATGTTGAAGCTTTCATGTAAATGAGACCCTTATCATTTGGCATTAACCCACCCATACTTCTTTTATTTTCTTATCTCTATTTCTGGGTTACTCTTCTTCCCTTTTTCTTTCAGGATGACCACCCGGAAGGGAAGCGGAAGACGTACATGGGGAGACAGACAAGTCCATCTACACAATCCTTAGAGAAAAGCAACAGTTGAAACAACCCGTCCACCTGCAAATCTCAGCATGCACCGAGGACGGTGCAATCTTTTAGTGTGGGGAGGTCGATACCGATCTCCATGGGTTAGTACCTTTCTGTTTCAACACCAATGTTTAAATTTTCTTTGTTAAATTAGTTGTTGCATTTGCATGTTTATTTGATTTTATGCATTTAGTTACTACTTGGTTAAAGTAATAAATTTCTTTTAAGACCCTATTTTTTAGAGAGAAATTTCACTAATTTAATTTAAAATTTTTTTGTTAAAACTTGTTTGAAGTTGTATTTGGAACATGGTTTTTGAGCCAAAGAACATACAACCTGTGAGATTTGAGCTTATTTATATGGTTACATTATTTAACCATAAATATTTTATTCCTGTGTGTTTCCTTCTCTATGATTGTAATCTATTTTTTGTTTCATTCTATATGTCCAATATTTAGTGTATTTACATGCTTGCTTTAGCTCACTTATCCCAAAATTAGCCTACCTTTTACATCACCCTTGTTAGCCCCTTTGAGCTTTTAAATCCCTTCTGATTTATAACCACATTACTAGCCTTAAGTAGAAAAATAAAATAAGAATCCCAAGTTGAATCCTTGGTTAGCTTAAGATAGATATTGTGTAAAATTTAAGTGTGGGAAATTTTATAGGAACATGGGATGATATGAAAAACTAGGGAATTAAATTGAATAAGTTATTTGAAAATTTGGGAAGCATGCTCATGTGAAATCAAAATAATTAAATTACCATGTGCATTGAAGAAAAATATATTAAGTAATTAAATAAGGGGATACAAAAAAAAAGAAGAAGAAAAGAAAAAAATGAAAAAAATATATTACCCCAAATACAAAATAAAAAGAATCAATGCACATGGGACAAAATTCGAAAATAAGTTTGATACATGAGCATGTAATACAAAAGTGGGAAAAATTTGGGTAGTTAGGTAAAATATTTTAAAATTGTATAAAGTATGTATATGGTAGGTGAGATCTTAGACTAATCAAGGATTCACTTTATAAAGCACACTTAACCATATATATATATATATATATATATATACCCTTACCCTTACCTTAGCCCCATTACAACCCTGAAAAGACCTCATGATGTTTACATTGGTACATTAAATATTTTGTTGAATGGTTAGATGAAGAACAAAGTTTGGAAAGCATGACTAGAGAAGAGTAGAGTGAATTACCCTATACACTTGAGAGACTAGAGTGATATACACTATCAGTGAGGGTTCAGTGCTTAATTCTATGTTCCCTGCTTTCATGAAGCTATCTTCTTACAAGTTTACTTGCTTTTTATTGTATGATTTGAATTAGTGAAATCTGATTTATATTTGTCTTGGAGGACTTATTTACTTTTAACCAAGTAGGTAGAAACATTCTGCATTTAGTTGCATTCATAGGTTGCATTTCATACATTCCACCATTCCTCTTCATCTTTATAGTTTCTCTTGAGCTTAGCATGAGGACATGCTAATATTTAAGTGTGGGGAGGTTGATAAACCACTATTTTATGGTTTATCTTGTGCTCAATTGAGTGGTTTTTATCAACTCTTTACCCACTTATTCATACTATTTGCATGGTTTTACATTTGCCTTCCTAATTATGTGCTTTGATTGAAAACATGCTCCTTTGATCTTATATTTGCTCATTATTAATCCTCCCTTATTACCATTAGATGCCTTGATATGTGTGTTAAGTGATTTTAGAGATTACAGGGCAGGAATGGCTCAGAGGATGGAAAGGAAGCATGTAAAAATGGAAGGAATACAAGAAGTTGGAGAAACTGCTAAGCTGTCCAGCCTGACCTCTTCGCACTCAAATGGCTATAACTTTAGCTACAGAGGTCCAAACGACGCGGTTCTAGTTGCGTTGGAAAGCTAACGTCCGGGACTTCGATTTGATATATAAGATGCTATAGTTTTCCTGACGCTCAACAATGTGACTGCGTGCTCCATGCGGCCGCGTCGCAGTGACGAAAATCCAGCGTGGTTGAATTCGAGACCAGCGAATTCTGGGCTGTTTCTGACCCAGTTCTCGGCTCAGAAAACACAGATTAGAGGCTATAAAGTGGAGGAATGCATCCATTCATAAGGAGGCTCTCATAATTCACTTTTTATGTTTTAGACGTAGTTTTAGAGAGAGAGGTTCTCTCCTCTCTCTCTCTCTCTCTCTTAGAATTAGGATTTAGGACTTCTCTTAGTTTTAGGAGTAACTCTCGATCCCAGGTTTAATGTTCTTTTCTGTTTAATTTCGTTTCTATTTTTATTCACCTTAGTACTTTAATTGATATTTATCTTTTGAATAATTGGCTTATGGCTTTCATGTTATGATTTTCTTTATTAATGCAATTAAGGTATTTTCAGATTTGTGATTTATATTTAGCTTTTTACATTCTTGGTTTTGGTTAAGAAATCAGTAACTCAGGAGTTATCCAATTCAACAGCATAATTGATAATTGTTATCTTGCCAATTGAATTGAACTTCAATAATCCCAATCTTTTCTTAGGAAATAAATAGGATTCGAAGATCAAACTAATTAATCCCTTGACTTTCCTTTACTTTAGTAAAGGTTGACTAAGTGGAATTAAGATTCAACTTTCATTATTATTGATAAGGATAACTAAGTCTGGACTTCCAATTTCTAATACCTCGCCAAGAGTTTTTTTTATTATTATTATTTATTTTTCTTATCATTCAACATACTGCTTCCTTACTTTCAAAATCCCCAATTTACAAGACTTATAACCAATAATAAGAACACCTCCCTGCAATTCCTTGAGAAGACGACCCGAGGTTTGAATACTCGGTTATCAATTTCAAAGGGGTTTGTTACTTGTGACAACCAAAACATTTGTACAAAGGGATTTCTGTCGGTTTAGAGACTATATCTACAACGCGAATATTTTTATGAAATTCTTTACTGGCAAAAATCCCAACGTCAGCTATGCTGGAACAACTGTGATATTTCACAAATTTTATTTTGTTACGTGCTTTTTGGTGCCCCTTACCATGTTTAGACATCTCTTAATTTATAGAAATACAAGTTTAACTCAGTGGAAAAGTGAAGCAAGGCAAAGAATTATGCTCTTAGTTTGAGTTTCACCAATTGCAGCGCTTTTTAAATTTTTTTTAAAAGGCTCCTGCATGTGCACTGTGGACCAACACATTATAGGTGCAACAATTGCATGCTCATATCAGTGCCCAAACACACATGTTTTCAGCGAGTTTGATCATCATTGATCGAATTATTAGTATTTTAGATTCTAATTTTGAATTGAACTGCCTGGACTATCGAGTCATCGAATTTTCAATCATACTTATTGGTCTAGTCCGGTCCAGTTATGATAATACTAATTTTTATTGTATGAGTAATAATAGTTCTTATTTTCTTCAATATGTGTGTGGTTGCTGCACCATGCAACAACCTATGGTAGGTCGTTCCGTTGAAATTTGACACATGGTGACCTAAAGGCTTTTTTTAGTCGATTAATGTTTGGTTTGAAATTGTAATAGGGTTGTCTGTCACTAATTTTTACCATGGTGAAAATTAGACATATTTAATGAATTTGAAGTTTTGTAGAGGTTAAACTAAATTTAATTTTCATACACTATTAGAACAAGAAGTTGTTACGGTCCAATATTTCAACTGGACTCGGAGTATTCTCTTAAAATAAATACACCTCTTTTTGGGGCTACGATTCACTATTAAATCTGTCTATAGATTCATCTGTAATACAAGTTTAGCTCAGGTGGATTTATATACAGATTTGGTCTTTATTATAGACCGATTTTTAGTTACTGATGGATTTTGTTTATCGGTAAAAGCCTCGTTGAAAATTATTTAGCAATGGATTTTTTTCCGTCAGTAATTTATCGACATATTTTTCTCTATTACTGACAGATTTTTCTTCAATAATCATCCCCTTTGTTCGGCTAAAAACGTCAGATTTTTTGACAGATTTTTTGTCGGTAACTAGCGTCAAACTTTCCGACAGATTTCTGTCAATAACTAGAGCCAAATTTTTCGACAGATTTTCTATCGATAATTGGAGCCTGGAAAAGCATTCACAACTCTTAATACATACAAATTTTCCGTTTGTAAATCTGTCAGTAAAGTAAAACATATTTTTTTTAGATTTTTTCATTACAAAATAAATCTAATTTCATACAAAATAAATATAAATTTAATGAAGACAAATATTCATCTAACTTGTATTCGAACATTTATAATATTTCAAAAAATAAATAAGTTCGTTGTATTATCAAACTAAAAGAAAAGTACTATAAACAAGCAAAAATTGAGGGTGGCGACAGAGGCGGTGGTAGTGGAACAACATTGGAACTACTTGACGCTCTAATATTCTTTTGTTTCAGCTTTTTCTTCTTTGCCTTTCCAATTGCCCATTCTAACTTCTTTTGAGTCTTTTTTAAAGGAGCCAAGCGTGTATCTAACAACTTACTAATATGCTCATTTGTCTGTTGAGTAACACGCTGAAAAATCTCTTCATTAAGATTATGAATCTATTAACGCAAATCAGGAATGAAACTTTGATTTGTAGATGCTATTCCAGATATAGAGTTGGCAGAAGTGGTTCTAGACTTGATAAAGCTAGAGAAGAATGCCCTTTTCTGTAAACTCGATTTTTCTTTATGTCACCACACACTTTTTTCCAAATCAAGTCCTCATTAAATGGTGGTAGTTCCATTCTCTGTGCTTGAGCTTTGGCATGTTGGGCCTGAACATCTGCCAACTTTTTTATAAACTTCTCATGTTGTACAATGATTATACCTGTAACACCCTAACTATCAGAATATCACGCTTCTGACTGCGCCACTCTAATAATTCGAGTATTACGATGACTCTTATAATATTTAATACTAAAATATGAGCCTGTTTAAAAACTTAAGTCATATTACCGCTCGAAATATTTTTTAATAGATAACATACATATGTATGTATATATATACATCTTATTAATTTTACAAGTATTACATAATCAGAATCCTATCCCTCTTATAAAACTTGTAAAGATAAAGGCGAGGGAAAAAGTAACTAATACAATACAATATCATTAAAATAGAAAAGAAAACTAAATAAGCTCTTCCGAACTTCGTCGTCTATAACCTGAAAAAGAAAGGACCTATAGGGGAGTGAGAACATCGTTCTCCCAGGTTCTCACTATGGGGTTAGAAAATTACTATAATAGGATACGTGAAGATAAAACTCTTTTTAAAGCATAGTGATTAATAACCGTCTCATGTATCCTTTTAAAACCCAAAGATTTACCATTAAGAATCTGAAATCTTTTCTGAAAGAGGAAACTATTTATTTCTTCAAAATTCAAAAGCCTTTCAAAAGGTTTTTCCTAACAGCATGAATGACCAACCTATTCCAAGCATAGTTTCATTAAGTCTATGCTGAAACAGTTTAGTTTTTCATACTTTTCTAAACCAAAAATACAAACCAAATATGGCCTTCGGCCTATCTCATAACCAACCACGGACCTAGGCCCAAACAATTCAAACAACAGCCAATCCAACCAATTTTCAATCACAAACACAAGTAGGAATGTTCAAGCACACTCAAGCAGTTACATCAAGTAGAGAAAATAGAAATTAAACATAATTATTCACATAGGCAAACCTAGTACAATATGCACACCCAAACAATGTCACATAGATGCAAATGATGAATGTCTGCCCTATGTCTGATGAGTCTCATATGTCGGTTATCAAGCCAACCCGATAAGTCCGGCTGCTAAACCATGGACTGTCCCCCGACGCGCATCCCCAAGAGTCTATGCATAGTTTTTTCTCATATTTATAAATTTCTCAATGGGGGTCAACCTTCCCGGGAATTTAGAGTGCCTGGTCACATCTTACGTCGTAGGGTCAACAGAGTATCGAGTCTCGACCTGAAACACATAGTGGCAAGCGACGGTACTTTACCCAGGGAAACTCGTGTCTTAGATAAAAGAAGTGCAAAAGCCACATATTCATTTATTCATCATCATTTCTGCACTTCATTAACAATTCATATCAAATCAATCATCATTCAAGCCATAAGTCACTTTTTTCTCAAATCTCTTTACTTGGAAACCAAAATCAATCCATCTCAGTCTTAACTTTAAAATCCTCATTTCTCAAATCATTTTAAACTCACGAAATACTTTTTCTCAAACATAAATTCCTCTTTTTAAAACACAGTCACCCTCAACATCTTTCCAAAACATTTCAAAAACCACACCAAATCAAAAGTATTTTCTAAAAGATTCAAAATCATTCATCCTAAAATAGAATGTGGTAATAAAAATTTCTCAGCAGAGTCTCAAGACTTTAGGAGAGTGTAACCAAATTCATTTCCTCAAATTGATTAAAATCTTTAAGACCTTAATTTCTTGATTCGAATAAATAAAAAGAGAATTTAAGCCAAACCAAGTTGTATAATCAATTACTTCGAACAAATTTTCAAAGAAACCATATCTTTTACTTAAACCAAAACCAACTCCAATTTCATGATTAAATCCGAAGCATTTCTAATTTGCCTAGAAATTGTTTTAGTTTTGCAAAACTCAGAATTTAAAGAATACTTTAAACTTTTCCTAAGACCTTGTAAAATGAGACTTGTCAATCGAAATTCAAGTTCTTTCAAAGTCACTAAAACTCCTCTAATTGAAAATCCTCAAGCCAATTTCCAAAGGCATAAACCCTTTTCATATTTAAAATAGCCTTAAAACATAAGTTTCTTCTAAATGACTCGCTCCCAAAAGAGATAGAATACTTTTCTTAAGAAACTAGACTAAGTCATAATTTTCTTTTTAATACTTCTTTTCAAAACATAATTCATAACTTTCTCAAACAATTCAAATGAAATAATAAAGGTCTTAAACTCATAATTTTCCAAATGACATTTCAATAAATTCTCGGATTTTATAGGAATTTTGGCAGTACCTCCCCTAAAATTTGGTCTTTGCCACCCTTTCCGGGTCCCAACCAAACTATTCCACAACCCTCTTTAACGGGTTCAAAACCAAATTAGTTCAAAATCAAGCTGAATCCAAAAGTGCATACCATTTTCATATTTCAAGAAAACCAATTCAAACTCGTTTTCAAAACTTTAAAGAAACAACTTCGAGACCATCCGTTTAGCAAAACAAACAATAATCCAGTCAAACAAACATTCATATCCAACCAAGACAACCAACAATACATAAGACTAGTACAATCACTAACGATACGTTTCTAACAGCAGTATCCATATATAACAATTCCAATTTATAAAGTATAGTTTTCTGAAAAAGGCCCCTACCTCGATAAGCGAAACCATAACCCAACGCATCACAGAAAAATCCTTTCTCTCGGCCCACGATTAGCGAAAGCCGCAATCTCAGCTCAAACCATTCTCGCAACAACCATAGCAACATTTATGCAACATGCAATATTCAGAACTCGAACCTATGTTACCAAACCTCAGTGTTTATAACCAAACATAACAGAAAACTAACTCAAGGGTTTTTGAAACATAACTACTTACTGAAATAGCAAAACGAAGCAGCCGAAAACTCTGAGCATGACATGCAAGCACCGATACTCAATCTTATGAGAGACAATATTGCAACACCTCAACATAAGATAATAGAACAGCGACAAAAGGCTTTTCAAAATGAAACACTTACCAAGCCAGAGGATTCATCGGCGGTCTTCGGCGACGGAGGTAAGTTACGGCGACACCCAGCTCCTCCTCCTTCCACCGACCCAGACAATGGCTGTAGCAACATGCAGTGACTATAGTATTCCCAGACTTTGAAAAGGACAGAATCTAATAACAAGACCATTACCGGTAGTGGATCCTGGCGACGCAACAACATTCTCCGGCGGCAGAAGTGGCTGTCTGGATGGGGATGATGACGGCTAAGGTCCTGTGATGGTGACGTGAAAAGCTTTGTCTCCTTCTTCTGTTCGCAGTTCCAATGGTGGCAGCGATGGGGAGTGATGAGCGGATAATTTATATGCTTTTTGGCATTATTTTTAGTATATTTTAGTTAGTTTTTATTATGTTTTTATTAGTTTTTAAATAAAAATCACATTTCTGGACTTTACTATGAGTTTGTGTATTTTTCTATGATTTTAGGTATTTTCTGGTTGAAATTGAGGGACCTGAGCAAAAATCTGATTCAGAGGCTGAAAAAGGATTGCAGATGCTGTTGGATTCTAACCTCCCTGCACTCGAAGTGGAGTTTCTGGAGCTACAGAAGCCCAATTGGCACGCTCTTATTTGCGTTAGAAAGTAGACATCCTGGGCTTTCCAGCAATATATAATAGTCTATACTTTGCCCGAGATTTGATGGCCCAAACCGGCATTCCAAGTCAGCATAGAAATTCTGGCGTCAAAACGCTAGAACTGGCATAAAAGCTGGAGTTAAACGCCCAAACTGGCACAAAAGCTGGCATTTAACTCCAAAATAAGCCTCTACACGTGAAAGCTTCAACACTCAGTCCAAGCACACACCAAGTGGGCCCTGAAGTGGATTCTGCATCATTTACTCATTTCTGTAAACCCTAGGTTACTAGTTTTCTACAAATAGGACCTTTTGCTATTGTATTTGAACACACTTGATCATACTTTTGATCTTGGTTCTTCTGGTTCCCTCTCTGGGGCCGAAGCCAATGATCACCATTATCACTTTTGTATTTTCAATGGTGGAGTTTCTACACACCATAGATTAAGGTGTGGAGCTCTACTGTTCCTCATGAATTAATGTAAAATACTATTGTTTTTCTATTCAACTCAAGCCTATTTCTATTCTAAGATATCCATTCGTTCTTCAACATGATGAATGTGATGATCCGTGATACTCATCACCATTCTCACCTATGAACGCGTGCCTGACAACCACTTCCGTTCTACATGCAAACAAGCTTGAATGTGTATCTCTTGGGTTTCTAATCTAAGATTGGAACCTTCGTGGTATAGGCTAGAATCAATTGGCGGCCATTCCTGAGATCTGGAAAGTCTAAACCTTGTCTGTGGTATTCCGAGTAGGATCAGGGAAGGGATGACTGTGACGAGCTTCAAACTCGCGAGTGTTGGGCGTAGTGACAGACGCAAAAGGATCAATGGATCCTATTCCAACATGATCGAGAACCAACAGCTGATTAGCCGTGCGGTGATAGCGCATTTGGACCATTTTTACTGAGAGGACGGGAAGTAGCCATTGACAACGGTGATGCCCAACATAAAGCTTGCCACGGAAAAGAGTATGAATGATTGGATGAAGACAATAGGAAAGCAGAGGTTCAGAAGGAACAAAGCATCTTCATACGCTTATCTAAAATTCTCACTAATGAATTACATAAGTATCTCTATCTTTATTTTATGTTTTATTCATATTTTAATTATTAATTCTCTATAACCATTTGAATCTGCCTGACTGAGATTTACAAGATGACCATAGCTTGCTTCAAGCCGACAATCTCCATGGGATCGACCCTTACTCACGTAAGGTTTATTACTTGGACGACCCAGTGCACTTGCTGGTTAGTTGTGCGGAGTTGTGACAAAGAGTTGATATTACAATTGTGCGTACCAAGCTGTTGGCGCCATTGATGATCACAATTTCGTGCACCAGGGAGAGATGGCGACGACGGGACTGATGGCAACGAGTTTGGACGGTGGCAATGGCTTCATGGCCGTGACTGGGCGCAGCGGTTTATAAAATAAGGTTAAAAAATCTAAATATTTAAAATTAAGGCATATAAAATATTCGCTATTTTTCAATTATAAGAACTCTAAATAATAAATAAGAATTCGCTCAACTTACATACAAAAATCTCTAAAAATATAATCTTAAATAAATATAATAGATCATAAATAAATCAATAACTTTTCAAAATTATAGGTCTTACAATACCAAATATATAACCAAGCCTCAAACAATATAGTACACTATTTCACAATAATACGGTACTTACGTAAATCAACACGGCTCATTATTTTGTAATAAAGAACATAACATAGGATACTTTAGATCATTCTTCATAATGATATATGTATGTTTTTAGGAGACTTAACTACTAGTTTGCAATATTGTTGGTTTTTTTTATTTATTTTTGCAAAATAATCTGCTTTAAGATATTATCACATATAAGCATTATTTATACCAACATTCAATCACTTGCCACCAAAACACTAAGAGTGCTTGATTTAACTATCTATCACATGGTTTCGTCTGAGGAACAATAATAAGGATGGAGGTTAAGATATATACTGTAAACGAGAAAGGTTTTTGAATTGACTAAGAATAGTTTTAGTGAATGCATTTGTACTTAGATCAAGATGTTCCAAGGATAAGAGATTTCCAAGTTAGGGTGGTATTGTTTCGCTAAGGCTATTATAACTAAGATCCAAATATTTCAAGGATGACATATTTGTGAGTTGAAGGGGAAACCAACTAGATAATTGAAACTAAGATTAAGATACACTAAATGCTTGAGATTTGATAACTGAGAAGGGATTTGTTGCAGATGATCAAAATTATTCCCTCCAAGATCAAGATACTCTAAAAAGAGCATATTTTCCAGGTGAGGGGGGTATGTTTCCACTGAAGGAACAAAAAGAAAGATTGAGGTGTTTCAAAAAGGTTAAAGAGCCAATGAAAGAAGGGATAAATGTGGTGTGAGTAAAAGAATTACCACTAAGGTCCAAATAGTTCAAATGACTTGTGGATTGAATTCAACTCTCACATCATAAAAATTTAAAAACCCAGTTATTTACAAATTAGAAAACGTCACCTTTATTAAAAGCATATTTACTATATCTAAATTTGCATTGTAAAACCTATTCCGAGTGAAACAAAAGTTGAAAAGTCGAAAAGTTGAAATACATGTTTCTCAACAAGAATTGGAACAAAAGTTATTTTCATATAGAACTATAAGGAAATCATAAGGCACATGCATAAGTGATGAGCGGATATTTTATATGCTTTTTGGGGTTAATTTCATATAGTTTTTAGTATATTCTAGTTAGTTTTTAGTTTAATTCCATTAGTTTTTAGGAAAAATTCATATTTCTGGACTTTACTATGAGTTGTGTATTTTTCTGTAATTTCAGGTATTTTTCTGGCTGAAATTGAGGGAGCTGAGCAAAAATCTGATTCAGGCTGAAAAAGGACTGCTGATGCTATTGGATTCTGACCTCTCTGCACTCAAAGTGGATTTTCTGAAGCTACAGAACTCAAAATGGCGCGCTTTCAATTGCGTTGGAAAGTAGACATCCAGGACTTTCCAGCAATATATAATAGTCCATACTTTTCTCAAGGATAGACGACGTAAACTAGCGTTCAACGTCAGTTCTCTGCCCAATTCCGGCGTCCAGCGCCAGAAAAGGATTAAAAGTTGGAGTTCAATGCCAGAAATGGATCCAAACCTGGCGTTGAATGCCCAAAACAGCCTTGTGCACGTGAATTATTTAAGTCTCAGCCCCAGAACACACCAAGTGGATCCCAGAAGTGGATCTCTGCACCACCCATCATAGTTTACTCATTTTTTGTAAACCTAGGCTACTAGTTTAGTATTTAAACAACTTTTAGAGACTTATTTTGTATCTCATGACATTTTTAGATCTGAACTTTGTACTCTTTGACGGCATGAGTCTCTAAACTCCATTGTTGGGAGTGAGGAGCTCTGCTGTGTCTCGATGAATTAATGCAAGTATTTCTGTTTTCTATTCAAACATGCGTGTTCCTATCTAAGATATCCATTCGCGCCTAACTATGGAGAAGGTGATGATCAGTGACAATCATCACCTTCCTCAATCCATGAACATGTGTCTGACAATCACCTCCGTTCTACATCAGATTGAATGAATATCTCTTAGATTCCTTGATCAGAATCTCCGTGGTATAAGCTAGATTGATGACGGAATTCATGAGAATCTGGAAAGTCTAAACCTTGTCTGTGGTATTCCGAGTAGGATTCTGGGATTGGATGATTGTGACGCACTTCAAAATTGCGAGTGCTGGGCATAGTGACAGACGCAAAAGGATAGTAAATCCTATTCCGGTACGACTGAGAACCTGCAGATGATTAGCCGTGCGGTGACAGCGCACTTGGACCCTTTTCATTGGAAGGATGGATGGTAGCCATTGACAACGGTGACCCACCAACACACAGCTTGCCATAGAAGGACGTGCATGCATGAATCAGAGGACAGAGGAAAGCAGAGATTCAGAAGACAAAGCATCTCCAAAACTCCAACATATTCTCCATTACTGCATAACAAGTAACCTTTAACCCATGCTCTCTTGTTCATTTGCAATTCAACTGATAAATATAATTAACTTCCTGACTAAGAATTGCAAGATAACCATAGATTGCTTCAAACCAACAATCTCCGTGGGATTCGACCCTTACTCACGTAAGGTATTACTTGGACGACCCAGTGCACTTGCTGGTTAGTGGTACGAGTTGTGAAAAGTGTAATTCACAATTCGTGCACCATGTTTTTGGCGCCGTTGCCGGGGATTGTTTGAGTTTGGACAACTGACGGCTTATTTTGTTGCTTAGATTAGGAAAAAAATTTCTTTTTGGTTTAGAGTCTCTTATTATTGTTCTTGGTTAAAAATATCCTTCTTCAAAACAAGTGTTACATTTATTGCCCAATTGGCTAGAGTGTTGGTTTATGTTCTTGATGATTGGGCACCAGTTTTATTAAAAATCTTTTTCAAAAAAATAATTTTTCTATTAAATTCTGTGTCAAACTTTAAGTTTGGTGTTCTCTTGTTGAATTTTCTTTATTTTTCGAAAATTTATTTTGGTTTTCTAAAAATTTTAAGTTTGGTGTTCTTCCTTCATGTTCTTGTGTTCTTGTGAGTCTTCAAAGTGTTCTTGAGTTTTCCTTGTGTCTTGATCTTAAAATTTTTAAGTTTGGTGTTCCTTGGTGTTTTTCCCTCCAAAAATTTTCGAAAACAAGGAGCATTAGATCTAAAAATTTTAAATCGTGTGCTATCTTATTGCTTTTCTCTTTATTTTAAAGCATCTTTTTCGAAAATCAATTTTTAAAATTCAGATTTTTTTCAAAACCTCCTAACCACTTTCTCTCTCCTCAATTTTTCAAAAATCTTCACCCATTTTTATTTATCTTTATCTTATTTTCGAAATAAATAAATAAATAAATAAATAAATAATATTTTCTCTATTTTACATCATCTCCCTTTCTCCATCATGGACCTAAGCGGAAATGAACAGTCCAGGAGGACTCTGGGGTCATATTCTAACCCCTCTACTGCTTCATATGGGAGTAGCATCTGCATACCCTCCATTGGAGTCAGTAGCTTTGAGTTGAATCCTCAGCTCATTATCATGGTGCAGCAAAGTTGCCAGTATTCCGGTCTTTCACAGGAAGAACCTACAGAGTTTCTGGCACAGTTTCTACAGATTGCTGACACAGTACATGATAAAGAAATAGATCAGGATGTCTACAGACTATTACTGTTTCCATTTGCTGTAAAAGATCAAGCTAAGAGGTGGTTGAATAACCAACCTAAGGCCAGCATAAGGACATGGAAACAGCTGACAGAAAAATTCCTGAATCAATACTTTCCCCCAAAATGGATGACACAGCTAAGGTTGGACATCCAAGGCTTTAAGCAAGGAGATAGTGAATCTCTTTATGATGCCTGGGAGAGATACAGAGAGATGCTACGAAAATGCCCTTCTGAAATGTTTTCAGAGTGGGTTCAGTTAGACATCTTCTATTATGGGCTTGCTGAAGGAGCTCAGATGTCTCTAGATTACTCAGCTGGTGGATCTATCCACATGAGAAAGACAATTGAAGAGGCTCAAGAGCTCATTGATACAGTTGCCAGGAATCAGCATCTGTACCTAAGCAGTGACCCTTCCATGAAAGAAGAGGTTAAAACAGCAACTGCTGAACTCAGTCCTGTAAAACAAGCTGCTGAATTCAATCAGCAATTGGACTTTCTAACAAAGCAGTTAGCCGAATTCAAGGATAGACTACAAGAGACAAGGATGGCTAATATACATATGGAAGAACAGTTTAAGCAAACAAAGCAGCAACTGTCAAGGCAAATAACAGAAGAATGCCAAGCAGTTCAATTAAGAAGTGGGAAAACATTAAATACCCCACCTCAAGGCAGCAAAAAGCTAAGAAATGAGCAAACCACCCAAAATTCACCTGAGGACAGTAAGAGCCCAGGGAAAAGTAATTCTAGAACTAAAACGCCAGAAATTTGGTGGAAGACTGGCGCTGAACGCCCAGACCATGCTCAGGACTGGCGTTCAACGCCAGAAACAAGGCAGGACTGGCGTTCAACGCCAGAAATAGGCAAGGATCTGGCGTTGAACGCCCAAAATGGGCAAGATCTGGTGCTGAACGCCCAAAATGGGCACAGTTCTGGCGTTCAGACGCCAGGAACAGACAAGGAGCTGGCACCTAACGTCACTCCAGTTTCTAACTCTGGCACTCAATTGCCAGTGAGGGATCAGACACACACAAATGCTGAAAGCAACCCCTCTAAAAAGGCTTCTTCAACCACTTCTGTAGGCAATAGACCTACAGCAACTAAGGTTGAAGAATATAAAGCCAAGATACCTTATCCTCAAAAACTCCGGAAAGAGGAGCAGGATAAGCAATTTGCTCGCTTTGCAGATTATCTCAGGACTCTTGAAATAAAGATTCCATTTGCAGAAGCACTTGAGCAAATACCTTCTTATGCCAAGTTCATGAAAGAGATCTTGAGTTATAAAAAGGATTGGAGAGAAACAGAAAGAGTTCTCCTCACTGAAGAATGCAGTGCAGTCATTCTGAAAAGCTTTCCTGAAAAGCTTAAAGACCCTGGGAGTTTTCTGATACCATGCATATTAGAAGGTCAATGCACCAAGACAGCTTTATGCGATCTTGGGGCAAGCATCAACCTAATACCTGCATCCACTATCAGAAAGCTTGGCTTAACTGAAGAAGTTAAACCAACCCGGATATGTCTCTAACTTGCTGATGGCTCCACTAAATACCCATCAGGCGTGATTGAAAACATGATTGTCAGAGTTGGGCCATTCGCCTTTCCCACTGACTTTGTTGTGCTGGAAATGGAGGAGCACAAGAGTGCTACTCTCATTCTAGGAAGACCCTTCCTAGCAACTGGACGATCCCTCATTGACGTCCAACAGGGAGAAATAACCCTGAGAGTCAATGATGATGAGTTTAAGTTGAACGCTGTCAAAGCCATGCAGCATCTTGACACATCAAAAGACTGCATGAAAGTTGATCTTATTGACTCTTTGGTAGAAGAGATCAACATGGCTGAGAGTCTCGAATCAGAGTTGGAAAACATCTTTAAAGATGTTCAGCCTGATTTAGAGGATTCAGAGGACATGAAAGAGCCTCTGAAATTTCTTCTGGAAGAAGAAAAACCTCCTAAACCCGAGCTCAAGCCATTACCACCATCCTTGAAATATGCATTTCTGGGAGAAGGTGACACTTTTCCAGTAATCATAAGCTCTGCCTTAAATTCACAGGAAGAGGAAGCACTTATTCAAGTGCTAAGGACACACAAGACAGCTCTTGGGTGGTCCATAGGTGACCTTAAGGGCATAAGCCCAGCTAGATGCATGCACAAAATCTTATTGGAGGATAATGCTAAACCAGTGGTTCAACCACAGAGACGGCTAAATCCAGCCATGAAGGAAGTGGTGCAGAAAGAGGTCACCAAATTACTAGAGGTTGGGATTATTTATCCTATTTCTGATAGCCCCTGGGTGAGCCCTGTCCAAGTCGTCCCAAAAAAGGGAGGCATGACAGTGATTCATAATGAAAAAAATGAACTGGTTCCTACAAGAACAGTTACAGGGTGGCGCATGTGTATTGACTACAGAAGGCTCAATACAGCCACCAGAAAGGATCATTTTCCTTTACCATTCATAGACCAGATGCTAGAAAGACTAGCAGGTCATGATTATTACTGCTTTTTGGACGGCTACTCAAGCTATAACCAGATTGCAGTAGATCCTCAGGATCAAGAGAAAACAGCATTCACATGTCCATCCGGAGTGTTTGCTTATAGAAGGATGCCATTTGGGCTGTGTAATGTGCCTGCAACCTTCCAGAGATGCATGCTCTCTATTTTCTCTGATATGGTGGAAAAATTTCTGGAAGTCTTCATGGATGACTTCTCAGTATATGGAGACTCATTCAGCTCCTGTCTTGATCACCTGAAATTTGTTCTGAAAAGATACCAAGAGACCAACCTAGTTTTAAACTGGGAAAAATGTCACTTCATGGTGACTGAAGGGATTGTTCTTGGGCATAAAATCTCAAACAAGGGAATAGAGGTGGATCAAGCAAAAATAGAGGTAATTGAAAAATTACCACCACCTGCCAATGTTAAGGCAATCAGAAGCTTTCTGGGGCATGTAGGATTCTATAGGAGGTTTATAAAGGATTTTTCAAAAATCGCAAAACCTCTAAGCAATCTGCTAGCTGCTGACACGCCATTTGTGTTTGACACAGAGTGCCTGCAGGCGTTTGAAACGCTGAAAGCTAAGCTGGTCACAACACCAGTTATTTCTGCACCAGACTGGACATTACCATTTGAGCTAATGTGTGATGCCAGTGATCACGCCATTGGTGCAGTGTTGGGACAGAGGAATGACAAGCTTCTGCACGTCATTTATTACGCTAGTCGCGTTCTAAATGATGCCCAGAAAAATTACACAACCACAGAAAAAGAATTACTTGCAGTGGTTTACGCCATTGACAAGTTCAGATCATACTTAGTAGGATCAAAAGTGATTGTGTATACTGATCATGTTGCTCTTAAATATCTACTCACAAAGCAGGATTCAAAACCCAGGCTCATCAGATGGGTGTTGCTTCTGCAAGAGTTTGATATAGAAATAAGAGACAGAAAAGGGACAAAGAACCAAGTGGCTGATCATCTGTCCCGGATAGAGCCAATAGAAGGGACGCCCCTCCCCTCTCTTGAGATCTCTGAGACTTTTCCGGATGAGCATTTATTTGCCATTCAGGAAACACCATGGTTTGCCGATATTGCAAACTATAAAGCTACAAGGTTCATACCCAAGGAGTACAACAGGATACAAAAGAAGAAATTAATTACTGATGCAAAGTACTACTTGTGGGATGAACCCTATCTCTTTAAGAGATGTGCAGACGGAATAATCCGTAGGTGTGTGCCTAGAGAAGAAGCACAGAGGATCCTGTGGCATTGCCATGGATCTCAATATGGAGGCCATTTCGGAGGTGAGCGAACAGCCACCAAAGTCCTCCAATGTGGCTTCTATTGGCCCACACTCTAAAGATTCCCGAGAGTTTGTACGTAACTATGACAGTTGCCAAAGAGCTGGTAATCTGCCTCATGGTTACGCCATGCCTCAACAAGGAATATTGGAAATTGAGTTGTTTGACGTATGGGGAATTGACTTCATGGGACCTTTCCCACCATCATATTCAAACACTTATATTCTGGTGGCAGTTGACTATGTATCAAAATGGGTTGAGGCCATTGCCACACCCACCAATGATACTAAAACAGTGCTGAAGTTCCTCCAGAAACATATCTTTAGCAGGTTTAGTGTCCCTAGAGTACTCATCAGTGATGGGGGCACTCACTTCTGCAATAAACAGCTTTACCCTGCCATGGTTCGGTATGGAATTCGCCATAAGGTGGCTACTCCATATCATCCACAAACTAATGGGCAAGCTGAAGTCTCTAACAGAGAATTAAAGAGAATCCTAGAACGGACAGTAAGTACCCGTAGAAAAGATTGGGCACGGAGCTTGGATGATGCTCTGTGGGCTTACAGAACAGCATTCAAGACCCCTATAGGGACCTCTCCATACCAACTTGTGTATGGTAAGGCATGTCACCTGCCCGTGGAACTGAAACATAAAGCCTACTGGGTAACCAGATTCCTAAACTTTGATGCCAAGTTAGCAGGAGAAAAAAGATTGCTCAGTTAAATGAGCTAGAGGAATTCAGATTCACAGCTTTCGAAAATGCCAAGCTTTATAAAGAGAAATAAAAAAAGTGGCATGACAGAAAGCTGTCATCTAGAATCTTTGAACCAGGACAGAAGGTTCTGCTGTTTAACTCTAGACTCAGGCTATTCCCTGGGAAATTAAAATCCCGGTGGAGGGGACCATACGTGATTACAAGTGTATCACCATATGGTTATGTGGAGCTTCAAGATATTGATTCTGATAAGAGGTTCATTGTCAATGGACAGAGAATCAAGCACTATCTTGAAGGCAACGTTGAGCAAGAGTGCTCAAGGTTGAAGCTAGACTAAAAGCTCAGCAAGGTCCAGCTAAAGACAATAAAGAAGCGCTTGCTGGGAGGCAACCCATCCATGGGGCATCAATCCTCTAAGCATTTTGCCCTATTTCTATTTTTATTTTTATTTGTTTGTATAGAGTTCATTGATACTAAGGTAAATCATCATTTTCATAAATTCACAGGGTTACAGAAGGACTCTACACACAAAACAGAGAAAGGGAGCTCACTGGCAAAAAAACGCCAGTGAAGGTCCATTTTGGGCGTTCAGCGCCCAAAAGGGGCATCCAGTGGGCGCTGAACGCCAGTAAAGGATAGCTTTCTGGCGTTCAACGCCAGAAAAGGGCAACAATTGGGTGTTGAACGCCCAGGAGAGCAGCATTTGGGCGTTGAACCCCCAAAATAGGCAGTGTTTGGGCGTTCAAACGCTAGGATGGTAGGGAGGAGCCAAATTCGTTTTTCTACATATTTTTCATTCTAATTTTAAATTTTATGTTTCAATGCATGATTTTTTTTACATAAACATGTTAAGAACCCTGATTTCTAAAATTCCCAATCTCTAAAAATCCTACTTTAAAAATATCAAATATATCTTAATCCATAAGCACAAACCCTCTTTGCAAATTCAATCCAACTCTTTTCAAATCTTTTTAAAAACAAATCTATCTTTTCAACTCATCAATATCTTTTTCAAAATCTCCACTTTATCTTTTTTAAAATCTAGATCTATCTTTTTCAAAAATCTTTCATATCTTTTCAATTTTAAACTATATCCTCTCTTATCATATCTTCTATCTTATCTTTTCCAAATCAATCTTTTTTATCATATCTTTATCTCTTTTTTCGAAAACCCACCCTCCCTCCCTTTAAATTTGGGTTCGGCCTCCCTCCCCTTCCATCAACAATTGCACCTAGCTCTCCTTCTATCCCTCCCCTTTCTTTTTTTTTTCTTGAGGACAAGCAAACCTCTAAGTTTGGTGTGTTTATCCGCGATCACTAAGATCATGGCTCCTAAAGGAAAATAACCCACTCCAAGAGGCAAGAAAGAGAGCGTTCCAAAACCACTTTGGAATCAAGGGAAGTTCCTATCTAAAGAACATTCAGACCATTATAACAAAATAATGGGTCTGAGATCAGTGATCCCAGAAGTTAGATTCGATCTGAAAGAAGATGAATATCCGGAGATCCAGGAGCAAATTCGAATCAGGAACTGGGAAGTCCTAGCTAATCCTGAAACGAAAGTAGGAAGGAACATGGTTCAGGAGTTCTATGCTAATATGTGGCAAACTGACAAGCAGAAACTATCTAGGACTGCTTTCTATGACTATCGGACCGTGGTCAGAGGAAAGATTGTTCATACCCACCCTGACAGGATCAGGGAGATCTTAAAGCTACCTCAGCTGAAAGATGATCCAGACTCCTTCAACAGGAGAATGATGAGAACAGACAAGGGCCTGGATAAGATTCTAGAGGACATATGTATCCCTGGAGCCAGGTGGACCACCAACACAAAGGGTGTCCCAAATCAACTCAAGAGAGAAGATCTCAAACCAGTCGCCAGAGGATGGCTGGACTTCATTGGGCATTCTCTGTTGCCCACTAGCAACCGTTCTGAAGTCACTGTTAAAAGAGCAGTGATGATCCATTGCATCATGATGGGAAAAGAAGTGGAAGTTCATCAGCTAATCTCAGCTGAACTCTACAAAATTGCTAACAAAAATTCTAAAGAGGCCAGGTTGGCTTATCCAAGCATGATTTCTCTACTCTGCAAGGACGCCAGAGTAAGGATGGGAATAACTGAGTATATCTCAGTTGAGAAACCAATCACCAAAGCATCAATGGAAAAACAACAAGCACATGATGATCCCACCAAGAAGAAAACACAGGAATTTCTCCCAGAAATCCCTCAATCTGAATACTGGGAGTATCTTGAGACGTCTGTTACCAAGATACGGGAAGCTATGGAACAAATAATAAAAGAACAGAAGGAACACAGTCAAATTCTTACCTATATGTTTAAAGAACAAGAGGAGCAAGGGCGTGACTTAAGGGAATTGAAGCGCCAGAAGTTATCTCTTGAAGGACCAAGCACCCCACGGATCAGAGGAACATCCACTTCCCAGAATAAAGGTTGTTAAATTCCAATTTCTGCTTTAACTCTGTGATAGTGTCATTATAGAAGTTCACCTTAGAAGTCATATAGTAGTAATTAGTATCTATTTTGATTTTATCTCCAATTAAGCCATAGTTTATTTTTCTCATCATCAGCAAACATGAATAAAATAGTAGATCTTTTGAATAAGAGGCAATAAAATTTCGAGTTTTAATAAGAGAAATTCTAATTAGTTACATGTGGTGGCAATACTTTCTGTCTTCTGAATGAATGCTTGAACAGTGCATATGTCTTTTGAATTTGTTGTTTAAGACTGTTAAATATGTTGGCTCTTGAAAGAATGATGAACATGAGACATGTTATTGATAATCTGAAAAATCATAAAAATGATTCTTGAAGCAAGAAAAAGTAGCAAAAAAAAAAAGCCAATAGCCCTTAAAACCAAAAGGCAAGGGTAATAAAAAAGATCCCAAGGCTTTGAGCATCAGTGGATAGGAGGGCCTAAGGGAATAAAATCCTGGCCTAAGCGGCTAAACCGAGCTGTCCCTAACCATGTGCTTGTGGCGTGAAGGTGTCAAGTGAAAACTTGAGACTGAGCGGTTAAAGTCAAGGTCCAAAGCAAAAAGAAGAGTGTGCTTAAGAACTCTGGACACCTCTAATTGGGGACTTTAGCAAAGCTGAGTCACAATCTAAAAGGTTCACCCAATTATGTGTCTGTGGCATTTATGTATCCGGTGGTAATACTGGAAAACAAAGTGCTTAGGGCCACGGCCAAGACTCATGAAATAGCTGTGTTCAAGAATCATCATACTGAAATAGGAGAATCAATAACACTATCTGAATTCTAAGTTCCTATAGATGCCAATCACTCTGAGCTTCAATGGATAAAGTGAGATGCCAAAACTGTTCGGAAGCAAAAAGCTACTAGTCCCGCTCATCTAATTAGAATCTGAGCTTCACTCAAAAACTCTGAGATATTATTGCTTCTCAACCTATTAGTCTTCTATTTTATTTGTCTAGTTGCTTGAGGACAAGCAACAGTTTAAGTTTGGTGTTGTGATGAGCGGATATTTTATACGCTTTTTGGGGTTAATTTCATATAGTTTTTAGTATATTCTTGTTAGTTTTTAGTTTAATTCCATTAGTTTTTAGGAAAAATTCATATTTCTGGACTTTACTATGAGTTGTGTGTTTTTCTTTAATTTCAGATATTTTTCTGGCTGAAATTGAGGGAGCTGAGCAAAAATCTGATTCAGGCTGAAAAAGGACTGCTGATGCTGTTGGATTCTGACCTCCCTGCACTCAAAGTGGATTTTCTGGAGCTATAGAACTCAAAATGGTGCGCTTCTAATTGCGTTGGAAAGTAGACATCCAGGACTTTCCAGCAATATATAATAGTCCATACTTTGCTCAAAGATAGATGATGTAAACTGGCGTTCAACACCAGTTCTCTGCCCAATTCCGGCGTCCAGCACCAGAAAAGGATTAAAAGTTGGAGTTCAACGCTAGAAATGGATCCAAACCTGGCGTTGAACGCCCAAAATAGCCTTGTGCACGTGAATTGTTTAAGTCTAAGCCCCAGCACACAGCAAGTGGGCCCCAGAAGTGGATCTCTGCACCACCCATCATAGTTTACTCATTTTTTGTAAACCTAGGCTACTAGTTTAGTATTTAAACAACTTTTAGAGACTTATTTTGTATCTCATGACATTTTTAGATCTGAACTTTGTACTCTTTGACGGCATGAGTCTCTAAACTCCATTGTTGGGGTGAGGAGCTCTGCTGTGTCTCGATGAATTAATGCAAGTATTTCTGTTTTCTATTCAAACATGCGTGTTCCTATCTAAGATATCCATTCGCGCCTAACTATGGAGAAGGTGATGATCAGTGACACTCATCACCTTCCTCAATCCATGAACGTGTGTTTGACAATCACCTCCGTTCTACATCAGATTGAATGAATATCTCTTAGATTCCTTGATCAGAATCTCCGTGGTATAAGCTAGATTGATGACGGCATTCATGAGAATCCGGAAAGTCTAAACCTTGTCTGTGGTATTCCGAGTAGGATTCTAGGATTGGATGACTGTGACGCACTTCAAACTCGCGAGTGCTGGGCGTAGTGACAGACGCAAAAGGATAGTAAATCCTATTCCGGTACGACTGAGAACCTGCAGATGATTAGCCGTGCGGTGACAGCGCACTTGGACCCTTTTCACTGGAAGGATGGATGGTAGCCATTGACAACGGTGACCCACCAACACACAACTTGCCATAGAAGGACGTGCGTGCGTGAATCAGAGGACAGAGGAAAGCAGAGATTCAGAAGACAAAGCATCTCCAAAACTCCAACATATTCTCCATTACTGCATAACAAGTAACCTTTAACCCATGCTCTCTTGTTCATTCGCAATTCAACTGATAAATATAATTAACTTCCTGACTAAGAATTTCAAGATAACCATAGATTGCTTCAAACTAACAATCTCCGTGGGATTCGACCCTTACTCACGTAAGGTATTACTTGGACGACCCAGTGCACTTGCTGGTTAGTGGTATGAGTTGTGAAAAGTGTAATTCACAATTCGTGCACCAATAAGCAAACAAACCCAGGGCCATATTTATATAACATTTTAATTAATTAATGATTTCATTTATACTATATCTCACTTGAGTATCTTGAGAGCGCTTGTCCACCCATTTAGACTTGTCACTTTTAAGTATGTGGTTTCTTTGAAGACTTCCTCGTGGGTTGGTGTACGGCCCAACTGCTTCTTTTGTTTCACATAAAACACAAACTAAGAAAAGTTTCACATAAATAAATGTCTACTAAACAAGATCTAAAGCTACTTAAATTATATTACCATATTCTCTATAGTTGAGCTCAGTAGAATAGAACTACCGCAATAGATAGAACCACCAAAGAGTGACGCTCGATTCTCCTTTACTTTTTCCTTATATTTTTCCATTTTTCATATGTTTTCCAGTACCTTTCCAACACCTTTTTGTAAGCAGGAATTAGCCATTCGTGGGTTGTATCCATACCTTCACGGATATCTGACATCATTTAGCTGAATTGGTTACTTGTCCTATACTTGAAAGCCCTCCAAAAAAAAAAAAACTCCTCCTCATCATCATCAGTAATAAGAAAGTGGCTCTACATATAAAAAGGATACTATGATATAAGAAAAAAATCTTGTTGGTGATAATAAGACAAGAAAATAACCTATTTTGTTCTTAGAATAATTTATATGATTTGCATAATATATATGTTACTTTTACCTTCCACTCCTTAAACCAAAGCTTCTTTGTCAGAAGAGGGACATCCCCAAACTTTTTGGTTTAGGAAACTAAAAAAAGATTAATTATATCACTAATTCAAGCCATCAAATTTTACCTTGTTTTTCCATATGGAACCAATATTTTTTTGTGACAGCATTAGGAACCGATATAGTCTCTGATGGAGAAGATGTACTAGAGCTTTCAGGTGTCTCTGAATTAACTAATAGACTAGAATTGCGAGGCAGAGGAAGAATCGAAATTGGAGGAGGGGGTAGTGGAGGAGGACCCATACATCTTGGAGTAGGGCAACTTGGTGTAAAAGGACCCGTGCAGCCTGGATTAGGCACCATCAAATACGGTTGTTGGATAAGTGGTCTTGACTGAAAATCTGGCACAACCAAAGTCCCAGAAGAGGTGGAGGCTGTGGTAATAGCGGCTGTGGTGGTGGTGCAAGAACCTCTACGACCCTTGACACCTTTACCGTTGATATGAGGAGCCATGACCTATATATATTTTAAAAATTAACCTATTAAAAAATATACAACAATATGCAATAATATACAATATACATTCAAACAACACAAGCTAAAACAATATTAAAGATAAGTCAAATATTAAAAATGGTTACCCTATTAAAAATTGATATCATCATTATAACACCCTACCACACAGAACTTTTCGCTTAAGTCGTAAAGTTGAGGTGGTGAGGTATTACAACCTCTAAAATAAAATATATACATAATAATAGTTGAAAGGAATTTTTAACGAGGAGCCTTGAAGGAAAGTTTAAATAAAAGTCACAAAAGGAAAAGTGCAACGCTCACGTAAATGGAAACTTGTGTACGAAGAAAAGTAAGGATACATATATACAATGGGAACGGAGTGTCAAAAGATACATGATATCAAGCTCCTAACTCAACATGAGAAGCCAAGGTCGGCCGGGGAATATTCACATATATATATATATATATATATATATATATATATATATATATATATATATATATATATATACAATGGGAACGGAGTGTCAAAAGATACATGATATCAAGCTCCTAACTCGACATGCAAAGCCAAGGTCGGCCGGGAAATATATATATATATATACAATTCCTAGTCTCTCAAAATACCCAAAATAAATTCTAGTTCTCCATCAAGTCTCCATCAAGATAAATAAACTCGACTTTGCCTGCAAAAGAAACTCCAGACGCTTAGCGAGGTGCCTCTCGACCTGCATCTGAAATAGACAACATTTGTATAGAATGAGAATCGAAGGTTCTCAGCATGGTAATGGTGCCCACATACATAATATATAAGGTTCCAGAAAAGCCAGAGGCGATCCTAGAACTCTGACACTCAGATTTTAAAAAATAAAACTATAATTGGAAACCATAAGCAAGGTAAGTTATTTATGACTCTTAACTTCTAACTCAATCCTAACTTGACCTTTCACTTTTTCCTTTCCTCCAAACCTCCAAAACTCCGGTGGAATTGCCCTCGTCACTACTTTGGCAGACAAGAGGCCTCTTAGTTGCATAGAAAAGCAAAACATATAAGAAAACACAATTAAGGAAACAGATACTACAGTTAAGTCATGTAGCATATAGGCATATTACATAACAATTGGGCAAACCAAAACATGCATACCCAAACAAGTCATACAAATACATATGATGTATGTCTATCCTACTGGCCTTGAGCTCATGTGTTGGTTAAATTGCCAGAACCCAACACATTCGGTAGCTAACCCAGATATTGTCTCAAGGTTGCACATCCCTAGGAGGAACTTTAACGAAGGAGAGTGCCTTTTCACCTTTTCCTGGAAGTATCATGAAGGAGTGTGTCTTTCCACATCGAACGAGTGTGCCTTTCCACCTTACAACTAGAGAAGAATGTGGGGGAACACAATACGAAGGAGAGTATTTTTTCACCTTTCCCACATCCATATCACGACAAGAGAGGGAATTCCTTCATCCTCAACTTGCCAACCTCTTGAACAGGATGAAACTGCCGTCTTCACCACAGGCAAGATAAAACATCCGTTCCCATCACGATACTGCAACCATGAGTAAAACGGGATGGAACCTCTGTCCTTGTCTAGTGCAGGCGCCAACACAATTTTCGAGGTAACACACAAACAGAATCACATCCAGACCTTGCCAGTTCAGCCAATCTGGCCATACTCAGTCATCGCCAATCTTAAGATTCACCTCTCAATTCAATCACTTTTTATTATTATTATCATTATCTTCAATACTTACTTCTTATTCAAAATTACTAATGCCTCACTATAATTAAAACTAAGTTCGGGGTTTTAAAGAGTAAGAATAGAGGTTTAGAGGTTTGAATCATGTTTAAATTACAAAAATACAATGTGTTTGAAAACAGGGTCCTACGTACGCATGCCATGTTGCGCGTACGACGGGGTGTCATTTACCCCTCTCGCATACATATGCACACGCCCGCATACAGGGAACGTCTGGATAGAACCTAACACCCGCTTCGCCTGTGTGTGTCGCGCACGTATGCCCTTTAGTAATAGTAAAACGATGCTAAGTGCTGAAAAATACATTTACACACCAAACTTTCGACGAGCACAACTTTTTTGTTAAAAATTATTTTTAGTCCGTTTATCAAATACCGTAAACTTCACGGACCCAATTTTCATTCAAAAGAAGTTTGGAAAAGTTTGGGGGTCTGGAAGACAAGTTATGGCCCACTGAAATTCTCTCAAAAATCAGTTTTTCTCAAAATTCACTAACCTCTATTTTTGCCAAGTTTTCAACTCAATACCAATGCATTATTCCTTAAAACAACATTCACCATATATAGAATAGGTCTACTACCATTCTATTACCTTCCCGTTGCATCAATTACTCATTTTTATCAATTTTCTGCTTCCTACAACCCAAGATCAAACAACATTACTCATCATTATGCATTATCATCATCAAACTCCAAACTTATCAAACAACAAAATCATCATTCATCGATCCATTCTCAATATAATTCCACATTTACATCAAGATTACTAAGCATTAACATATTTATACATTTCCAACCTATCCTATGGTCATCTAACCAATGTTTTCACGAAACATTGTATATTATCTACGATAAATCAAAATCATACCTTGACCGATTTCTCCTAAAGCCCAGAACACCGCAAACACCGCCGTTCCACCGACGTCTCAAATGCCAAAATGCACACCAACAATAACTCATCTTCCAAGGACCAAAATCAAGCTTCCAACACCACCAATTTGGTTCCAAATTACATATTTACAATCTAATTCCATACCAACATTAATAAAATCAATATAGGATTTACTAATTTAACAATTTTACAAGGGTTAGAGGTTTTTCACCTTTCTATCGAGAGTTTGGGACAAGACCTAGCAAGCCCATAAAGCTAGTTCGATCCTAAATACCGAAATTCAACACAATCTCAACATAATGGCTTCAAGATTTCAAAAAAGAAGGGGTGAGAAGCCAGAAAAGAAACTGAGGCTTACCTTCCAAGTTGTTCGGGTTTTGTAGAGCTCGGAGATCGCGTGGCCGTAAATGGTGTGGTGATCGGAGCTCTGGATTAAAAGTTATGATGAAAGAAAATTGAATAGAGGTTTTGCTTATGCTTGCTTCTCCCCCTTTTGATGTTTTAGAGTGTTTCTTTATTTTGAGGAAGCAAAAGAGCTAATGCTCTTAATATATGGTGAGTTGGGTTGGGCTTGGGGCTTATTATGGGTTCGGTTTGACCTATTTGGCCCATTCGGCCTAATTTTGGGCCAAAACCTTTGAAATTAGTGTTAAAATTTATATTTTAATTATTTGTACTTCATCAAGCTATAAGATTTAATTTTTTAATTTCTTTAAATAATAATTAATTTTTTGGTTAATTAGTTACTAATTACCTGGGGTTTACATCCTGTCCCCCTAACAAAAATTTTCGCCCTCGATAATTTCGGTTACTAAAGAAAACAGATGGAAGCACTCTCTTGGCCTCGACTTCTAGTTAGATTCCAAGTTCAATATTTTATTTGATCTTTCCAATCCTAAACTTCTCAACTCTGTCATGCGACCTAGATGAATGTGAAGTTCCACCTTCAAACAGAACAAATCCGATTTACGTGTCTAGTATTACACTTACCTCGATCCTGTTGCAACCATCCCGCATCTGTGGCTCTCCCTCACGGACAATCCCTGGACATATACCCCAGTGCCGCACATCGAAAACATAAACCTACTCCAGCCCTGTGCTACTCATCTGGAGTAGTCTTACCACAGCCTTCCTGTAGCAGCGCCCAATTCATGGAGCAATCTTCTATGAACTGGCTCTTGTTAACCAACTCAGTGAAACTCCTTATTCCTTGTGGATATAGGTAATTGAAGATATCTCTTCTAAGTTCCTTCTCGTACTGAGCACAAGCCCATTCTTTATAATCGGCTGGATTTTCTTAATATGTCTTTGAGAAACGGCACAAGTTGTTGATGTCTCGGGTATGCTCAGCAACAGACATATCCTTTTGCTTCAGTTGCATTAGTTCCAACTCCTTTGCGTGCAATTTGCTTACGAGAAATATTTTCCGTAAAACTCTGTCTTGAACTTATTCCAATGTATATCAGTTAATTCCACCTACAAGGTGTGACATAGCGCCTTCCACCAGTTCTGAGCGTTTCGTTTAACATTTGGATTACTATTTCCACAGACTGTGCTTCGGGAACACGCTGAGTGTGCAAAATCTTCTCCACATCTCGGAACCACTGATCAGTCTCCAAAGTGTTGACATTTCTGTTAAACTGAGGTGGACCACTCTTAAGAAAGTCAATAAGGGTCATAGACCTATAATCTTGACTTGCGTTACTTGTACCAGCACCAGAGTTCCCGTCTTGATATCCTCCCACTGGTTTGATCATAAGATTTTCTCTGCGAGTACCTTGCCCGGATCTTGAGATGCCATTTGGTCCCTGATCACACCAAACAATTGATATCAAGGTGATCAGTCTCAATATCTCAAGTTTAGTGCTTTAGAGTCCCAAATGCATGCTCGTGAACAAGTATGCTACACATATTAGTCAGATATCCTAGGTAGCATATACACAGAACACAGAGTATGCCCAGAAGCATAGTCAGTCCGTCCCTCAGGCTCTACAGAAACGAACTGCTCTGATACCATAATGTAATACCCTACCACACAGAACTTTATGCTTAAGTCGTAAATTTGAGGTGGTGAGGTATTACGACCACTAAAATAAAATATATACATAATAATAATTGAAAGAAATTTATAACGAGGAGCCTTGAAGAGTTTATACAAAATTCGCAAAAAAGAAAAGCGCAACGCTCACGTAAACGGAAACTTGTGTTCAAAGAAAAGTAAGGATACATATATATAATAGGAACAGAGTGTCAAAAGATACTGGATATCAAGCTCCTAACTCGACCTGCGAAGCCAAGGTCGGCCAGAAAATATTTACATACATATATACAATCCCCAGTCTCTCAAGATACATTAACCTGACTTTGCCATCAAAAGAAACTCCAGACGCCTAGCAAGGTGCCTCTCGACCTGCATCTGAAAAAGACAACATTTGTATGGAATGAGAACTGGGGGTTCTCAGCATGGCAATGGTGCCCACATACATAATATATAAGGTCTTGAAAAAGCCAGAGGCAATCCTAGAACTCCGATAGTCAGATTTTAAAACTTAAAACTATAATTGGAAACCATAAGCAAGTTAAGTTATTTAAAGCTCTTAAATTCTAACTCAATCCTAACTTGACCTCTGACTTTTCCTTTTCCTCCAATTCTTCAAAACTCTGGGGGAATTTCCCTCATCACTCCTCTACTAGACAAGGGGCCTCTCAGTTGCATAGACAAGTGATAAACCACTATTTTATGATTTATCTTGTGCTCAATTGAGTGGTTTTTATCAATCTTTTGCCCACTTATTCATATGATTTGTATGGTTTTACAATTCCTTCCTAGTTTTGTTCTATGGTTGAAAACTTGCTTCCTAGAAGTCTTTAATTTGTATATTTTAATTCCCCTTTATACCATTTGATGCCGTGATTCGTGCGTTAAGTGTTTCAGGCTTTATAGGGCAGGAATGGCTCAGAGAATGGAAAGGAAGCTTGCAAAAATGGAAGGAACACAAGAAACTAAGGAGATAACTAGCGAGCATCGACGTGCACGCATGGCTCATGCGTGCGCGCGATATGGAGAAATTTGCAGCGACGCGTGCGCGTACCTGACGCGCACGCGTGGATTGGAGTTTGCACAAAAACGCATGCGCGTGCTTGACGCGTTCACGTGACACGCGAAGATGACCAGCGATGCGTACGCGTGACATGCGCGATCTGTATAAATAACAGAAAACACTGGGGGCAATTTTGGGCCGAGTTTTGACCCATTTTTCGGCCCAAAAACATATACTAGAGCCAGGGAACATGCAGAGACTCAACACACATTCTCATTAGCATAGTTTTAGGTTTTTAGATCGGAATCTAGAGAAAAATCACTCTTCCTCTAGGTTTTCTTTTACATTCATAGTTTATTAGTTTTATGCTTTTGCTTTGGATATTGAGAAGAGTCATCACCTCCGTTGAAGTTATTATTCTAGTTTGTTTTTTTATTCCCTTACTATTCCATATTCTTAATTATTGTTTAGAGTTACAATTGGATTGTTTTTAGAATTTATTAATACAAGGAATACCTTTTCATTTAATTGCTTTCAATTTTATTTCCATTATTATGTCTCTTTTCTACTCCAAACTCCCAACAACGAAGATGGTATCCATGTCAATGGAGTAGATTCCCAACTTGACATGGGAGTTGATTAAAAGGAGACACTTGAGTTGGAATGCTCAAGTGATTAGTTAAATTGGAAGTTGTTGGCTAATTCTCTATTTACTAACGCTAGACCTTCCCAAGGGAGAGGACTAGGATTTGCGAATAAGAGTTAGCTCAATCACTTGACTTTCCTTTATTTAGTAAGGGTTAACAAAGTGAAAATAACAACCTCTTTATACTACACTTGAGAGAATTTCAACAAGGATAGAACTTCCAATTAATCATTCCCCCAGTCAAGGCTTTTTATTTAGAATAATATAAATCACTTTTAACTTTCATTGCTTTAATTTACAATCATATGTTTGTGCCCATTGCTCAAACTCATATGTTTGTGCCCATTCCCCCAGTCAGGACATTTTGGCCAGTTTCACTGACCTTTTCTTTATTGTTTTAGGGTAGTTTCATGTATTTTCTTAGGAATTCAGCAAGTTTTGGGTAGATAATCACTTACATCTTGATTCAAGTAAACATCATGAATTTGTACATCATTTTATGAGAATTATGCAGGAATTGAATGATAAAATAGATGATGCATGATATCATAACTTGGATTAGAGCTTTGATACATTGTATTTGCTTGATTTCAGGACAAAAGAAGCAAGGAAGAACTACGTTAGCAGCCACGTTAATCTAATTAACGTGACCACTAACGTGGAATGGGCATACACTTGCAACATTAGTGAGAAAAGTGATCCCCAATAATGCCTTTGAAACCATCGTGGCCCACATTAATTGCCATGTTAACTACATTAACGTGGTAGTTAACGTAGAGAAAAAGGAAGCTCCAGCATTAGTGGTAAAAGTTAATACCACTAACGCTCCCAATTGGCAATTTGCTACGTTAAAAGTCACGTTAACTCAGTTAACGTGAACTCTAACGTGGAGAGGGAAGACAATGCCAACGTTAGTAACACTCACCTTTGTCTCTAAAGTTGGACTAAGCCCAATTGGATACGTTAAGAGTCACGTTAACTACATTAACGTAAACTTTAACGTGGGAAGAGCAAGGAATCGCCAACGTTAGTGACACTCACCTTTGTCACTAACGTTGGAACAGGCCACTATGAGCCACGTTAGTTGCCACGTTAATTACATTAACGTGGAAGCTAACGTGGAGGAAAGAATTGATGAGCCAACGTTAGTGACACTCACCTTTGTCACTAACGTTGGAGAAGACAATTACCACCACGTTAGTGGCCACGTTAAGATAATTAACGTGGGGCACTAACGTGAGAAGGGGTGTTTGGAGCGTTAGTGACAAAGGTAAGTGTCACTAATGCTCTCGAAGTTGAGGCATACCCACGTTAAGAGTCACGTTAGCTACACTAACGTGGACTCTAACGTAGGGAAGAAGGGGCTAAGGGCAACGTTATTGGCAAAGGTAAACGCCAATAACGCTCGCGATGGATCAAGAGGCAACGTTAGTGGTCATGTTAGTGCCACTAACGTTGAAGTTAACGTAACTCATCTTGGGCTAGGAACGTTAGTGAAAAAGGTGATTGTCACTAACGTTCTCGAACCCACATTTTCACTTAACGTTAACGCCACTAACGTCCTAGCCAAAGTCCATGCCTACTTCACACTTTCTCTGCAAGTAAAGCTGAGCCCACTGAAGATTCAAAACTGCTTCAACTCAAGATCCAAAGGCCCATATCCAAGACTTGAAGAGCCAACTAGAAGATCAGAAGAGTAGTATATATAGGAGTAGTTTTGAACTAGAGAGGAGCTTTTGGGGATTGAGAGGAATACTCTCCGTAGAATTTTACTTTCTCTGTAACTTCTAGTTTTACTTCAAAATGTACTCTCCATCTTTGCTTTCCATTCCCAGAGCCATGAACAACTAAACCCCTTTCATTGGGTTAGGGAGCTCTGTTGTAATTTGATGGATCAATAATAGTTTTCATTATTCTTCTTCTTTCTTTTCTCTTGATTTTACTTGAAAGCTTTCAATCTTCATCCAATTGGATAGTTGTCTTGGAAAAGAAACTATTCATACTTAGATCTCTTCTGAACCTTGGAAGAGGAATGAAGAGATCATGCTAGAAATGCTTTCTCATGTTGGACCAAATTGGGGTTTGGGCAGATATGGTAACATATAATTCTCCCAATATTTTGATTTGGAAATACATGTGGTATAATCAGTGACCACACTTCATCTCTTCTCATGAGCAATTAGACCAAGGAATTGGCTATTGATCAAGATTTGAGAGATTGAGTTACCAAGGAATTAGAATTCAATCACTTAAGATTGCCAAGGATATCAATGAATGCATTGATTGAGGAAGAGATGAAAATGAACTTGATCCGAAGAATGCAACATCTCCTAAGCCCAATGAATTCCCCATTTCTGATCTTACCCATTCTCTTTAGTTTCTGCCATTTACTTTCATGCTGAACTCCCTTTCCCCATTTAAGATTCTGTAATTTACTTTCCGTCATTTATTTTCAGCTCTTTATTTCCAGCATTTACATTTTCTGCTATTTACTTTCCGCCATTTAATTTCCTGCAACTCTCAAACCAAATTCTGCTTAGCTCAAATAGAACATTCCTCCAATTAAAGTTGCTTGACCAATCAATCCCTGTGGGATTCGACCTCACTCTTTTGTGAGTTATTACTTGACGACAATTCGGTATACTTGCCGAGGGAGATTTGTTAAGAGACAAGTTTTCGTGCATCAAGTTTATGGCGCCGTTGCCGGGGATTGATTTTGTATCAACAATGATTAAATTGGTGGATAACTAGATTGAGCACTTTTCTTTTGTTTGATTTAATTCCATCTGAGTAATTTACTTTCAGTTTCAGTTATTTCCTTCCCTTTACCTCTCACCCATTTGTGGTGCTATCTGTATATTTTTTTTACTATTTTAGTTCACTAACCCACTAACTGTTTGATATATTGCATCACTCACACTAACAGCATTTCTGCAGAAAATACTGTCTGCATCTATCCTTTTTGCTTGTGCCTTATTGGTTGTATGACAGGTAGAAGAAGCAGGGCTTCAACTTCCTTTGATTCTGAACCTGAGAAGACCTTCCTTAGATTAAGGAGGGAAGCAAGAGGGAAGAGAGTAGTTGGTGCTGAGGAAGAGGAAGAGTACTTTGAACTAGACATGGATGAGAATATGGAGAACCATCATGAAGAAGAGGCTCACAACCATGGCAGAGAAGGTCCAGCGCATCAGGTTGGACAAGAGAGAAGAGTTCTGGGTTCTTACATCAATCCAAACCCAGGAAATTGTGGAAGTAGCATCCAAAAGCCAACCATACATACCAACAACTTTGAACTAAAGCCACAGCTCATCACCCTTGTTCAGAACAATTGTTCATTCGGAGGAAGTGTCCAAGAAGACCCCAATCAACATCTAACCACTTTCCTGAGGATATGTGATACTGTGAAGTCTAATGGTGTTCATCCTGACACCTGTAGACTACTTTTGTTTCCCTTCTCACTCAAGGACAAAGCATCTAAATGGCTGGAATCCTTTCCAAAGGGGAGTTTAGCAACCTGGGAAGATGTAGTGAACAAATTCTTGGCAAGATTCTATCCTCCTCAACGGATCAACAGGTTGAGAGCTGAGGTACAAACCTTCAGGCAGCAAGATGGTGAGACTCTATATGAAGCATGGGAGAGGTTTAAAGACTTGACAAGAAGATGCCCGCCAGATATATTCAATGAATGGGTGCAGTTGCACATTTTTTATGAAGGTCTTTCTTATGAATCAAAGAAGGCAGTAGACTACTCATCCGGGGGATCTCTGAACAAGAAGAAGACCATTGAAGAAGCCATAGATGTCATTGAGACTGTAGCTGAGAATGACTACTTCTATGCTTCTGAAAGAGGCAACACTAGAGGAGCGATGGAGCTGAACAATATGGATGCACTGCTAGCTCAAAACAAGATGATTACCAAGCAATTGGCTGACCTCACCAAGAAGATGGAGAGGAATCAAGTAGCTGCACTTCACCACTTTAGCAAGCCAACTACATTGGAAATTCACCTAGGCAGAACCATGACCCATACTCCAAAACGTATAATCCTGGCTGCAGGAACCACCCAAGCTTTGGGTGGGGAAATCAACAAGACCAAGGCCAAGATCAGAGATGCCACAACCCCAACAACAATGCAGCTCACCAACATCCCACACAGAGATCATATCCGCACTCACCTAACAACACATCTCAACATCCATACCAAAGCCAAAATAGCCCTTCTCATCCCTCCAATCTCAACTCTCCATCATCGGAAGAAAGACTATCAAGGATTGAGGCTCTACTTGAAGGTATATGTAAGGAAATCCAAGATAACAAGGTGTTCAAGGAGGAGGTACGAGCCAATATCAAGAACCAGGGAGACACCATCAAGAGGCTGGAGTTTCAAGTGGGATACCTCTCTGAGAAGATTCCTAAACCTACTGATAGCTTCCCAAGTGACACAGAGAAGAACCCGAGAGGTGAAGCAAAGAAGGTCAAATGGGAAGATTGCAAGATGGTCACTATAAGTGATAAGGGTACTGAGGAAGAGCTGAACAAACATTTAAAACAACCTGGAGATACCTCAGTAGAGACACAAGAAGAGGATCACAAAGAAACCACACTTACACAGAAGGAGCTGCTGAAACTCTATGCACTTTTTCCCCAAAGACTCAAGGGTGGTGTAGAAAAAAGAATATACTCAAAGTTCCTTGATATGTTTGCATCTTTTCATGTAAACATACCATTCATCAAGGCTCTCCAACAAATGCCCTCATACATTAAGTATATGAAAGAGCTGCTGACCAGGAAGAGCTCACTCAAAGGAGGGCAAACAATAGTGATGAATAAGGAGTGCATTACTCTCATTCAACCAGAGTTGCCTACAAAAAGGAAGGACCCAGGGAGTTTTCACATTCCCTGTGCCATAGGAGACACACTGATTGATAAGGGACTCTGCGATCTGGGAGCAAGCATCAACTTAATGCCTCTATCTCTCATGAAGAAGCTGCAGATCAATGAGCTAATGCCCACAGACGTAGTCATCAGGCTGGCTGACAAAACTCAAAAACAAGCAGTGGGAGTGGTTGAAAATGTGTTGGTGAAAGTGGGAAACTACTTCCTCCCCACAGATTTTGTCATATTGGAAATGGAAGAGAGTCCCATCTACCCAATCATATTGGAAAGACCGTTCCTAGCTACAGCCAGAGCGCTCATAGATGTGGAGCAAGGAGAGCTAATACTGAGGATACATGATAAACAACTCGCATTCAATGTCTTCAAACCCTCACAAGAAGCAGATCAGGAAAACAAGGAACCAAGGGAAAATCACAACAAAGCACTGGTGGGAGAAACCAGCACTGAAGCACAAAATGTACACCTGGGAATCCCCTTGGTTGTTAAGCAAAATAGCCAGAAGGTATCACAGCTAAAGGAAACTCAAGTGGAGGCAAAACCACCATAATCATATGAGACCAGCAACAAAGTCTCCCTAGGAAAAGAGACCACAAAGAGCAGGGCAACAGCAAAAGAAACAAAGAAGAAGGCACTAAAGAGATGAAGGAACAAGAAGATCCCTACAGAGGATTTCTCTCTAGGGGATAAAGTGATCTCAGCCTACTTCCTAGATATCCCACCTCATCTCCCCACCATCCCATCTCAGTTATCTAAGGTTTTCACCATCAACAAAGTTCTCTCTCTAGAACATATGGAGATCCTTGATGAAGCCAATGGATATAGGTTTACTGCAAGAGGGGAAGATATGAAGCATTACCAACCACCATGACAAAGGCAGAACGTCAAAAGTGATTCTGGAGGAAGGTTAGGTGGTATGCGAAATTGTTACTCTGAGGTTGTAAAATTTGTGAATTGTTGTTCAAAATTGATTGTCCCTTGGCAATGGCGCCAATAACTGGTGCACCATACCATGGTCCAAACATAACTTCACAACTTCGCACAACTAACCAGCAAGTGCACTGGGTCGTCCAAGTAATAAACCTTACGTGAGTAAGGGTCGATCCCACGGAGATTGTCGGTATGAAGCAAGCTATGGTCATCTTGTAAATCTCAGTCAGGCGAATATCAAATGGTTATGGAGTTTTCGAATAATAATAATAAATAAACAGAAAATAAAGATAGAAATACTTATGTAATTCATTGGTGAGAATTTCAGATAAGCGTATAGAGATGCTTTCATTCCTCTGAATCTCTGCTTTCCCACTGTCTTCATCCAATCAGTCCTACTCCTTTCCATGGCAAGCTTTCTGTAAGGGCATCACCGTTGTCAATGGCTACATCCCATCCTCTCTGTGAAAATGATCCAAATGCTCTGTCACAGCATGGCTAATCATCTGGAGGTTCTCGATCATACTGGAATAGGATTTACTATCCTTTTGCGTCTGTCACTACGCCCAGCACTCGCGAGTTTGAAGTTCGTCACAGTCACTCAATCCCAGAATCCTACTCGAAATACCACAGACAAGGTTTAGACTTTCCAGATTCTCATGAATGCCGCCATTTATCTAGCTTATACCACGAAGATTCTGATTAAGAGATCCAAGAGATAATCATCCAATCTAAGGTGGAACGGAAGTGGTTGTCAGGCACGCGTTCGTGGGGGAATGATGATGATTGTCACATTCATCACATTCATGTTGAAGTGCGAAAGAATATCTTAGAAGCGGAATAAGTTGAGTTGAATAGAAAAACAGTAGTACTTTGCATTAATTCATGAGGAATAGCAGAGCTCCACACCTTAATCTATGGAGTGTAGAAACTCTACCATTAAAAATACATAAGTGAAAGGTTCAGGCATGGCCGAATGGCCAGCCCCCATGATCTAAGAACCAGACGTCCCAAGATGTCAAATACAATAGTAAAAAGTCCTATTTATAATAAACTAGTTACTAGGGTTTACAGAAATAAGTAATTGATGCATAAATCTACTTCCGGGACCCACTTGGTGCAGAGGTCCTTCTTGGAGTTGAACGCCAGTTTGTAACATATTTCTGGCATTCAACTCTGGCTTGTAACGTGTTTCTGGCGTTTAACTCCAGACAGCAGCGTAGAATTGGCGTTCAACGCCCTTTTACGTCGTCTAAACTCGACCAAAGTATGGACTATTATATATTTCTGGAAAGCCCTAGATGTCTACTTTTCAACGCAATTGGAAGCGCGCCATTTTGAGTTCTGTAGCTCCAGAAAATTCACTTTGAGTGCAGGGAGATCAGAATCCAACAGCATCAGTAGTCCTTCTTCAACCTCTGAATCTGATTTTTGCTCAAGTCCCTCAATTTCAGCCAGAAAATACCTGAAATCACAGAAAAACACACAAACTTATAGTAAAGTCCAGAAATGTGAATTTAACATAAAAACTAATGAAAACATCCCTAAAAGTAACTAGATTCTACTAAAAACATACTAAAAACAATGCCAAAAAGCGTATAAATTATCCGCTCATCACAACACCAAACTTAAATTGTTGCTTGTCCCCAAGCAACTGAAAATCAATTAGGATAAAAAGAAGAGAATATACTATAAATTCCAAACTATCAATGAAACATAGCTCCAATCAGATGAGCGGGACTTGTAGCTTTTTGCCTCTTGAATAGTTTTGGCATCTCACTTTATCCATTGAGGTTCAGAATGATTGGCATCTATAGGAACTCAGAGTTCAGATAGTGTTATTGATTCTCCTAGTTCAGTATGATGATTCTTGAACACAGCTACTTTATGAGTCTTGGCCGTGGTCCTAAGCACTTTGTTTTCCAGTATTACCACCGGATACATAAATGCCACAGACACATAATTGGGTGAACCTTTTCAGATTGTGACTCAGCTTTGCTAAAGTCCCCAATTAGAGGTGTCCAGGGTTCTTAAGCACACTCTTTTTTTGCTTTGGACCTTGACTTTAACCGCTCAGTCTCAAGTTTTCACTTGACACCTTCACGCCACAAGCACATGGTTAGGGACAACTTGGTTTAGCCGCTTAGGCCAGGATTTTATTCCTTTAGGCCCTCCTATCTACTGATTCTCAAAGCCTTGGGATCTTTTTTATTTACCCTTGCCTTTTGGTTTTAAGGGTTATTGGCTTTTTGCTCTTGCCTTTTGGTTTTAAGAGCTTTGACTTTTACTGCTTGCTTTTTCTTTTTCTTTCTATTTTTTTGCTATTTTTTTCTTTTTTTTTTTCTGCAAGCTTTGTTCTTTGCTGCTTTTTCTTGCTTCAAGAATCATTTTTATGATTTTTCAGATTATCAAGTAACATGTCCTTGTCATCATTCTTTCAAGAGCCAACATATTTAACATTCTTAAACAACAACTTCAAAATATATATGCACTGTTCAGGCATTCATTCAGAAAACAAGAAGCATTGTCACCACATCAATATAATTAAACTAAGTTCAAGGATAAATTCAAAACTCATGTACTTCTTGTTCTTTTGAATTAAAACATTTTTTCATTTAAGAGAGGTGATGGATTCATAGGACATTCATAACTTTAAGACATAGTTACTAATTACTAATGATCATGTAATAAGACACAAACATGGATAAGCACTTAGCATAAAGAAAATGAAAAACAGAGAATTTAAGAACAAGGAATGAATCCACCTTAGTGATGGTGGCGTTTCCTTCTTGAGGAACCAATGATGTCCTTGAGCTCTTCTATGTCTCTTCCTTGTCTTTGTTGCTCCTCCCTCATTTCTTTTTGATCTTCTCTAATTTCATGAAGAATGATGGAGTGCTCTTGATGTTCCACCCTTAATTGTCCCATGTTGGAACTTAATTCTCCTAGGGAGGTGATGATTTGCTCCCAATAGTTTTGTGGAGGAAAATGCATTTGAGGCATCTCCGGGATCTCTTGATTTGCGGCCACATGTTCTACCACTGAGCTATAGACCCTTGAGATGAATCTTTCCATCTCCCATGACTCGGAGGTGGAAGCATTTATCTTCCCTTCCCCTTTTCTAGAGGTTTCTCCGGTCTTAGGTGCCATCAATGGTAATGGAAAAACAAAAAGCTTATGCTTTTACCACACCAAACTTAGAATGTTGCTCACCCTCGAGCAAAAGAAGAAAGAATAGAAGAAGAAGAAGAAGATATGGAGAAGATGGAGGGATGTATGTATGGATGTGAGTGGTGAATGGAAAATAGAAGGGATGACCATGAATGAAAAGAGAGAGGGTGAGGTGGGTGGGGATCCTGTGAGATTCACAAATCCTGAGGTGTCAAAGATTTACATCCCTACACCCATTAGGCATGTAAAATGCCTTTGCATGCAATTCTGGCGTTTAAATGCCGAATTGATGCTTGTTCTGGGCGTTCAGCGCCCAGATGCAGCATATTTCTGGCGTTGAACGCCATCCAGATGCTTGTTTCTGGCGTTCAGTGCTAGCTCTTCTTCACTGTGCATTTCTGGCATCTGAACGCCAGGATGCTGCTTGTTTCTGGCATTCAATGCCAGAAACATGCTCTGTTCTGGTGTTGAACGCCAGCCAGATGCTCCTTACTGGTGTTTAAACGCCAGTAAGATCCTCCTCCAGGGTGTGATTTTTCTTCTGCTGTTTTTGATTCCGTTTTCAATTTTTTTATTTATTTTGTGACTCCACATGATCATGAACCTAATAAAACATGAAATAAAAATAAAAATAAATTAAAATTAGATAAATAAAAATTGGGTTGCCTCCCAACAAGCGCTTCTTTAATGTCAATAGCTTGACAGTGGGCTCTCATGGAGCCTCATAGATGTTCAGAGCATTGTTGAGACTCCCCAACACCAAACTTAGAGTTTGGATACGGGAGTTCAACACCAAACTTAGAGTTTGGTTGTGGCCTCCCAACACCAAACTTAGAGTTTAACTGTGGGGGCTCTGGTTGACTCTGTTTTGAGAGAAGCTTACTGTGCCTCTTTTCCATGTTTACAGAAGGATGTCCTTGAGTTTTAAACTCAAGGGAGTCCTCATTCAATTGAAGGACTAATTCGCCTCTGTCAACATCAATCACAGCTCTTGTTGTGGCTAGGAAGGGTCTTTCAAGGATGATGGATTCATCCTCATCCTTCCTAGTGTTTAGGATTATGAAATCAGCAGGGATGTAAAGGCCTTCAACCTTTACTAATATGTCCTTTACTTGTCCATAAGCCTGTTTTCTGGAATTGTCTACCATCTCTAATGAGATTTTAGCAGCTTGTACCTCAAAGATTCCCAGTTTCTCCATTATAGAGAGTGGCATGAGGTTTATTCCTGACCCCAGGTCACATAGAGCCTTCTCAAAGGTCATGGTGCCTATGGTACAAGGTATTAGGAATTTTCCAGGATCCTGTTTCTTCTGAGGCAATCTCAGTTGATCCAATGCATTTAGTTCATTGGTGAATAGGGGAGGTTCATCTCCCCAAGTCTCTTTACCAAATAAATTGGCATTCAGCTTCATGATTGCACCAAGGAACTTGGTAACTTGCTCCTTAGTAACATCCTCCTTCTCTTCAGAAGAGGAATACTCATCAGAGCCCATGAATGGCATAAGGAGGTTTAATGGAATCTCTATGGTCTCTAGTTGAGCCTCAGATTTCTTTGGTTCCTCAGAGAGAAGCTCCTTATTGATCACTAGACGTCCCAGGAGGTCTTCCTCCTTGGGATTTACGTCCTCCTCTTCCTCTCTAGGTTCAGTCGTGTTGACTATGTCAATGGCCTTGCACTCTCCTTTTGGATTTTCTTCTGTATTGCTTGGGAGAGTACTAGGAGGGATTTTAGTGATCCTTTTACTCAACTGGCCCACTTGTGCCTCCAGATTTCTAATTGAGGACCTTGTTTCATTCATGAAACTTACAGTGGCCTTAGATAGATCAGAGACTAAGTTTGCTAAATTAGATGTATTTTGTTCAGAGTTCTCTGTCTGTTGCTGAGTGGATGATGGAAAAGGTTTACTATTGTTAAACCTATTTCTTCCACCATTATTAAAGCCTTGTTGAGGCTTTTGATCCTTCCATGAGAGATTTGGGTGATTTCTCCATGAGGGATTATAAGTGTTTCCATATGGTTCACCCATATAATTTACCTCTGCTATTGCAGGGTTCTCAGGATCATAAGCTTCTTCTTCAGAAGATGCCTCTTGAGTACTGTTGGATGCAGCTTGCATTCCATTCAGACTTTGAGAAATCATATTGACTTGTTGAGTTAATATTTTGTTCTGAGCCAATATGGCATTCAGAGTATCAATTTCAAGAACTCCCTTCTTCTGAGGCGTCCCATTACTCACAAGATTCCTCTCAGAAGTGTACATGAGATTAGTAACCATGTCAATGAGTTCTTGTGCTTCTGTAGGCGTTTTCTTTAGGTGAATGGATCCACCTGCAGAAGTATCCAATGACATCTTTGATAGCTCAGATAAACCATCATAGAATATATCCAAGATGGTCCGTTCTGAAAGCATGTCAGAAGGACACTTTTTGGTCAGTTGCTTGTATCTCTCCCAAGCTTCATAGAGGGATTCACCTTCTTTCTGTCTGAAGGTTTGAACATCCACTCTAAGCTTACTAAGCTTTTGAGGAGGAAAGAACTTGGCTAAGAAAGCCATGACCAGCTTATCCCAAGAGTTCAGGCTATCTTTGGGTTGAGAATCCAACCATATTCTAGCTCTGTCTCTCACGGCAAAAGGGAAAAGCATGAGCCTGTAGACTTCAGGATCTACTCCATTGGTCTTAATAGTATCACAGATCTGCAAGAATTCAGTTAAGAACTGAAAGGGATCTTCAGATGGAAGTCCATAAAACTTACAGTTTTGTTGCATCAGAGAAACTAGTTGAGGTTTAAGCTCAAAATTGTTTGCTCCAATGGTAGGGATGGAGATGCTTCTTCCATGTAAATTGGAATTAGGTGCAGTAAAGTCACCAAGCATCCTCCTTGCATTATTATTATTTTCGGCTGCCATCTCCTCTTCCTGTTCGAAAATTTCTGAAAGGTGCTTGCTGGATTGTTGTAATTTAGCTTCTCTTAGTTTCCTCTTCAGAGTCCTTTCAGGTTCAGGGTCTGCTTCAACAAGAATATTCTTGTCCTTGCTCCTGCTCATATGAAAAAGAGAGAACAAAAAAATAATAATAATAATAGGGATCCTTTTTGCCCAGGTATAGAGGTCCCTGTGTGAGTAGAAGAAAAGAAGAAGAGAAAATCTGAACTCAGAGAGAGAGGGGGTTCGGATTTTTGGTGAGTGAGGAAGAGGATTTTCGAAAATAATTTTTGAAAAAGAGTTAGTGATTTTCGAAAATAGTTTTTGAAAAAGGTTAGTAATTTTCGAGAATTAAAATAAAAAATTAAAATAATTAGTTAATTAAAAAGAAATTTTGAAAAAGAGGGAAGATATTTTCGAAAATTAGAGAGAGAGAGAGAGTTAGTTAGGTAGTTTTGAAAAAGATAAGAAACAAACAAAAAGTTAGTTAGTTAGTTGAAACAAATTTTGAAAATCAATTTTTGAAAAGATAAGAAGATAAGAAGTTTAGAAAAGATATTTTAAAATCAAATTTTTGAAAAAGATATGATTTTAAAAAAGATAAGATAAAAAGATATTTTTGAAAAGATATGATTGAAATTAGTTTTGAAAAAGATTTGAATTTTAAAATCACAAATAATGACTTGACTCACAAGAAATCACAAGATATGATTCTAGAACTTAAAGTTTGAATCTTTCTTAACAAGTAAGTAACAAACTTGAAATTTTTGAATCAAAACATTAATTGATGATATTTTCGAAAATTATGTGATAAAGATAAGAAAAAGATTTTTGAAAAATATTTTTAAAATTTTCGAAAATAACTAAGAAAAATGAAAAAGATTTTATTTTTGAAAAAGATTTTGAAAAAGATAAGAATTTTAAATTGAAAATTTGATTTGACTCATAAAAACAACTAGATTTTAAAAATTTTTGAAAAAGTCAAATCTAATTTTCGAAATTTTAAGAGAGAAAAAGGGGAAGATATTTTTTTGATTTTTGAATTTTTAATGATGAGAGAGAAAAACATGAAAATGATGCAATGCATGAAAATTTTGGATCAAAACAATGAATGCATGCAAGAATGCTATGAATGTCAAGATGAACACCAAGAACACTATGAAGATCATGATGAACATCAAGAACATATTTTTGAAAAATTTTTAATGCAAAGAAAACATGCAAGACACTAAACTTAGAAATCTTTAATGCTTAGGCACTAAGAATTCAAGAATGCATATGAAAAACACCATACAACACAAAACGAGAAAACATCAAGATCAAACAAGAAGACTTACCAAGAACAACTTGAAGATCATGAAGAACACTATGAATGCATGAATTTTTCGAAAATTTTATGCAAACTTTAAAACATGCAATTGACACCAAACTTAAAAACTGACTCAAGACTCAAACAAGAAACATGAAATATTTTTTATTTTTATGATTTTATAATTATTTTTTTTGGATTTTTGTATATTATTTTCGAAAAACATATAGAAAAAAGAAAATAAGGATTTCAAAAGTTTTAATATGAATTCCAAGAATCTTGCTTTTTAGTCTAAAGCTCCAATCTGAGGGTTAGGCATGGCTTAATAGCCAGCCAAGCTTTAGTATGTAACTCAGACATGCCACAGCTGACATTCCAATTAACTTGCCTCTATGCTGATGGTTGGAAGCCCCTATCCAAAAGAATTAGACATGGCTTTACAGCCAGCCAGGCTCCAACATTTTTCATGAAACTCTAGAATTCATTCTTAAAAATTTAGAATAATTTTCGAAAACAGATGAGGAATTTTTTTGAAAGATTTTTTTGAAAACTTTTTGAAAACAAAATAAGAAGAAAATTACCTAATCTGAGCAACATAATGAACCGTCAGTTGTCCAAACTCGAACAATCCCCGGCAACGGCGCCAAAAACTTGGTGCACGAAATTGTGATCTCAGGCAACGGCGCCAAAAACTCTGAATGCACGTCTTAATAAATTGTTTTTCATTCACAACTTCGATACAACTAACCAGCAAGTGCACTGGATCGTCCAAGTAATAAACCTTACGTGAGTAAGGTCGATCCCACGGAGATTGTCGGTATGAAGCAAGCTATGGTCATCTTGTAAATCTCAGTCAGGCGGATATCAAATGGTTATGGAGTTTTCGAATAATAATAATAAATAAACAGAAAATAAAGATAGAAATACTTATGTAATTCATTGGTGAGAATTTCAGATAAGCGTATAGAGATGCTTTCGTTCCTCTGAATCTCTGCTTTCCCACTGTCTTCATCCAATTAGTCCTACTCCTTTCCATGGCAAGCTTTCTGTAAGGGCATCACCGTTGTCAATGGCTACATCCCATCCTCTCTGTGAAAATGATCCAAATGCTCTGTCACGGCATGGCTAATCATCTGGAGGTTCTCGATCATACTGGAATAGGATTTACTATCCTTTTGTGTCTGTCACTACGCCCAGCACTCGCGAGTTTGAAGTTCGTCACAGTCATTCAATCCCAGAATCCTACTTGGAATACCACAGACAAGGTTTAGACTTTCCGGATTCTCATGAATGCCGCCATCTATCTAGCTTATACCACGAAGATTCTGATTAAGAGATCCAAGAGATAATAATCCAATCTAAGGTGGAACGGAAGTGGTTGTCAGACACGCGTTCATGGGGGAATGATAATGATTGTCACATTCATCACATTCATGTTGAAGTGCGAATGAATATCTTAGAAGCGGAATAAGTTGAGTTGAATAGAAAAATAGTAGTACTTTGCATTAATTCATGAGGAACAGCAGAGCTCCACACCTTAATCTATGGAGTGTAGAAACTCTACCGTTAAAAATACATAAGTGAAAGGTTCAGGCATGGCCGAATGGCCAGCCCCCATGATCTAAGAACCCGACGTCCCAAGATGTCAAATACAATAGTAAAAAGTCCTATTTATAATAAACTAGTTACTAGGGTTTACAGAAATAAGTAATTGATGCATAAATCCACTTCTGGGTCCCACTTGGTATGTGCTTGGGCTGAGCTTGAATGTTACACGTGCAGAGGTCCTTCTTGGAGTTGAACGCCAGTTTGTAACGTATTTCTGGTGTTCAACTCTGGCTTGTAACGTGTTTTTGGCGTTTAACTCCAGACAGCAGCGTAGAATTGGCGTTCAACGCCCTTTTACATCGTCTAAACTCGGCCAAAGTATGGAGTATTATATATTTCTGGAAAGCCCTGGATGTCTACTTTCCAACACAATTGGAAGCGCGCCATTTTGAGTTCTGTAGCTCCAGAAAATCCACTTTGATTGCAGGGAGGTCAGAATCCAACAGCATCAGCAGTCCTTCTTCAACCTCTGAATCTGATTTTTGCTCAAGTCCCTCAATTTCAGCCAGAAAATACCTGAAATCACAGAAAAATACACAAACTCATAGTAAAGTCCAGAAATGTGAATTTAACATAAAAACTAATGAAAACATCCCTAAAAGTAACTAGATTCTACTAAAAATATACTAAAAATAATGCCAAAAAGCGTATAAATTATCCGCTCATCATTAGGCTATCCCAGCACCATTTTTTGCCTGTGCGACAGGGCTGGGGTGGTGTTCGAAGATGAAAACCCCGAATGAATAAAAGTTGGTATCCCAATTACTGTCCGGCGTATGCATGCTGTTGCATCTCCCCTACCTCAACGAAGGATAAGAAAGAGAGTAGCCCATCAAGCTATAGAAGGGCAAAACCCATAGGAGCAAGCCGCAGCCACCTTGAACATGCACCAATTACAAGAAGCCATTGATGGCTTATCTAGGCAATATTGGGAGAATCAAGAGGCACAGAAGGAGCTCCAACTACAAATGATGGATCGCCAAGAAGAATCATTCTCTAGATGGACGAATCAACAGGGGGAGTGGCAAAAGCAGATGATGGAACAACAATTGGAACAAGGGAAACAATGGGGTGAATCCTTCCACAGGTTAGAACAAAGGCAGGATCAACAACAAGAGGCCATCCAAAAGCTAATCAACATCCAAGCACATCAAGGTGCACACATACATGAAATGCATCAGAAACAATTAGAACAGGCAGAACTCTTTGACGAATACAGGGCATTTTCAAAAGGAGTTTACATGAACCAGACTGGACATCATGTGAACACTCAGGCCAGACTCGGCTACTTAGTCGGACAACTGCCTATACTGCATCCGGGAATCACAAGCTATGAAAAAGTGAAGGATGAATTAGTGCAACAAGAAAGAGAGAGGGTAGAAAAGAGTCATGAATCAGTAAGGAAGGCACTTGAGGATTGGAAAAAAGCTAGACTGGCACGAATGCAAGGAAACACAAGTGGACACAAAGGGGACAAACAAGAGGGAGAGCATGAGCAACCCCATGAGTAAAAGGTGGTGGAGTTCCCTTATTGTCCCATCTTTTTCAAGTTTTAAATAAGAAAAATCATGTATGAAATAGAACATGCTTCCATGGTAGTTTAGGATTTTCAATTCTGTCTTTAGTATTTTCCTTGCTTTTGTCATATGTGTGCTGGTTCAAGTTACCTATTTTTATCTGCATCTTGCTTATTGCATGTTTGTCCTTTTAAGCCAAATAAAAAGAGATGTTATGAAAGACCAGAGTGATGTTCAAGTTGTGGAGTAGATCCTTAAATTTGTGGTGTAGTAATCACTTAGCTAAGTTGGTTCACCAACAAGGTAGGAAGGCAACTATCTGTCCTGAATCATATGCTTGAAACACACCCCATGAGACTAGCTAAATAACAAGATCCTAATAAGAAAAAGGAAAAGAACAATAAGAGTTGAAAAAGAAAGAAAAGTAATAAGAAATAAGGCTAGGCACCAAGGGCTTGAATCTTGAGGAATATGTCTGTGGTGCTCTTGTACCAAGGATCTGCTTGGATGAATAAGTTCTTAGGAGTGCTTCATCACTTGGTAACTTGGGTTAACTAACCCGGGATTATCAACTGAAAATCCACTATCAAGAGCAACCTTGCTACAGAACATTTAGTAACCCAAAGAGGTGCTGGACACCAAGGCCTCAAGGAAAGAAAATAACAAACCATGTGCCTGTGGTGTGCATGTATGGGGGAGAGAGACTTGAGGGAGTAAGTCCTTAGGGGTGTTTCAACACCTAGCACCTTGAACCAACTAGTTTGGGAGTGTTGGCTAAAAGCTTATCTTAAAGAGTCGTCCCCTCACAGAACACTTAGCTTAAGGATGCAATAAACCGTGGAAAGACAAGGGGATCAATAAATAAAAGTCTCAAAGGGTGCAATCGAGTGAGTATTCCAGGGCATGATAAAGGTCTGAAAGCCAGTAAAAGAATGAACCTAAGTTGCTATGCATGAAACCCCATAAAACCAAGGATATGACTTCCACAATAATGATTCATTCCTCTTGACAATTCATTCATCATTCTCATGTTTCAGTACTTGCTTAGGGACAAGCAAGCTTTAAGTTTGGTGTTGTGATGTCAGGGATTTTGGCCAGTTTCACTGACCTTTTCTTTATTGTTTTAGGGTAATTTCATGCATTTTCTTAGGAATTCAGCAAGTTCTGGGTAGATAATCACTTACATCTTGATTCAAGCAAACATCATGAATTTGTACATCATTTTATGAGAATTATGCAGGAATTGAATGATAAAATAGATGATGCATGATATCATAACTTGGATTAGAGCTTTGATGCATTGTATTTGCTTGATTTCAGGACAAAGGAAGCAAGGAAGAACCACGTTAGCAGCCACGTTAATCTAATTAACGTGACCACTAACATGGAATGGGCATACACTTGCAACGTTAGTGAGAAAAGTGATCCCCAATAACGCCTTCGAAACCATCGTGGCCCACGTTAATTGCCACATTAACTACATTAACGTGGTAGTTAACGTGGAGAAAAAGGAAGCTCCAGCGTTAGTGGTAAAAGTGAATACCACAAACGCTCCCAATTGGCAATTTGCTACGTTAAGAGTCACATTAACTCAGTTAATGTGAACTCTAACGTGGAGAGGAAAGACAATGCCAACGTTAGTAACACTCACCTTTGTCACTAACGTTGGACTAAGCCCAATTGGCTACGTTAAGAGTCACGTTAACTACATTACCGTAAACTCTAACGTGGGAAGAGCAAGGAATCGCCAACGTTAGTGACACTCACCTTTGTCACTAACGTTGGAACAAGCCACTATGAGCCATGTTAGTTGCCACGTTAATTACATTAACGTGGAAGCTAACGTGGAGGAAAGAATTGATGAGCCAACGTTAGTGACACTCATCTTTGTCACTAACGTTGGAGAAGGCAATCACCACCACGTTAGTGGCCACATTAAGATAATTAACATGGGGCACTAACGTGAGAAGGGGTGTTTGGAGCGTTAGTGACAAAGGTAAGTGTCACTAACGCTCTCGAAGTTGAGGCATACCCACGTTAAGAGTCACGTTAGCTACACTAACGTGGACTCTAACGTAGGAAAGAAGGGGCTAAGGGCAACGTTATTGGCAAAGGTAAACGCCAATAACGCTCGCGATGGATCAAGAGGCAACGTTAGTGGTCACGTTAGTGCCACTAACGTTGAAGTTAACGTAACTCATCTTGGGCTAGGAATGTTAGTGCAAAAGGTGATTGTCACTAACGTTCTCGAACCCACATTTTCACTTAACGTTAACGCCACTAACGTCCTAGCCAAAGTCCATGCCTACTTCACACTTTCTCTGCAAGTAAAGCTGAGCCCACTGAAGATTCAAAACTGCTTCAACTCAAGATCCAAAGGCCCATATCCAAGACTTGAAGAGCCAACTAGAAGATCAGAAGAGTAGTATATATAGGAGTAGTTTTGAACTAGAGAAGAGTTTTTGGGGATTGAGAGGAATACTCTCTGTAGAATTTTACTTTCTCTGCAACTTCTAGTTTTACTTCAGAATGTACTCTCCATCTTTGCTTTCCATTCCCAGAGCCATGAACAACTAAACCCCTTTCATTGGGTTAGGGAGCTCTGTTGTAATTTGATGGATCAATAATAGTTTTCATTATTCTTCTTCTTTCTTTTCTCTTGATTTTACTTGAAAGCTTTCAATCTTCATCCAATTGGATAGTTGTCTTGGAAAAGAAACTATTCATACTTGGATCTCTTCTGAACCTTGGAAGAGGAATGAAGAGATCATGCTAGAAATGCTTTCTCATGTTGGACCAAATTGGGGTTTGGGCAGATATGGTAACATATAATTCTCCCAATACTTTGATTTGGAAATACATGTGGTATAAACAGTGACCACACTTCATCTCTTCTCATGAGCAATTAGACCAAGGAATTAGCTATTGATCAAGATTTGAGAGATTGAGTTACCAAGGAATTAGAATTCAATCACTTAAGATTGCCAAGGATATCAATGAATGCATTAATTGAGGAAGAGATGAAAATGAACTTGATCCGGAGAATACAACATCTCCTAAGCCCAATGAATTCCTCATCTCTGATCTTACCCATTCTCTTTAGTTTCTGCCATTTACTTTCATGCTAAACTCCCTTTCCCCATTTAAGATTCTGTAATTTACTTTCCGTCATTTATTTTCAGCTCTTTATTTCCAGCATTTACATTTTCTGCTATTTACTTTTCCGCCATTTAATTTCCTGCAACTCTCAAACCAAATTCTGCTTAGCTCAACTAGAACATTCCTCCAATTAAAGTTGCTTGACCAATCAATCCCTGTGGGATTCGACCTCATTCTTTTGTGAGTTATTACTTGACGACAATTCGGTATACTTGCCGAGGGAGATTTGTTAAGAGACAAGTTTCCGTGCATCACTTATTCAATATTACTAATGCCTCACTATATTTGAAACTAAGTTTAGGGTCTTAAAGATTAAAAATAGAGATTTAGAAGTTTGAAATCATGTTTAAATGACAAAAATAAAATGTGTTCAAAAATAGGATCCCGCATACGCGGGAACGTCTGGACAGAACTTAACGCCCACATCGCGTCTGTGTGTGTCGCGTACGCATGCCCCTCAGTAATGGTAAAAAGCTGCTAAGTGCTGAAAAGTACATTTACACACCAAACTTTCGACGAGCACAACTTTTTCGTTAAAATCATTTTTGGTGTGTTCTTTGAACAGCGTAAACTTCACGGAGCAATTTTCATTCAAAATAAGTTTCGAGAAGTTTGGGAGTCCAGAAGCCGAGTTATGGCCCGCCGAAGTTTTGTCAAAAATCAATTTTTCTCAAAATTCACCAACCTTTATTTTTACCAAGTTTTCAACTCAATACCAATGCATTATTCCTTAAAACAACACTCACCATATCTAGAACAGGTATACTACCATTCCATTGCCTTCCCATCGCATGAATTACTCATTTTTATCAATTTCCTACTCCATACAACCCAAGATCAAACAAGATTACTCATCATTATGCATTATCATCATCAAACTCCAAACTCATCAAATAACAAAATCATCATTCATCAATCTATTCTCAATATAATTCCACATTACATCAAGATTACTAAGTATTAACATATTCACACATTTCCCACCTATCCTATGGTCATCTAACCTATGTTTTCACGAAACATTATATATTATCTTCGAGAAACCGAAACCATACCTTGGCTGATTCCTCCCTAAGCCCGGAACACCACAAACACCACCATCCCACCGACGTCCCAAATGCCAAAATACACACCGACAACAACTCAGCCTTCAAGGTCCAAAATCAAGCTTTCAATACCACCAATTTGGTTCCAAATCACATATTTACAATCTAATTCCATACCAACATTACTAAAATCAATATAGGATTTACTAATTTAACAATTTTACAAGGGTTATAGGTTTCTCACTTTACCAACAAGAGTTTGGGACAGGACCCGACAAGCCCATAAAGCTAGTTCGAACCTAAATACCGAAATTCAACACAATCTCAACACAATGGCTTCAAGATTTTGAAAAAGAAGGGGTGAGCAGGTGGAAAAGAAATTGAGGCTTACCTTCCAAATTGTTTGGTGAGTTTTGTAGAGCTCGACGCGGTGATCGTGTGGCCATAAATGGTGCAGCGATCGGAACTCCAGATTGAAAGTCATAATGAGAGGAAATTGAATCAAGGGTTTGCTTATGCTTGCTTCTCCCCCTTTTGATGTTTCAGCGTGTTTCTTTATTTTGAGGAAGGAGAAGAGCTGATGCTCTTAATATATGGTGAGTTAGGTTGGGCTTTGGGCCCATTATGGGCCCGACTTGATCGGTTTGGCCCGTTCACCCCACTTTTAGGTCAAAACCTTTGAAATTAGTGTTAAAATTCATATTTTATTATTTCTACTTTATTAAACTATAAGATTTAATTTTTTAATTTCTTTAGATAATAATTAATTTATTGGTTAATTAGATACTAATTATCTAGGGTTTACAATCATCAAAGTCTGCAACATCATCATATTCATTTTGATTAGCCCCAGCACTAGAGCTGATGGACAATTCGACAATGCGGTCCTCTCCAAATGGAGACTTAAGACTAATACACTAAAAGATTCAAGTTGATTTGTGGCGGTTTTTATTTCTGGGTTGTGGGGGGTTTGAAACCCTCACCAAAAGGTTACTCGGAGTTTCCTAAATCTCCAAAATTTGATGTGCCACGAGCTTATTCGTGGCAGTTTTGCAGAACCCATAGGACATAATTTAGTGGTGGTTCTTTGTCTACTTTGTGGGAGTTTTGAGTTGAATTTTTTGACGGTTTTTGAAATTTTTGTGGCGGTTTAAAACCCCCACAAAAACTGAATTTTAAAAAAAAATTGCATCAAACTGAACGGTTGCAAATAATTTAAAATTGAAACTAAATATATTTGAAAGCTATAAACTACTATTACGGATTGAAAATATTACATCAATCAAACTAAATATTATTTAACTTTAAAAAATAGTAATTATTATGGAATTAACAGAAATTTAAACAAATTACATCAATCAAATTGGTACGAAATGAATAACTTAGATCAATCAAATTTACATATCTTATATGATCTAATAGTATATAAAATAATATCAGATAGTAACCCACCACAGCAACAAGAAATGCGCCCTTAAAATTGCCATAGGCTTCACAACAAGCTCTATTTTCAGGAAAGGAAACCATCTGCTCAGGTAAGAAACAAATAATATCAATGAGCAAAAAATAAGCATTAACTTCAAGTAAAACCTATACAAAATACAAATATGGTAAAAAAAAAAGCATGCTTTTGTAAAAGATAGAATCCTCATTCTTCTGAGAGACCTTCACATGAGTTGTTCTACGCCATCCTAAAGATCCCTTCTCCTATAATAACTCTTCAGCATACAAATGTAAAACAAATTATTGTGACTTGTTTCAAACAAATTGATTTCATAAGGAAATCTGCTATATAGCTTTAATTGCTAGAATTACATGCCATGACTAGTGACCTTTGCATGAATAAGGGAGCTTATCTCTACATTTCATCATTGACATAATGTCATTCTCAAAGGAACATGAGCAATGAGTTTTATGTAGTTAGCACTGTGCGAAATATTAGCAAGGCCTCACCTGTTCCACTTTCCACTAGCACCAGCAGAATATCCCAGGATATTGCCAACTGCCATTCCTGAACAAAATATAACATTTACTACATTGCGTTGATCAGAACCTAATAATAGAAAAATTATTGCATCATGATGTTTCGTTGATATCAAGAAAGTATTTAATACAAGATGAAAATCAAGAATTCACATTGTGATTGTTGAGAACGTGAACAAAGAAAGCATGTAAAATAAGCAAGTTCTACCTGAAAGATCAAGCAAAAGTGCCCAAGCTGGCCTTACAAATTAAAATTTGAAAACATAAAAGAAAACTTACTTTCTTTCATCAATATAAAGATAGCAGAAAGAAGCACATTCTAATTCTTTGACCTTACCTACACAGTATTGTTGGCAAGATCCAGCATCTAGAACCCAAGAATAAATACAAGAGCACCTCTTGTTTGGTGCCTTTAAATGTGCTAGAATTTCAAAACTATAAAATTCATTAGTATTTAAGTAGGTTCATAGACGTGAAATTTTAAAAGCAGAAGTGTGGTAAAACTAAAGAGTAAACAAGAATGAACATATGGCAAGAAAAACCTGCAATGCTCACTTGTATCCCCAAATAAATATCCAATGTCTGCAGAAAACCCATATTTTTTTACCCTTAATAATAGAAATCTGTAGCAAGTACTAGAAAAGCAAAACCAACTATTTTCTTAAGCCACCTTCTTCTAAAGGTACACAGTAGAGCTAACAGCATATTAGGAATAATTTAGATAGCATTTGTTACATTACGTTGATCAGGACCTAATAAGAAAAATTATTCTTCACAATGATTGCTAGTAAGGAAGATACCACTTCAAGGAAAATTGAACAATACAGGTTATGACATCAATTATAGAAAAAGGTAGATTTTAAAAAAAAGTACCAGAAAATGAGAGTGAAAATGTATTTACACGGGTGGTGAACAAATCATCATTCTCTTCTTTACAGGGGTGAAAATGTGTTTAATGGGATGAAAAACTTAAATTGCATGATAGAGAATTTCAAGATGGATACCTAGAGTTGTAAATCCAGGATCTATCCCTGCTCTGGTAAAAAATATTTTCACAACTTCATCTTTATTCATATATAATTGTAGCCACCTTTCTATCAAATTCTACATCTGTAAACAAATTTTGTTTTAAGATTTTAGATATATTTTTTTTAAATTAGCTTCCTGATAAACTAGTAGGATTTGCTTACAAGCTCAATGTCTTGGTGTGAAACTTTCTTGCTACCATTAATTGTAGCAGATGCTGATCCTGAATCTGCAATGAGAGCATCAGTTGTGTGATTGTTTGGTTATCATTCACTTTGGAAGTCGTGAGAAGCTTGAGTTGAGGATTGCAATTCTTACATTCTCTATAATTCAGTTCACGAAATCCATAGAAGAGGTGTAGAAATAGCAATCTGGAATCATTAAAATCATAGAAGCAAGAGAAAAAGTATCCGTATGAAGCTAAATTAGGCACAAATTAGAGTTAATAGAGATCTCAACTTCAATTCATCTCTCTCACAGATATGGAGATTGTCTGAACAAATTCTAAACTGAAGTGAGTGAGAAAATTTAAGTCCCAAACTAAACAAGACGAAATTAGTAAGAAATTCTCACCGCAATGACTTGGAATGACATGAGAATCAGTTCCACGAGATCTGATAGCTTCGAACACAGATTCAATCGAAGCTTCCAGAGACTCCCGCTCACTTGCCTTTCAGATCTCCTCAGCCAGTGCCACCACGTCTGTGCAAAACCGTGCTCTGAGTGCTTCAAGCCATTGGATCAAAAGCAGAACCCATCATGGAAGACGACGCAGAAGCAGAAGATCTAAACATTACCTCAATTATCTGAATGGAATAATCACTGAAATACTATCCAGAGAGCTCCACGAATTGAGAGGCTCCATGATTACCTCGTCCTCCATTTATAACTCCACCAGTGATGTGTTGACAAAGGAGACAATGACGGCAACAATGGCAAGAAGATGAATGACGGTGCCGATGACATTGAAATTCTAGGGTTTTAGAGAGATCTCACTCTCCCTCATCATCTCTTTCAAAGCCCTATTTTGAATATTGTTTTGGGTCTGGGCCAAGTGAATATTTGTTTGGATTGGATTTTTTTATAAGTGATTGGATTGGGAGTATTATAACAGTGGGAGTTTTTGTTAATTATTTAAGGAGGTTTTATAATTTGTCACAAATAAAATATATTATGGAGGTTTTTAGTAACTCCCATTAAAAAACTACCACAAACAAATAAAAATTTTGTAGTGATAGGAGGCTTAGTGTCAGAAATACTAGAAGGATTGCTCTTATCCACTTGATAAGCTACATCATCCTCATCCTCATCTACATGTATATGGTTGGTTTCAAGTTGACCTCTTGATTTAGTGTTTACAACAACACACCACAAAGACTTGCCATTTTTAGGATAAGATAAGAAGTAAACTTGTTTAGCTTTTTGGGAGACAATGAAAGGATCATAATGGTGATATTTTTTGCTTTGGCTAACTTCAGTTATTATGTAGTCATTATGAAAACGTGTTCTATTTGGACGTCTTGGATTATACCGTTGACATTTGAATAAAACAACTCGATTAGATTCACCACCAATGTATTCAAGCTCGAGTATATCTTCTAATACTCCAAACCAATCACTTTTCCCGTTGCCTGCATCATCTTTGACAGACACCCTGGTGTTATCATTTTTTTTTCTTTTTGCCCTTCCAAGAGTATCAAATGTATATCCATTTACTTTATAAATTGGATAACTTGTTGCTTTGTTTGAAGGACCCCAAGAAAGTGATTGCAAACCGGGGTCAACAATTTCATTGCATTGATCTTAAACTTAGTTAGAAACATGCAACAAATTGTTTAATAAAAGATATGTGATTACTATGTAATGCATCCTTTACATAGATGATACGAATTTATGCACTTACATATGATACAAATCAAGGGAAAATCGGTCATTGCTTTCTCCAGGACAAGTTTCTTTCCAAAACCTTGATGAAAGTAGAACTAGAGTTGATAAGATATGGAATTCATTAGTAACCAACAAGTGTAATTAACTGTTTAATAAAAGATTTGTGCACTTACATATAGAAAGGGCTAACTTTGCTTTCATTGAGTGGAATATGCAAATGAGTCGCGACCTTGTGCCGTTCATCTAACCAATGATCTTTAGCTTTCCCAACCTTATGACTAGGTCTATTAAATATTGATAAAGAAACTTTAATTGTGTCTCCCCCATAATCATTTCTTCCCGCACGAGTTCGTGTCGATAAGACGTGGTTTAAAGTAGAAAGAAACAAAACTCGAAGTCTCCTTTGCCAAGAAAGCCTCACAAATTGAACTTTCAACCCTAGCTCTATTTTTCACTGTTTGCTTGAATCCTCTTATCACCCTTTCAAATGGATACATCCACCTATATTAGATAGGCCCACACACATGTGCCTCGTATGCTACATGAATCGACAAATGCTCCATCATATTAAAGAATCCCAGGAGAAATATCCTTTCTAACTTGCAAAGGATAATGGGAATATTCTTCTCCATAACCTCCAAATCACTAACCTTAAGGGTGGTTAAGCACAAGTCTTTGAAAACTGGCTGAATTTGGTAAGAGACTTCCATATATTTGTAGGTGGTTCTCTGAATGCAGTTGGAAGCAAGCATTGTATAAAATGTGACAATCATGGCTCTTCATACCAATAAACCTCCCCTATGAAAGAGTTACACATCTAGCAAGGTTATATGCATAACCATCCAAAAATCTTAGTTGTTGCACCCATATATACACGTGTTGTTTCTGTTCAGAAGTCAAAGTATAAGCTGCCTTAGGTTTGGACCAACAATTATCACCGACATGCCACAAATGTAAATCTGGACGCTTGCACAGTTCAATTTGGTCTAATCTAGCCTTTTCATTGTCTTTAGTTCTGTTAGTGTCTATAACAGTATTGACTATGTTATCAAACATATTCTTATCTATGTGCATTACATCAAGGCAGTGACAAACTAGGTTATCCTTTCAATAAGATAACTCCCAAAACACACTTTGCTTGGTCCAATTATGAGTAATACCATACTCTTGTGATTTGATCCACTTTCCATTATCTGATATCTTTCCAAGTCCTTTAACCCTTTGCCAACTCTCCAAACTACACAATTTAATAGGAGTCCAATTGTGAGTAATTCCTAATGTTTTTAGGTTCCAAAGCAAAATCAGAGTGAATTCAGTCAAAGCTTTTTCATGCCTCTCCATGTGACGGATGGGTCATCATGCCATCATCATGTTGTTTTTTATGTGCCATGTCATGTGCAGAACTGAAATCATTGACGCATAAAGTCTTTGAATTCTAGGAATTAAGGGTGAGTAGTGCATTCGTTTGACAGAAACTCTATTGGACTTACAACCACCCTCAGAAATAGGCTTGAACCTAGGTGCTTTAAAAAATTTGCAACTAGTTAGAGCAGTATTGTCTTTTTGATACAACATGCAATTGTTTGAGCAATAATCTATTTTGATTTCATTTAATCTAAGCTTTTTCACTAACTTTTTAGCCTCATAGTATCCCTAGATATGGCACTACCCTCAGGAGCAATTTTCCTAATTAAGGTGGCACACTGCTTAAATGACTCCTGTGATTGGTTTCCCTCAGCCTTAACGCATAGCATTCTAAAAGCTATCGATAGTTAAGAGTACACACAGCCTTTCCACAAAGGCTTTTAAGTTGCCTCAAGAAGATCAAAAAAGTTTTTAGCCTCTAGATGAGGATCCTTGGACTAGCAGAATCGAAAATCATTTCATGATACCTTCTTGAGTTGTCTTCCCAGCTAATATCATGCATATCACATTCTTCCACATTTGCACCACTTCCTGAACAACCTTCCTTACAATTATTGAATCCTGTGTGATTAATCTCCATGTCGTCAATCTCTTCATGTTCTGTCTAAATCTAATAATTTGGCATAAACCCCTTTTCCCACAAATGCATCTTAATAATGTTCAACTCTTTATAGTTTGTGCATCTACACTTAACGCATGGGCATCTACACTTTCCTTCTGACTTCACAACATCTAACTTACTAATTGTTTTTATGAACTCCTCAACCTTGTTATAAATCTCAGGTTTAATACCCCTTTTGTTGGATTCAACCTATCATACATCCATTCTCGACAGTGCTAAGACATTTCTTACGAATTTGATATTTTAGTACCTATAAATCATCCAACACAAGAAGTATTTCATCTATCATACAACTCCCTATCAACATTTAACCATATCAATATTTTCAATATAATACAAGTAACAACACAGGCAATATTTTATTTATCATACAACATCCTAATAGTCAATGAAGTTTACAACGCAAGAATTGCACTAACCTGAACTCCAAAAAAAAAGTTAAAAGGATTGAACCAAAAATATCTGAGTGAGTACACAAATTAGTCTTCTAACAATCAACTATTGTGCAATAAGAGAGAGAGAAAATTATATTATCCCCAATTTTTATAAATTATTTTCAAAGTTTAAATAAAAATGAACTACTAATTCTGAAGTATTAAGTATTGACAGAAAGAAGAGGAGAGTAAAAAAATTGAGGATTTTCATATTATTACTAGCTATCTTTGTGATAACTTAGGTAGATATAGAAGATGTTAATATAATGCAAAGGAAAAGAAAAGAAACTTATCTAGTTAAACTTGATGTTTCTTTACACTACCAAGGACACTAAAGTAAATATTTGGATCTTTTTAGATTGTTATGCCTATTCAATTCAACTTACTTTTGCTAAAGATAATATCATCTCACACTAACTTCTTGTGAACATAGATGCTAAAGTTATTGGAGGAGCTTTCCTCTCTTCTTTTCTCAATGTACTTTTCAACATGCTGTCAGATCCTAAGATTATCAACTTGATACAGAGCATTGTATTAAATGATGATATGCTTTACTTTCTATTTCATATCTATTATCGATCAAGCTAGTAGAAAAAAAGGTCCTAAAACAAAAGCATAAATAAAAGTAGCAGGAAGCACCCAAAATCATGTTCTTGATCAGAAAGAATTAAAAAAATGAAAAAATAAATTATGGGTTATGGATTCTAAAATGCAAGATGGCAAATTGTCAATATATTATTATGTTACAAGTAAAAAATGACCTGCACCTACCTGCTATCTTATCTAGTGCATAGGTGAGAACCAATCACGTTTTGCCATTACATTACATCTGCTTACTTATCGATATTTAATTTAATTATTTAATTATTATAAGTGATCATTTGTTTTTGTTAATTTTAGAAAAGCATAGGATTAACAGCACACTTTTATACACGTGATTGGCTTTACCCTCTCTGGTTATCCAAATTCTGGAGGAAAATTAAATCAAACGAAGTTATAAGCATTATTTTTATATATTTTTTGTTTTTAATATTTAAAGTGGTAGATAAAAATGAAAGAAATGATAAAAGAAGATATACCAAAGAAGTGTATAAACAAATTGGTTTAAAAATTATTTTTTGGATAAAAATAAAAATTCAAAATTGAAGTATTTAATGTCAACATCTTTATTGAATAATCATTTACTATTTATAATTTAAACATTACTTTTGGTACATGGCAAGGGAATTGAAATAGCAGAATCTATATATATAGAAGCTAAGTTTATATTATGAAGCTGATCGATCTATGATCATTTACTGATAACAGAAATACTTACTAAATTTAATTTTCTTGTAGCATAGCAAAATTTGTATCATAAGTCGCATCATATATACAGAAAAACTTAGAATGAACTTACCTCTTGTACAGGTTTGTTATGATCTTTTGGGTTCACAAATTCATCATTAACCCCAAACTTCTTAGCTAGCAACAATAGTAAATGAGAAAATACCATTAGTAAATGAATACAACTTGTAGATTTAGGAAACTTGCTCAACTTATTCTATGCTAAATCATCTACTACATTTGATTAAGAAAGAACTGAATTATGATGTATTATTTTGATGTATTATTATAAGGTCATTCAACTGTATTATAAATAACAACTCAAATTTGCATCCACAGCCTTCAGAACTCGTGCAAGAAGATGCTGTCATCTCCAAAGTCATGGTTGTGAAGAGAACATCAGGTGAGAAAGAACAAGAAATTGTGCAAAGGTTGATTGAAGTAGATTGTGAAAAGAAAATGCAACTTGTGGCACATGATCAATTCAATAATGATGCTAATTCAGTAGTTCAGTCTCAAGACAATGAAATTGAAGTAGAAAAGGATATTTCTATGGAGGGTAGTAGTAGCATTATGCAGAACCAAAGTCTAAATCCTAATTAAATAGAAGTTGATGGTGCTGGAAAGATAGCATCTACCAGCCACCATTGATACGAATTTTAACATTATCTGCAAAACCTATCGACAAGTGCACCAGATCGCATCAAGTAATACCATGGTGAGTGGGTTAACGTTCCCACGAGGATCAACGGATTAAGCAAACAATGATTAATTGATTACTCTAGTTAGACAATTCATAATTGGATGATTATTAATCAAGAAATATAAAAAAAAATAAATGACTTGACAACAAAGTAAATGAACTAAATGTAGATGACTAGAAAATAGAAATGAAATAACAATAAAGCTCATAAAGAAATTAAGAATATAAGCAGTGAATAAATCTATATAGCTCAAGTTATGATCCATTGAATGTAAAGAGGTCAACCTGGCATTTTGGCTGAAAGAATATCGAAGGCGTTATTGAAAGCACATGCTTTTATGTTCTGGCATGTTTAACACTGCTTCTATGTTGGGAGTTGTTTTTATGAGGGTCGTTCATGGTCCAAACTTCACGTCTACCATGTACTATTATATATCGTTGAAAAGCTCTAGACGTCAGCTTTCTAACGCTGCTAGAAGAGCATCATTTGGACTACTAAGACCCAAGTTATTCTTGTTAGAGTATGAAGAGGTCAGTGACACGCTGGTACTATGCTTAGCTTTTTTACCGTGGCAAAGATTGGTGATTTACACCCTCAGATTCAGTATCCACTATTAACTATTATATATTATTGGAAGCTCTAGATGTTAGCTTTATAATTTCACTAAACTCACTTCATTTGGAGCTCTGTAACTCAAGTTAATCTCCTTTGAATATGAAGAGATCAGAGTGATGACGTGTTCACCAAACACTCTTCACTCTCATGGCATGTTTAAGGCTTCATTATTGTGAAAATTGATGCTCCAGGGGCTGTTGCCTTGGTTTGGGCATGTTCACCACACCCTCTTCACTACCATAGTGTGTTACACGCTTCACCTCCTTCTCTTGGCTTGTTTGATGCACAATCTCCCCATTTTTGGCTTCATATTGGACTTTAGGTGGCTCCTATAACAATCATTAATGCAAAGCACTCAAAGAAACATTCAAATAATAATAAAACATTTCATAATCAACCAAGATTCATTAATTCTATTCATGCAAAGACAAAGGAAAATTTACCGCAAAAATACTTCATTATTAAGCAAGATTCATATTTATTCTAAGAAAAATCACTAAAAGAAATAACTATCATACTCATGCATCAACCATCTAATAAGACAAAACAATCCCCATGGATGAACTTCAAAGATGTATACTCAACATCTCCCAATGAACTTCAAAATATATTCTAGTGTCTAACTTAATTTAGCAATGCAAAGATGAGCATGATGAACTAATCATAACCATTTGAAATTGGCACCTTTTTTTTAGCATAAGAATGACATATATGCAAGGCGTGGAGACATGAATGGTGGTGTCACCACCAACACATATTTTAACTTAACCATGTATTTATACATTATTTATCCAATAATTTTTCTCAGAGTTATAAAAAAAAGAAAATATTAGCATACTGTTTAGTGATTACTATAGTTAATAACATCAATGTGTGTATATATGCAAGTCACATAGCTCTAATAGAATTGAACTTTTATGATTATAATTTTTCTGTCTATTCCAAATGACTTGAAGGAAGTCATGGACCCACCATTATAAATCAAGGTAGTATTAGGGGAATAATCTATGGCACTATTATTAGGGAATAATTTTAATGCATCCATAAACATGATACATGATGTAGTATTTATAATGCAAAACTATAATTTATGATGTAGTATTATTCGAAAGTTATAGATCTAATCACAACTCACATATTGAACGAAGTTGAATGTGAGAGTCCTCTTACAACTACTTCACTCACCTGATCGATTCAATTTAGAAATAATAACACATCTAGTCAGGAAGTAATTACCAATTTTGAACAAAAGCTTTGATTCTTTAATCAAACTTGGAAAGACTATGATAGTATCACCCATTTTTTTAATAAAGAACATTTAATAAATTTCATTCTAATCGGATCTATTCTTATGCCCATGCTTGACAACTAACTTCATCATTCTCATACAAAGTTCATAGAAAAAAAAATTGTGAATGCATTTGAGCTAGTTTTCTGTTACACAAAGCAAGAGAGAGAGAGATAGAGAGAGAGAGAGATGGTGTTTATATTTTTAGCTCTAGCATCAAGGACGTCATCGAGAAAGCGCTTGCCGCTACTGAAGGCCTCTTCTGGTGGCTTCAAGAAGCCTACTCTTGCTGCTGCTGCACCATTGCAACGAACCAAAATTTAGAATAAAAAATTAGAATGAAAGAGAACCAAAATTAGAACCAGAAATAGAACAAGAAATTAGAAAACAAGCAAGAACAAAATTAGAACAGAATCAAAATCAGAACAAAACCAAAATTCCTAACAAAAAATCAGTATAGAAATCAACGGGGTGAATCAGACGAAATGCGACAAAGTTTGGGAGAACGAAGAACTGGAAGAGAGGCTGGCGTCAGTGTAGCAGGAAAGATGAAGAGTGGTAATTGCATGGAAGAGATTAGGGTTACTTGAAATTTCTGTGATTTCTGCTTTAGTGCGACGAAGATATTAGGAAACAGGTGTGACTGAGTGATTCATGTGCATCTTAGTTTGCTAATTAGCTAGTTTAGGACTTCATTTTATGACTTTCATGAAAATAACAGAGTGATTTTATTGCTAATCATCACTTAATTGTATAAGGAAGAAAGCATTAAACAACAAGAGAAATTTAGGTTCATTCATGAGTACTTGAGTTTAGAATTGTGAATTTGTGTATTTGAGTAATATTCATGATCATATGAGCCATACTTTGATGCAATGTTGTTTATTGATTTCTAGGAACAGAAGACTAGAAGTTGGCAAGGCATGAAGCAAGCAAAATCATCTTGGGGGTTTCTAAAGTGGCGTTTTCAACACCAAGGAAGAAAAGAAAAGTGAAGCGTTTAATATATCCAACGCCTTTGAATAAGGAAGCTAGCGCCATTTGAGCCTCAAAGTTAACATTTTAAACTTGAATTATTGTATTTAAAACATCACTCATCTAGCCTCCAGGGGGCACGAATTTGGTGCCCCAAGTTTACCTTCACCCTTAGTGTTTAAGACTTCAAAAATGGCATTTTAAACGCCACTCATTCTTACCCCCAGGGGGCACCAACTTGGTGCCCCAATTGTGTCTTAGACTTGGCGTCTAAAATGCCAAATGTGGCATCTAAAATGCCATACTCACCTAGTGCCTCAGGAAGCACCAACTTGGTGTCCCAATTGTGCTCCTAACTTGGCGTTTGAAACGCCAAAAGTGGCGTCTAAAATACCACCTATCCTAGCTCTAGGGGGAATCAACTTGGTGCCCCAACTTTGCCTTGTTCTTGGCTTTTGAAATGCTAAATGTGGCATCTAAAATGCCACTCATTCTTACCCTCTAGCGGGCACTAACTTAGTGCCGCAATTATGCCTTATGTTTGGTGTTTTAGACTTGAAATATAGCGTGTAAAATGCCACTTTCACACCTTCCAGGGACACCAACTTGGTGCCCCAATCTTGAGCTCTATACTTGGCATTTTAGAATTGAAATATGGCATCTTAAATGCCACTTTTACACCTTCCAGGGGCACCAACTTGTTTCCCGAATCTTAGCCTTATGCTTGGCATTTGAAACGCCAAATGTGGCATCTAAAACGCCATTTATTCTACCCTCCAAGGACACGAACTTGGTGTCCCAATTGAGCCTTATACTTGGTGTTTAAAACGCCAAATGTGGCATGATGTATGCGCATCTTTGGTGTTTTTCCTTCTTTATTTTAATTGATTTATTAACAATTTCTTTGAATAATCAATAAATTTGAGGTTAGAATGGATATTACTTTGATTGGTTGAATTTCATTGATTACAGAAAGTTTTAAAAAGAAAATAGACACAAACAAATCAAGAAGCAAGAAACAAAAGGCTGCTTGGAAGATACAGAAAGCTCACTACAGGAAACAGAGAACCCCTAGAGGAAGAAAGGGTGAAGGCGTACAACACTGAAGCTTTCACGTACTACATTGGGACATTTTCCATGTCACGCATAGACATGTAGCACGCCTACACGTGACCATCACATTTCAGGTAGTACGCTGAAGATCCCATGTATAATGCAGTTGTCACGCATATGTGTACATCACGCATACGCGCAATAAAAGTGACGAGCGGATATTTTATACGCTTTTTGGCATCATTTTCATATAGTTTTTATTATGTTTTGTTTAAGTTTTATTAGGTTTTCATAGGTTTTAGTACAAAATTCACATTTTTGGATTCTACCTTGAGTTTGTGTGTTTTATGGTGATTCCAGGTATTTTCTGGATGAAATTGAGGAGCTTGAGCAAAAGTCTTATTCAGAAGCAGAGAAAGGACTGCAGATGCTGTCAAGATCTGACCTCCGTTCACTCGAAGGAGCTTTCCTAGAGCTACAGAAGTTCAAATGGCATGCTCTTAGAGGCTACGGAAAGCTAACATTCAGGACTTTCCAGAAATATATAATAGTCTATTCTTTACTTTAGAAATGAATGCCCAAAACTGGCGTTCAACACCAGCCACCAGCCCTATTCCTGGTATCCAGCGCCCACAGGGGAGCAGCTAGCGTCCAACGCCCAGAATGAGGTCCCTAGCCAGCGTTCAATGCCCCTAAGGGTGTGTGTGGTTCAAGTATTACTTTTGTTACAAAGATTCCATTCCCATGGGAATCAAGGATACACAAGGGGAAGGTGGAAATTAAAATGATGGTATTTTGATTCCCTCGAATCAAACTTACTTAGGAATAGCTTTTCAAACTTTGAACCAAACATGGAAATATGATATTCCCATCTTAAAATTCCTAGAAATTATTTATAATTCCTCCAATCACACACACCCTAAGGGACACTAGCTCGTGGAAAACACTCAAGCTTAGCCTAAACACTCACCAAGTGGGTCCCAGAAGTGGATTTTTGCACTATAAGACTAGTTTATCTTATTTCTGTAAATCCTTAGTTATTAGATTAGTATATATATATACAAGAGTTCACCCTTGTTAGAGGACTATTACCCACGTTTACTTTTTCCATTGTATTTTCGAACAGCATGAGTCACTAACCTCCTAAGGTTAAGGTTAGGAGATCTGCTGAGTTTTATTGATCAATAATATTAATGTTTTTATTCAATAAGTCTGATTCTATTCTCTTATGCAACCTCGTTCTTCATCTTATGAATTGAGGGTGACCCGTGACAATCACCCTTGTTCTACATGGGTTCTGTGCAATTCCTAACCCGGATAGCGTTGAACTAAAGCTAGAGATTGCATTGCGGATTCCAATAGAGCATCTGAGCAACTTTGGATATGTGACATATAATCCTGTTGACTATGGGCTCATGAGGTTTCTGTGGCATTAAGGCTAGAGTCAGAGAAGCAGCACTTTCTGATCAGGAAGATCTGCCTTGTCTGTGGCACCTTGAGTAGGATCGTGAAGGCGAGTGGATTGCTTAGAGCTTCATTTTCTGCTATAGTGAAAAACCTAGAGGTGGTTTGATGAGAGGACATGAGTCATCTCAATGTGGTGGATTGCTGTAGTAGAGGAGGTTAACTTGATGAGAGGACATGAGTTAATCACTTACGGCTGCCATTGAAGGAATCAGAAGGTTATTGAAGAAGACAGTATGAAACGTTAATCCGGAAAGACAAAGCATCTCCGAAGCCTCAACTATTCTATCACCATTGAATTCCTATCTACCTAGTAACGTTCTATTTATCTGTTTTATATGCTTTTCGTGACAAACTATAATTTCTATCTGCCTAACTAAGATCTACAAGGTGTCCACTGCTTGATCAAACCAACAATCCTCATGTATTACTTGGACGACCCGGTATACTTGCCAGACTATCTGTGCGAATTCTGCAGAGCCAGTTTCGTGCACCAAGTTTTTGGCGCCGTTGCCGGGTGTAAGAACTGCGACTAATTAACTGCTTAATTAGTTAATTAATATTGACCAATATAGAATCCGAAAAGTTAGAGAGAGAATTTGAGGATTTAAAGGTGATTTTTGGACTCAGTAGGTCTTTCTGAGTCAGAAGATATATTTTCTGCAAAAAACCGTGAAAAACTGCGAACCGGCAGTTGAACCGGTTCAAGTGTGCCCGGTACTGCACGAGAAAGAGTGAACACCATCAAAAACCTTAGAAAAACATTGGAAATGGAAAACCGGGAGTTAATTTTAAAGGTTTGGCCCGAAGTTAGGCCAAACGGGTTAAAAATACTAACAGGTTAGACCGGGCCCAAGTTGGGCCTAAGCCCAACATATAAAGGGTTCATTTAATGTACCCAAGAAGTAAAAACACCATTAAACACACACACACCCAGTGATGACATGTCATCATGTCATGTTTTTCTATGCTTTTTCATACAACAAATTGATAATTAGTGCTTAAATATTGCATTCTTTTGTTCTTAAATGGTATATTTCCTTGATCTTTTGATTTTATAAATTTTGTAGGAAATAAGAAGAAAAAGAAGCAAAAGAGCACAAAATAAGTTAAAAAGAAGAAAAGAAGAGTTTTGGGGCACACTTTGAAGTTAGAGCACACTTTGGAGCCTTAGGCCACGCTTTTAAAAGCGTGGCCCATGACCAAATCAAGGAAGCTTAACAATCAGCACTCACAAAGCTCGGTTAACTAAGTTAACCTAGCTTTATCGTGAAAAAAATTCAGCTTGGAAGCAAGATTTTTCGCTAAGTTAAACTTGGGTGTTCATAGCATGACCATGCCTCCTTCAAAGGGCCATAACTTGAGCTACAGATGTCCAATTGATGTGCTTTCAGTTGCGTTAGAAATATGACATTCAGAGCTTTCCAACGATATATAGCAATCCATATTTGGCATGAAATTAAGGTACAACTGAAAGGCATCTTTAAGGACCAAAAACAAGCAAAAATAGACCAAAGTGGCTTCACCAAGATTCGAAGAGGGAGCCTCACTCCAAAGCAAAGGGGCGCTTCTAATAGTGCTCACTTAGTGAGTACAGCGCTCACTTAGATAGCGTTTGTTTTCAGAGACAGGACACAGAGACATGGACAGTACATGTTTAAAATGTGTTTGGAAGCAGAGACATGGACACAGAACACATTGTCTCTGAGACAGTTTTTTATATTTTTGTGTCCACTCTTTTACGAAGGACAATGATGGACACGGGATTTGGAAGAGTGAACACGGATTTTTTTATAAATTTTGTTTTCCTTTTTGTCCATAGATATTTTTTATTATTCCACTATTATCCTTTCTATAATTAGTCTTGAAACTTTTGAAAAATAAATATTATTAAAGGTAAAATTGATCTTTTAAAATGCTAAAAAATAATTTATAAGTTGTAATTGATTTTATATAATTTAAAAAATCAGTTTTTAGACAAAAAAAAATAATTTTCTAAATAAAAATAGATTTTTATGTGCAAAAGCTATTTTTTTTCATGTAAAAACGGATTCTTTTTAAAATTGATTTTTTATTTAAAATTAATTTGGCTTATTAATCTAAACAAAATTTTTAATTAATCAAACTCATATCTAATTTTTATTAATCTTAACTATATGTATTCCTACATATTAATAATAAATTTAAAAATAAAATAAATATATTTATAATTTTATTTTAATATAAATATTATTATATATTTTTTTATTAAAATTTTTGGTCTCTCCAAACATTTTTTCAAGTTTCGTTTGTACTCCTACGTACTCTCATTCTCTATTAAATTAGTTTGTACTTAACGTAGAAAATTTAGAACCAATGGTTATTTTACTCATTTCATATAATATTTTAGTCTTGTCCATGTGTATCCAAACATAATACTGGATATTACATTAGTGTCTTATACATCGTATCCAAACACAATACACAAACAATAATTTTTAGTGTCTTTGTCCTATTGTCTCTGTCTCAGTGTCATGTTCTGTCCTGTCTTTGAAAACAAATACAGCCTTAGAGAGCATTGTCGTGCTCTCTCCCAAAGAAAATGCAAGGAAATTAGGCAAGAGTGCAACCACTAAGACTCGAACACGGGAGCTCCACCAAAAATAAAGGGATGCTACGCTCCTTCACTTAACCGAGTGCTACTCTCCCTTACACAAGGCTTGGCACGCAACCAATTTGGTAAGGAAAACAAGGCAATGCTGCCCTCTTTTTGTCAATCGAGCGCTAGGGGCTACCCAAGGGAACTTGTCACGCAACAAAAAGGAGCCAAGGAAACAAGCATTGGTGCTCGGTTGCCTTAGTTAACCGAGCACTCTACTGGGAGCAGCACCTTGGGTCTAAAAATTCAATCAAGTGCTATTTTAGATCCATTTCTTCACAAACCAGAAGAGCCCACCACAAGTGCAATCTGACTCAATTAATTCAAGCCCATTGAAGCCTCAAAGCAAGCAAGACTCATTGACATCACTCAAAGGCACAAGAAATAGTTAGATTAGGAATTTCATTTAATTGTAATTTATTTTCAATTTTAATTTTATTTTCATCTCCTAGAGCCTATATAAAGGCATCATTTTCATTTTAGTAAGGAGGCTGGCTCCAATAGGGAGCAAGTAGAGTAGAGAGCTATCTTTTAATTTTTCTGTTTGAATTTGAGAATTGAGATTGGATCTGAGTCTTGCTCTTTAGTTTTTATTTTATTTTCTGCTGCAACTTGTTCTTGGAATTTGAATTGAGATTGAAGAGCTTCATTGATTCTATGTTTGAGAATCATCTTTTACCTCTCTTCTCAATTGTCCTAAGAATTGGATTTGAGTTTAGTTTTCTGTTTTCATTTTCTCACTTCAAGCAATTTCTACTTTCTGTTTTGAGTTTTGGATTGAGATTGAAGAAATTCTGTTTCAATTCTTGATCTGAAATTCATCCTTGTTCCCCTTCTGCATAATTCTGAGAATTAAGGAAGTGGATCTAATTTCATTTGCTGTTTTTATTTACATCTCTTCTGCAATTTAAATTTCTGCAATCCTTTGCTACAATATCCTTTTGCTGCAAGTTTACAATTCAATTTACATTGAGCTTGATTTTGATCTTTGATTCCCATTGCTTTCTGTTCTCATTGTTCCTAATTTACTTTCCTGCACTTTTGTTCCTCTGCACTTTATATTTGAGCTACTGTGATCTAAATTTAATTTCCCTGCACTCTAAATTTCTTGTCACTTATTCTTAAGTTCTTTTCAATTGCTTGATCTATTGCTTTCTTTAATTTCCCTGCAACCAATTACCTTTACATTTGATGCAATTCACATTTCTTGTCATTTAAGATTCTATCAATTTACATCTCTTGCTCTTTAAGTTTTTTGCCTATTTACATTCTGTCATTTACAATTCTTGTCAATTTACTTTCTGTTGGCTATATTTCATCCAAATTCACTTCAATGTTAGCTTGACTAAACTAATCACTCACTAAAGTTGCTTGATACATCAATCCCTGTGGGATCGACCTCACTCTAAGTGAGTTTTACTACTTGATGCGACCCGGTACACTTGTCGGTGAGTTCTAGGTGTTGAAATTTCATTTCCAACCCATCACCCAGCTGAAAGAGAAGGGAAGAAGAGAACCCTAGAGCACTATTTACTTCAATCTTCTCAAGCTCATATCTTGAGCTACAGAGCTCCGATTGCCGCACCATTTGCGGCTACGTGTTTCTTGTGAAGATCTCTACAAAACCCATATAAGAAACTGGTAAGGAAAGCTCGAATCCTCTCAGTTCTTATCCTCAAAAATTTTGGGTATTTAGGGCTTTGGATTAAGTGAGTTTTTGTGATTTTGAATTTTTAGGTTCACTCTAATCCTTGGTTAGCATTGGATTTTGGCTATCAAAACTATTAGAAAAGGTAAGAGGCATTAAACTCTTATGATATTATGTTTAAATAGAACCCTAGGTTGATTTGTGATGGTTTATGCATATATAGTTTGATTATTGTGAGTTTGGAGCTTGTTGGTGCTTGTTAGAGTTACATTGGTGGCTTGCTTGTGGTAGAGAACTCAACTTGTGCCATTTTAGGGTTTTGGTGCATATAAAAAATTGGCCAAGGTATGGTTTCAGTTTCCTCTATGTAGTATATAATATTCATGGACACTTAGGCTAGTGGGATAGGTTGGAATTATGTGGTTGTTGATGATGGTTTATCGGAAATGCATGTTGAATTGATAATGATATGTTGAGAAATAATGATATTGAGGTATGATGTTTGATGATTTGAATGATTGTATGTTGTTGGATGTGGATATAAAGTATGAATGGAAGTGATGATGATAAGTGATGAAAATAAATTAATGGTTGGTGAAGGTGTTGGTGGAGAATTGATCTTAGTATCATATAGGTGGTACTTAATGATTGAGAATGGTGAATTGTGATTTAAAAGGGTAGAGTGTGCTGGAAATGGAAGTTTGGAATGGTTCGGTATGGTTTTGGTTGTGTTTTATAAGAAATTGTGGGAATTGTGAAATTTGATAAAAGTGGGTTTTTGGTGTACTTTGTCTGATCATAACTTTTGTCTCGATTTTCAAAATTGATTGGAACTTATTTGAAATTAAAGCTTATTGAAAACCCTTCAAATTGATATAAAGTTTGTAAAATTTGGGTTTTTGTAGAGGAAGTTATGATCATTCAAAGTTGGTGTTAAAAATCTGAAATTCTGCAAATTTGCAGAATTTTGAGATTTCTGGTATGTGCGCACGCACAGCCTTGTGCAAACGCACACCTCTGCGAAATTTTCAACCTGTGCGCACGCACAGACCTGTGCATATGCACACGCAGAGGCAGGCAATCTGTTCACCGCGTTAGCACAGCTTGTGCGCGCACATACACAAGGAGGAGTTGCAACCTGTGCGTACGCACAGCCCTGTGTGCATGCACACGTTGGGAAGGCTAGTTTGTTGGAGGTGCTGGCACTGGTTGTGCGAGCGAATAGATATTGAAAGTTTTGACACCTGTGCGTACGCACACCTCTCTGCATACGCACACTTTTGAAAACTCTTCTAGGCATGCGCACGCACACCCCTGTGCGGACGTACACGCCCTGTTTCTCAAATTTTACTTTGTTTTCAACTATTCTACCTTCCCAACAAGGTTGAAAGCTTCTATAACACCATTTTAGGAATCTTGGGCCTAGTTTTAGATATTTAAAATATGGGAAAGAATCTAAGGGTTTTAAATGATATTATTTGGAAAAATTAGCAAACGGAGGCTTAGGTTTCGGGTGTAATGAGGATGGTTCGATGGTGTGTGAAGGTAGATTGATATGTGAAGTAAGAAATGATGAACTATTGAGTTTGAAAACTGAAATGTGAATTGATAGTGGTTGAAATAAGTCAAGGACTCTGAATGAGATGATGGATCCATGTTATACTGAAATTGTTTTCTGAAAACCACTGAAGTATTGAAAGGCGATATCCGAGCATGATATCTCAGGGGTTTCCATTATGATTTCCAAAAGGCGACATCTCCATAGAGATGTGTCGGGTTGGCAGTTGAACTGACAATGTGATATCACAACCAGTAGGGCAGACATTCATCATGTGCATTATCTATCTGTTTGTTTGGTTTGTCGACTTGTGATTGTATGCCTAATTGAATAACGTGTCTATTTGCTTACTTGATCTACTTGCCTTATATGCTCTTACTTGTGATTTACTTACATTGTAATTAACTGTGATTTCTACTGGGATTGAGGAGGTTCGAAAGGCGGTGGCGATGGGATCACATGGAGGATAGGTTGGTGGAGGCTATGGGACAGCGGTTTTTGATTAGATTAGAAAATTCCCTAAGATATAGTACCCTATTTAGTTATGTTAAAGTTTCATATAATCATGCTTATTTGTTTTAAAATGCTTTAAGTTTGAATTATTGTGTTGGATATGGAGTCTAGGAATGTCTTTGGAGTCCCGGGGTCTTATATCCTACATCACTGGGCACTGTTACCATACTGAGAACCTCCGGTTCTCATACCATATTTCTGTTGTTGTTTTCAGATGCAGGTCGCAACCCACCCCAGTGAGTTGCTTTGGATGGTGACAGCAGCGGAGGATCCCATTACTTTTAAGTTCGTTTGATTTACTTTTGTTTATATTTATCTCTCACTTTCATATTTTGTTTTGCCTAGAGGCATGTATTGAGAGGACAAAAATTGTATAAGCCATTTTAAACTTCAGTTTCCTTTTTGTCTGTATATTTGGCTAGCCAGCTTAAACTCCGCGAGCCGTGGCTAGTTTCTTATGATATTACACTATTATACTATTATCTTTGTTTACATCACATCTGTTTCTTGTGCTTTAGGTTAGATGCTTCGTTAGTACGTTTTGTGCTTTTAAATCCTATTTTTGAGTGTATTCCTTTATCGGGCTTCTAGAATTATTATTTCTCTCTCTCTCTCTCTCTCTATATATATATATATATATGTGTGTGTGTGTGTGTGTGTGTGTGTAAGCCTTAGAATTGTCGTAACCTTTGATTAGCCTTTGTTTTACGACATGAGGTAAGGCTTAGGTTAATTAGGGTGTTACACCGGGGATTGTTGGGATTTGACAAACAACCGGATTGTCTTGTTGCTTATATTAAGTACTTTTTACTATTTTGTTTCAGTCTTTTGTTTCCCTTTTTCGAAAAAATAAAAAAGTTTTAAAAAACCTTTGCTTTTCTTTTTGTTTGAGTCTTTGTTCTTGTTCTTGTTAAAGTTTCGAATTTTCTTGCTTTGTTTTCAAAAAAATTTTCAAAAATAGTGTCTTTTGTGTAGTCTAGTGTCAATTCTTAAGTTTGGTGTCCCTTGTATGTTTATCTTTCCTTTAAAATTTTTGAATTTTTCTTTGTGTTTTTTTTTTTGTATTCAAGTTGTTCTTGTTTCTTTTCTTGTTTTGATCTTAAAATTTTTAAGTTTGGTGTTTTTCGGTATTTTTCTTTTTAATTTTCGAAAACTTAGTGTTTTAGATCTAAAAATTTTAAGTTTGGTGTCTGTTCATACCCTGGGTCGAGCTATCCAACCTGGGCTGATTGAAGACAAAGCGACCGACCTCTTCAGGTCAGGTCCCCCGACCTCTTCTTTAAAAGAGTTCGGCCAAATCACCACAAGAAGCCCAAGAAGGCCCAAACTAAGGGACATAGCCCAATCTAAAGACAATTAAAGCCTAAAAGATAAAGGCGGTCCCCCTTAAAGATAAAACAGCTTCACTTAAAGATAAGATAAGATAACTAACTTATCTTATCTAGAAAGGTCAGCCCACACTACTATAAATACACTTGAGCACCCAGGTATAACTCATACTCTGATTCTACACAAAAAAACCTGCTTAAAGCCCATGCTAACTTAAGCATCGAAGTCTCTTGCAAGTACCACCACCCTCCGGTGACAAAGGATCAGCAGCACCACCAAGCTCAACAAGTCGGACACGACAGCTCCGGCAATCATCGCCGATCTCATCTGAGATCGGCCTTTAGTTTCAAGTAACCCTCGGAACAGTGTCTTTTGGTTGTTTTTCTCTTTCTTTATTAATTCAAAAAATCAAAAAAATATCTTTTCTATCTTTATTCAAAATATTTTCGAAAATTCCAAAAATATTTTTAAAATCATTATCTTATCTTATCTTACTTTCAAATTTCAAATTTCAAATCTTATCTTTTTAAAATCTTTTCAAATCTTTTCTTTTAATTTAATTCTATCTTATCTTATCTTTCTTTTAAAATTTAAAATTCAAAACTTTTTCAAATCATTATCTTATCTTATCTTAGTTTTGAACTTCAAAATCAAATCTTTTGAAATAATCAAATCTTTATCTTATCTTATTTCAAATTCAAAATTCAAAATTTAAAATTTAATTTTCAAAATCTTATCTTATCCTAATTCAAATTCAATTTTCAAAATTCAAATTTCAAAATCAAATCTTTTTTAAATCTTATCTTATTTTCAAATCTTTCTTAATTAGTTACTTGTTTTTTCTTTCTTCTTTTTCAAAACCTCCTAACTAATTCTTTTCTCCCCTATTTTCAAATACTTCCTTTTTATTTCTCTCTCTTCTTTTTCAAAATTCATCATTCAATTTTCAAATCTTTTTAGTTATTATCTTTTATTTTCGAATTTAATAAATAAATACAATGAAAAAAATATTTTAATTCTAGTTTCTCTTTTTACTTCTTACTTTTTGAATTCTTTACCTCCTTTCATTCGAATTCTTCTTCTCTTCTCTCCATCTTCATTCTTCTTTCTTCTTCACATCTCACAGGGAGTCCTCTATTATTTAACATAGAGCTCCCATTCTTCTTCTTTCTTGTTTTCTTTTTCTTGTTTATGAGTAGGAACAGAGATAAAGAAACTCTCTTTGATCCTGACCCTGAACCTGAGAGGACCGTAAGAAAGTGTTTACAACAAGTCAAAGCACAACATTCCAGAGAAAACCTCACAGAGCTATTCGAACAAGAAGCTGAAAACATAAGCATGGCAGCCGAACAGAACAATGGAGGAGATGCAAGAAAGGTTCTTGGTGACTTCATTGCACCAACTTCTGACCTCTATGACAGAAGTATCTCTATACCTACCATTAGAGCAAATAACTTTGAGCTTAAGCCTCAGTTAGTCTCTCTAATGCAACAGAATTGCAAGTTCCATGGACTTCCACTGGAAGATCCACATCAGTTCTTATCTAAATTCTTATAAATCTGTGATACTGTTAAGACCAATGGAGTGGATCCTGAGGTCTACAGGCTTATGCTTTTCCCTTTTGCTGTTAGAGACAAGGCTAGGATATGGTTGGATTCCCAACCTAAGGAAAGCCTAGACTCTTGAAAAAAGTTGGTTAATGCTTTCTTGGCCAAGTTCTTTCCACCTCAAAAGATGAGCAAGCTCAGGGTGGAAGTTTAAACCTTCAGACAAAAAGAGGGTGAATCCCTCTATGAAGCTTAGGAAAGATACAAGCAACTAATCAGGAGGTATCCTCCTGACATGCTCTCAAAATGGTCTATCCTAGGAATCTTCTATGATGGCCTATCTGAGATATCCAAGATGTCCTTGGATCATTCTGCTGGTGGATCACTCCACTTGAAGAAAATGCCTGAAGAAGCGCAGAAACTCATTGAAATTGTTGCAAACAACCAATTTATGTATACTTCTAAGAGGAACCCTGTGAACAATAGGGTAGCTCAGAAGAAAGAAGTCTTGGAAGTTGACACTCTGAATGCCATATTGGTCAGAACAAGATCTTGACCCAGTAGGTCAATATGATCGCTCAGCACTTGACTGGATCACAAGTTGTAACTAGCAGCACTCAAGACACCTCCTATGATGGAGATGCCTATGATCCAGATCAACCCATGATGGAAGAGGTGAACTATATAGGAGAACCCTATGGAAATACCTACAACTCCTCATGGAGAAATCATTCTAACCTCTCATGGAAGGATTAACAGAAGCCTCAGCGAGGCTTCAATAATAATCAAGGTGGAAGAACCCAGAATAGGTTCAACAACAGACAATCACTCCCATCTTCTCAATAACAGATGGAGACTTCTAAGTAGAGCTTTTCTGACTTAGCAACCATAGTTTCTGAACCCTCTAAGACCACTCACAGTTTTATAACAGAAACTAGGTCCTCCATAAGAAATCTAGAGGTACAAGTTGGTCAGCTGAGCAAGAGAATCTCTGAAACCCCTCCTAACACTCTTCCTAGTAATACTGAAGTGAACCCAAGAGAAGAGTGCAAGGCCATCACAGTCGACATTGAGGCCGAATTTGAAGGAGATGATTTGGCGTTAAACGCCAGTAAGAAACTCCCTATTGGGCATTCAACGCCCAACAAGGAACCATCCTTGCCGTTGAACGCAGTAAGGAACTCCTTACTGGGCGTTCAATGCCCACAAAGGCATCATCACTGGTGTTGAACGCCAGTAAGGAAGTCCTTACTGGGCGTTCAACGCCCACAAAGGCACAACCACTGGCGTTGAACGCCAGTGAAGGTATGCATGAAGGGTGTTCAACGCTCAAAGACACACAAGTCCTGGCGTTGAACGCCACAATAGGGATAGTTGGCAACCCTCAGCCCACTCAGAACTTCCCCATTAAATAACTGATAGAACCAAAGGCTTATGAGGAGCCTATTGAAGTTCCCTTGAATGCTTGGTTGAAGATCATAGAATTTGCAGAGTACTCCTCCTCTAATGAGGAAGAGGAAACTAGGGAAGAGCAAGTTGCTCGATACCTAGGAATTCTGATGAAGCTGAATGCCAAGTTATTTGGCACAGAGCCATTGGAGGAAGAACCTCAAGTGCTCCCCAAGGAAATCAATGCCTTGGTTCAGCAAAAACTACCTCAGAAGCTGCCGGATCCCGGACGCTTCTTGATTCCCTGCACCATAGGCACCATTACCTTTGATAAGGCTCTGTGTGACCTAGGGTCAAGCATAAACCTTATGCCACTCTCTGTAATGGAAAAGTTGGGAATTTTTGAGGTACAAGCTGCAAGAATTTCACTAGAGATGGCAGACAGGTCAATGAAAAATGCTTATGGTCGTGTAGAGGATTTCTTAGTAAAGGTTGAGAACCTTTACATCCCTGCAAATTTCATAATCTTGGATACTGGGGAGGAAGAGGATAAATTCATCATCCTTGGAAGACCCTTCCTAGCCACTGCCAATGCCATTATTGATGTAGCAAAGGGAGAGCTGATTCTACAATTATGGGAGGACCACATCTTGTTCAAGATGCCTAACCCTAACTCTCCCTCTGACAATAGAGACACAGTTGTGCAACACCTAGTATTCCAACCCTCTCTCTCAGTGCAAAGTTATACAGAGCCCCCAGACACCAATTCTAAGTTTGGTGTTGGGCAGCCATTATCAAGCACTGAGAACAAAGGTACTAAGAAGAAAGTACCTAAAGGCTGGAGGGATAAGAAAATCCCACTGAAGGCCTCTCACCTGGCATGAGAGTTGTCTTCATAGACAATCCAGTCATTTCATACACTGTGAATAGGATCTTGTCTCTGGAACATGTGGAACTTATCCATGAGAGCACAGGCAAGAAGTTCACTGTAAGGGGCAAAATTCTGATCCCCTATCCATCTCCGTAAGGAGCTAATCGTCAAGCTAGTGACGTTAAAGAAACACTTATTGGGAGGTAACCCATCAATAATTAATTTTTCCTATTTTTCATTAATTTTATTTAAGTTATTTCAGTTTAATTTTCATATTTATTTAAGTTTATGATCATGTGCAGCAGTTAGAACAGAAATAGAAACAATCAGAGCTGGAAACAGAACAACCTGGAGTAGAGACCTTGCTGGCATTGAACGCCATCCAGGGAGCACATTGCTAGCGTTGAACGCCAGCAAGGGAGCCTGAAGTTGGCGTTGAACGCCAGTCAGGGGGCAAAACCTGGGTGTTCAACACCCCAACAAAGGCACAGGCCTAGAGTGGAACGCTAGGAAGGAGATCCCTCAAGGGCGTTCAACGCCCAATGAGAGACACATAGCTGGCGTTGAACGCCAGCCAAGAGCAAGAGTTGGGCATTAAACGCCCACAACGGGGCAAAAAACTTGAATTCCCTAGCCTCTCAGGATCAGTGGGTCCCATAGAATCTCCACCTACCCCACCTTCTTTTCTCTCACTTTTAATCTTCCCTACACACTCTTCCCTATAAACCCTAACCCAATCACATCCAAATCACTTCTCAAAACCATCATAACTCCCACCAACCCCTACCCACTTCAAATTCAAAATTTTCCACCCAATTCCCACCCATTCATTCGAACCAAACCTATTCCACTCCTATAAATACCCCTTCTTCCCACCCTTCATACACACACCATCCATACACTAAAGCCCTGCTTGGCCGAATTCACTATCCATCTCCTCTATTCTCTTCTCTTTCTACCCTTTTCTTCCTATTTTGCTCGAGGACGAGCAAAGATTTTAAGTTTGGTGTTGGAAAAGCTTTGCTTTTTGCTTTCCATTCTCACTTATGGCACCCAAAGTCGGAGAATCCTCTAGAAAGTAGAAAGGGAAAGCAATTATTCCCGCCTCTAAATCTTGGAGGATGGAGAGATTCATTACCAAAGTTCATCAAGACCACTTCTATGAAGTAGTTACAAAGAAAAAGGTGATTCTTGAAGTCCCCTTTAGGCTAAAAAAGAATGAGTACCCGGAGATCCGAAGAGAAATCCGAAGGAGAGGTTGGGAAGTCCTAACCAATCCTATCTCAGAAGTTGGGATTTTGATGGTAAAAGAGTTCTATGCCAATACATGGGTCACGAAAAACCATTATACAAGTGTGAACCCAAGTCCCAAAAATTGGCATACCATGGTCCGAGGGCGTCTCTTGGATTTCAGCCCGAAGAGTGTAAGGTTGGCGCTCCATTTGCCAATGATGCAAGGAGACCCACACCCGTACACTAGGAGAGTCAATTTTGACTAAAGGCTGGACCAAGTCCTTTCAGATATTTGTATGGAAGGAGCTTAGTGGAAGAGGGATGCTCAAGGCAAGTCTATCCAAGTGAGAAGGCTTGACCTCAAGTCTATAGCTAGAGGATGGTTGGAATTTATCCAACACTCTATCATCTCTACTAGCAATCGGTTAGAAGTGACCATTGACAGAGCCATCATGATTCATTGCATCATGATTAGAAGTGAGGTGGAGGTACATGAGGTAATACCTCAAGAGTTGTACAAGAAAGCTGAAAAGCCTTCCCCCTTTGCAAGATTGGCCTTCCCCTCCCGCCCTTCCCCTCTACCCATTCCCCTTTATCTGTCACCTATACAATTCGGCTGGAATTGTCATAGAAGGAGATATTTCTATTGAGGAGGACAAGCTCATCACTAAGAAGAGGATGGAGCAAACTAGAGAGCCAGCACATGGACCACAGCAAGAGCATGTGGAGCTGCCTTAACAAAAAATCCCTGAGATGCCTCAAGGGATGCATTTTCCTCCCTAAGACTATTGGGACCAATTGTACACTTTCCTAGGAGAATTGAGCTCCAACATGGATCAACTAAGGATGGGACATCAAGAGGACTCCACCATCCTCCATGACATAAGAGAATATCAAAGAGCCATGAGGGAAGAACAAAGAGTTATGAGGGAAGAACAACAGAGGCAGGGGCGTGACATAGAGGAAATCAAGCACTCCATTGGATCCTCCAGAAGGAGTAACAGCCGCCATCACTAAGGTGGACTCGTTCCCTTTACTCCCTTGTTGCCTATGTTAATTTTTTCTATTTTCCATGTATTTTGTTTTATTGTCTGTTTCTAATGCATGATCATCTGTCTTTATGTCTTAAAGCTATGAAATATTCCATGCATCTCTCACCTTGCTTAAAAGAAAATTTAATTGAAAAAGAAAAGTAAGATGCATGAATTTTGAGTTATATATTAAGAATAGTTCAATTATTTGATGTGGTGGCATTGCTTTATTTTCTGAATGTATGAATAAACAATGTATATTTGATGTTAGAATTAAAAAATATTGGCTCTTGAAAGAATGATGATAAAAGTGAAGTATTATTGGTAATCTGAAAAATCCAAAAATTGATTCTTGAAGCAAGAAAAATAAGCAAAAAGCAATAAAAGAAAAAAATGCGAAAAAAATATATATGCAAAAAAAAGAAAGAAAAAAAAAGCCAGCAGCTCTATAAACCAAAAGGCAAGAGCAAGGATCCAAGGCTTTGAGCATCATTGGTTAAGAGGGCCTAAAAGAAGTATCTTAGCCTAGGCAGTTCAAATAAGCTGCTTTCCTAACTATATGCTTGTGGTGTGAAGGTGTCAAGTGAAAAACTTGAGACTGAGTAGTTAAAGTCATGGTCCAAAGCAAAGAGTGTGCTTAAGAACTCTGGACACCACTGGCAGAGGATTCTAGCAAAGCTAAATCACAATCCTAAGGGGTTCACACAGTTAAAGTGTCTGTGACATTTATGTATCCGGTGGTAATACTAGAAAACAAAGTGCTTAGGGTCACGGCCAAGACTCTAAAGAAGCTGTGTTCAAGAATAAAAAAGAACTTAACTAAGAGAATCAATAGTATCATCTGGACTCTAAATTCCTAAAGATGCCAACTATTCTGAACTTCAATGGAAAGTGAGGTGCCAAAACTATTCAGAAGCAAAAAGCCATTAGTCCCGCTCATCTAATTGAAACTGAGCTTCATTGAGAACTCTGAGATTTATTACATCCTTCTATTTCTTTTTATCCTACCTTTTTTTTTGGTTGCTTGGGGACAAGCAACAGTTTAAGTTTGGTGTTCTGATGAGCGGATATTTTATATGCTTTTTGGCATCATTTCATATAGTTTTCATTACGTTTTGTTTAAGTTTTATTATGTTTTCATAGGTTTTAGTGCAAAATTCACATTTTTGGATTCTACTTTAAGTTTGTGTATTTTATGGTGATTTCAGGTATTTTCTGGCTAAAATTGAGGAGCTTGAACAAAAGTCTGATTCAGAAGCAGAGAAATGACTACAAATGCTGTTAGGATCTGACCTCCGTGTACTCGCAGGCGCTTTTCTGGAGCTACAAAAGTCCAAACGGTGCGCTCTCAACGACTTTGGAAAGCTACAATTCAGGACATTCCAGAAATATGTAATACTCTATACTTTTTTTCAGAAATGAAGGCCCAAAACCGGTGTTCAACACCAGCCACCAGCCCTATTCCTGGCGTCCAGCGCCCACAGGGGAGCAACTGGTGTCCAACGCCCAGAATGGAGTCCGTAGCCAGCGTTCAACGCCCCTAAGGGACACTAGCTCGTGGGAAACACTCAAGCTCAGCCCAAACACTCACCAAGTGGACCCCAGAAGTGGATTTTTGCACTACAAGACTAGTTTATCTTATTTCTCTAAATTCTTAGTCATTAGATTAGTATATATATACAAGAGTTCACCCTTGTTAGAGGACTCTTTCCCACTTTTACTTTTTCCATTGTATTTTCAAATAGCATGAGTCACTAACCTCCTAAGGTTAAGGTTAGGAGCTCTGCTGAGTTTCATGGATCAATAATATTAATGTTTTCATTCAATATGTTTGATTCTATTCTCTTATGCAACCTCGTTCTTCATCTTATGAATTGAGGGTGACCCGTGACAATCACCCTTGTTCTACATGGGTTCCGTGTGATTCCTGACCCGGATAACATTGAACTAAAGCTAGAGATTGCATTGCGGATTCCAATAGAGCATCTGAACAACTTTGGATATGTGACATATAATCTCGTTGACTATAGGTGTGTGAGGTTTCTGTGGCGTTAAGGCTAGAGTCAGAGAAGCAGCACTTTCTGATCTGGAAGATCTGCCTTGTCTGTGGCACCTTGAGTAGGATCATGAAGGGGAGTGGATTGCTTAGAGTTTCATCTTCTGTTACAGTGAGAAACCTAGAGGTGGCTTGATGAGAGGACAAGAGTCATCTCAACATGGTGGATTGCTGCAGTAGAGGAGGTTAACTTGATGAGAGGACATGAGTTAATCACTTACGGCTGCCATTGAAGGAATCAGAAGGTTATTGAAGAGACAGTAAGAAAAGTTAATCCAGAAAGACAAAGCATCTCCGAAGCCTCAACCATTCTATCACCATTGAATTCCTTTCTATCTAATAATGTTCTATTTACCTGTTTTATATTCTTTTCGTGACAAACTATAATTTCTATCCGCCTAACTAAGATCTGAAAGGTGTCAACTGCTTGCTCAAACCAACAATCCTCGTGGGATTGACCCTGACTCACCTCAGGTATTACTTGGATGACCCGGTATACTTGCCGGTCTATCTGTGCAAATTCTGCGGAGCCAGTTTCGTGCACCAAAAGGATATTTCGGCAGTCACGCGTACGTGTGAGGCACGTGTATGCGCGAATAGATATTTGCATAGTATGTGAAATTCACCATGTACAACGCTAGGGCACTATTACAAGGCCAACTTGAAGAAAGTTTGCTTAACGTACAATGTAGCCTAATTCACGTTGTACGCGAGCCTATCAAATGGTGTCCCAGGATCAAAGTTTGCTTCACATACAACATAATATAAGCCACGTACTATGTGGGCTTTGCTGCTTCTTCCAGAATCACAACCAAGATATTCTGCTCTTCAACTTCTCAGCCCTTTGAAGGATCAATCCCAAGCCCATTAATGATGATAGTTGTTAAAGATCAGAAGCAATCAAGGAAGAGATCTTTCTGGAGGAAAACAATTAGGAAAAAGATTTGATTTCAATTTTAGTTTTGATTCTGTTTCAATTTAAAATTGAATTTGAATTTGAAATTAGGGTTAGTATTTAATGTAAAGGGAGACTTTCTGAGAAGGGATCTCTTCTTCTTTGCCACTTTACAATTTTAATTTTCTTAAGGATTTCAAGAACAAGCATGAGTTTCTAATTCTCCTAGGTTAAGGTTAGGAGCTCTGTTAGTTTTATGGGTTAATACAATAACTTTTCTATTTCTAATTGATGCAATTGTTTCCTCTTTAAGAAATGGTTTTGTTCTTCATCTCAAGGGGTTTGAATATATTAGGAAACAATTATTCTCTTACTTGAATTCGCTTAATCTCTTGAAAAATTGATTAATTGAATTAAGCTTGAAAACCAATTCTCATAATTCCTAAGTTTTGAAACTAGATTGATAAGTGACATAAAATCAACTAGGTTAAATTCTTATGAATTGTGTGGTTTTATAAATCAGTGGATGTTCTTAAACTCTTTTCTTGATTAACTGACTAAGGGATTAGCGTTTAATTTAGCTAAAGAGAAATTGAATTACCAAGGGATTGGGATTTAATTACTAATGATTTGCCATAAAAGAATCATTGCATGATTAGAGTAGAAAATAAAAAGTGTTAATTCGGACGACTAACATCTCTGAAACCTTAACTTTCTCAATCATATGTTACTTCACACTCACTGTTTGCTTCTCTGTGTACTTCGTTTACTTGCTGTTTCATGTTTGAAAGCCTTTAAAACCCTAATTTGGTCGTCTGACTATAATAATTGATTGATTTTGCTTGCTTAACTCATCAATCCTCGTGGGATCGACCCTCATTCACCTGAGGTATTACTTGATTCGACCCAGTACACTTGCCGGTGTTTTGTGGATTGTAAAATCCGCATCATGGCGTCTAAAACGCCACACACTATCACTCACCTAGAAGCAATTTTTGCCCTATTTTCTAGCATCTCAAATGCCAACCTTGTGAAGTGTTGTAGTCATTAAACGTCTTCGAAGGTAATTTTCAAGATGGCATGCAAAGCGTGCTGAAAGTTGAGCCACGCTTTCTCTAAAGGCACACTTTTGCTGATTCATGAATCAAGGTGTTAATTTGCTTCCGAAGCCCAAGTCAACAAGCCCAAAAGAAGCAAAAGTTTTAAGATCTAATTGAGAATTGTAGAATGTGGGAAGGATTGAACTATAAATTTGAGGGGTGAAGGTTATAAATAGGGTTTTGGGTAGCTAGTTTAAGGGTTTTTAGACCCTTGAGATTACACACCTGTACTTTTCTTATTTCCCTTTTGTACTTTCGAGAGCTATGAGTCACTAAATCCCAATTCATTAGGGGGAGGAGCTCTGTTTTGATTCCAATGAATTGATGCTATTATTCTTCCTCCCAATTCAAGTATTGTTTATCTAAGAGAGAGTCTTTGTGCTTCAAAGATCTAGTTCCATCGAGAGAGGAATTAGATCTATTTGAATTATATGATGAGCTTGAGAAAGGATTCATAGAATTCAGTTTGAGGCTCTTCTCTCACAACTCTTTTGATTGATAATTCTTAGCTTGATATGTGAGATATAATCACTTTGAATTGAGATCCTGAAGGTTGTGTAGCTTGAGATTAGCAATTGAACTTCACCTCTTCTCATGAGCAATAGATCAAGAGATTGGAAATTGATTATGTGGAGAGAAATTGAATTACTAAGAGATTGGATTCAATTACTTATAATCTGCCATGGATCTACTCTATATGATTGAGAAGGAGTTGAGAATCATTGATTTAGGAAGAACAAAACATCTCCAATCCCTAATGATTTCACCGATTATCAATTCTTCACTTATTTCAATTCCTCACTTCAATTGCTTGCTTTAGTTTCCTTTACTGAATTACTAGTTTCTATTTGATGCACATTTTCCCAATTCCTTTTATATTCCAGCAATTTAAATTTTATTGCCATTTACTCTTCCGTACTTACTTTCTTGCAATTTAATTTATGCTCTTTACATTTTCAGTTATTTACATTCTGTTCTTACATTTAGTCATTTAGTTTCTTGCTCTTTACTTTTCATGCAATTTATTTCATTATCAAGTTATCTAAGAATTTTTAATTGCTTGTTTAACTAGAATGGTCCACTAATTAAAATTGCTTAATCTCTTAATCCTCGTGGGTCCGACCTCATTCTTGTAAGTTTTATTACTTGATACGACCAGGTGCACTTGCCGGTAGTTCTACGAAATATTGATTTGTAAATTTCTGTATCACTGAGAGATTGGGGAAGGGGTATGATGGAGCTTTGGGTAACGGTGGTGCAAGGCCGAGAGGCACTGATGAATGGATTTTTGATGGTATAAAATTTCACAAATCAAATCTCGTTGCAAGTATAATTTCTAAACCAACAAAAAATCCTCTCATGCAAAAAATTGTTTGTCACAAGTACAAACCCCAATAAAAATAACCGGAGTATTCAAACCTCGGGTCGTCTCTCAAAGGAATTGCAGGAAAGTATTCTTGCTATTGGTTATGGGACAAGTATTTTGGGGTTTTGAATAAGGAACATGAAAGGTAAATGACAAGAAAGTAAATGAAACTCAAATGTAAAAAGGTCTTAGCAAGGGTTGATGGTTAAGGATCTATATCCTTGTTACTAACCACAACATGATAATTGCAAGGATCAATCTTATTAAGTCATCCTCTAACAAGTGAAGGAGAGTCAAAGGAGATACACCAATCCTAATCCATAAGTTCTAACCACTCACTAATTAGCTTAGTGGAAGCTAGAGTCAATGGACACCAATTATCAAGACTTGGACATTAGCAACTCAATTTCACCTAAGTTACCTTCCCAAGCCAAGAACACAAATATCTACTCTAACATCCTTCTAAGCATTCAATGAAACACTTGGAAGGCACGAAAGGAAAGCAAGACAAAAATGCAAGAAAAGCAAATCTACAACTACTAATTGCAAGGAATTAACAATAATAGAGCAAATCAACAATAAAGGAAATCAAACATAAATTGCATTGACGGAAAATTAGAAGAAACAAGAGTGCATCAACAACAAAGTAAACAATTACAAGAATTAAAATGCTAAACTAAGAAAGGAAGGGTAGAAGAACAAGAAACTGAAAAGGAAAAGTAAATCAAAGCATGAATTAAACCTAGATCTAAGAAATCCTAATCTAGATCTAACCTAATTCTAGAGAGAAGAGAGAGCTTCTCTCTCTAGAAACTAACTAAAGCATGGTGTAAAACTAATTCTAGAGAGAAGATGAGAGAAGAAGAGTGGTGAATAAGGCAATCCACGCATGCGCATGCAGCAACGCGTCTGTGTGGAAGTGGTGAAATGGGAGCGACGCGTATGCGTGGGTCACGCATACGCTTGATGGCTTATTCAGAGAGGCAACGCGTACGCATGGGTCACGCGTACCACGCGTACACGTGAGTGAAGGCACAAGGTTGGCATACTTCATGCATAACTCTCGGATTTTTGGCTTGGGGGTGAAAATTTGGAGGCCACACGTACGCGTGGGTGACGCGTGCACGTGGATGGTCGAAAAAAAACTTGGGTCACGCGTACACGTGGGGCACGCGTACGCGTGGGTTGGTGCTCTTTTTTTCAAAATTTTTCCGAATTCTTGTACAAAACCAAGCATTTCAACCCTCCAAACAACTACCAAAACACCATAAAACCTTATTTAACATACTAGACTACCAATCAATTCAACAAATCAATCAAAACATGAAATTAAACCAATTCTACCAATATTTACAAAAGAGAAAAATGAAAAGATTTTACCATGGTGGGGTGTCTCCCACCTAGCACTTTTATTTATTGTCCTTAAGTTAGACTTATGGGGAGCTCCTCATCAAGGTGGCTTGTGCTTGAAGCCATCCTTGAACATCCACCAAAGCTTGAGTCTCCAATAAGCCCCATTCTTCACAATTAATGCCACCAAGCCTTGATGGAGTTCTTCACAAACCATGGGCTCCCAAAATTGATTCTCCTTGTGCGATCCGGGATCCCACACTTTGTTTTGGCACCCGTCTTTAAATTGATCATCATTATTCCATCCGGGTGGCAAGCAAGATGAATTCTCAATCAGGCGACCAAACATCATCCTAGACCCAAGCAATCGAGTTCTACACCAACCCTTGCAATTAAGCCTTGAACTTATAACCATCATGAACTTTGATTTACAATGCTAACCACTAACCATCTCCCTTTTGCTATTAAAGCCACAAAGAGCTCTAAGTTGCCCATCCGTCTCAAGCAAACCATATTCAAATGGGCTAATTAAGTTTAGAGATGAAAGATTTACCCACTTGAATGAAAGAATGGATGGTAATGGCTCGGGAAGAGGTATTTCCAATGACCTTACAAGCTCCACTCCCTTATGTTCTTCTTCGATTACCTCCACCTCCTTATAAACTTCTTCAAATTCAATCCTTTGTTCCTCAATTTCATCCAACTCTTCTCCATCACTCAAATTATAAATTGGAAGATGAGAGAAATCTACCTCCACTTTGCTTTTTATTTCATCGGGAGAAGGTTCTTCAAGTTCAAAGGATTCACTACCAAGAAGGTTGGATGCATGATCTTCATCACCAAGGGAACTCAATTCTTGCTCTATCCCGTCCAAGTCTTCATGTGGAGTATGTCTTGGAGGTTGTGCACTCTCCTCCTTAACATCAAATTCAATCTTCTTGGAGGGGTTTTGGTGCACGAAATTGTGATCTCCAGGCTCGAACAAATCCTGGTAATGGCTCCAAAGCTTGGTGCTTTAATTCATAATTCATAATTGTCACAACTTCGATACAACTAACCAGCAAGTGCACTGGGTCGTCCAAGTAATACCTTACGTGAGTAAGGGTCGAATCCCACGGAGATTATTGGTATGAAGCAAGCTATGGTCACCTTGCAAATCTCAGTCAGGCGGATTTAAACATGATACTTTATTAGATTAAAATAAATAATAAAAGGGATACAGATACTTATGTAGATTCATTGGCAGGAATTTCAGATAAGCGAATGGAGATGCTTTTCGTTCCTCTGGACCTCTGCTTTCCTGCTATCTTCATCCAATCAGTCTTACTCCTTTCCATGGCTGGCTTTATGTGATACATCACCACTGTCAATGGCTACTTTCGGTCATCTCTCGGGAAAATGATCCAATGCCCTGTCACGGCACGGCTAATCGTCTGGAGGCATCACCCTTGTCAATGGCTTCATCTTATCCTCTCAGTGAATAATATGCTCACGCACCCTGTCACGGCACGGCTATTCATCTGTCGGTTCTCGATCATGCTGGAATAGGATTTACTATCCTTTTGCGTCTGTCACTAACGCCCTGCAATCGCGAGTTAGGAGCTCGTCACAGTCATTCAATCATTGAATCCTACTCGGAATACCACGGACAAGGTTTAGACTTTCCGGATTCTCTAGAATGCCGCCATCATTCTAGCTTACGCCACGAAGATTCTGGTTAGGAGATCTAAGAGATACTCATTCTAGCTTAATTCATGTAGAACAGAAGTGTTTGTCAGGCACGCGTTCATAAGGGAGAAGGATGATGAGCGTCACACATAATCATCACCTTCATCACGTTCTTGGGTGCGAATGGATATCTTAGAAGAGAAATAAGAAGAATTGAATAGAAAACAGTAGTACTTTGCATTAATCTTTGAGGAACAGCAGAGCTCCACACCTTAATCTATGGAGTGTAGAAACTCTACCGTTGAAAATACATAAGTGAAGGTCCAGGCATGGCCGAGATGGCCAGCCCCCCTTGATCTAAGAACAATGCGTTCAAAGATGATCCTAAGATCCTAAGATGATCAAAAGATACCTAATACAATAGTAAGAGGTCCTATTTATAATAAACTAGTCACTAGGGTTTACATGAGTAAGTAATTGATGCATAAATCCACTTCCTGGGCCCACTTGGTGTGTGTTTGGGCTGAGCCTGAGTGTTGTACGTGCAGAGGCCATTTGTGGAGTTGAACGCCAGTTTCTGTGCCAGTTTGTGCGTTCAACTCTGGTTTTGGATCCTTTTCTGGCGCTGGACTCCAGATTTGGGCAGAAGGCTGACGTTGAACGCCAGTTTACATCGTCAATTCTTGGCCAAAGTATGGATTATTATATATTGCTGGAAAGCCCTGGATGTCTACTTTCCAACGCAATTGGAAGCGCGCCATTTCGAGTTCTGTAGCTCCAGAAAATCCACTTTGAGTGAAGGGAGGTCAGAATCCAACAGCATCAGCAGTCCTTTTTCAACCTCTGAATCAGATTTTTGCTCAAGTCCCTCAATTTCAGCCAGAAAATACCTGAAATCACAGAAAAACACACAAACTCATAGTAAAGTCCAGAAATGTGAATTTAACATAAAAACTAATGAAAACATCCCTAAAAGTAACTAGATCCTACTAAAAACATACTAAAAACAATGCCAAAAAGCGTATAAATTATCCGCTCATCACAACACCAAACTTAAATTGTTGCTTGTCCCCAAGCAACTGAAAATCAAATAGGATAAAAAGAAGAGAATATACTATAAATTCCAAACTATCAATGAAACAGAGCTTCAATCATATGAGCGGGACTTATAGCTTTTTGCCTCTTGAATAGTTTTGGCATCTCACTTTATCCATTGAGGTTCAGAGTGATTGGCATCTATAGGAACTTCAGATTTCGAATAGTGTTATTGACTCTCCTAGTTTAGTATGATGATTCTTGAACACAGCTTCTTTATGAGTCTTGGCCGTGGCCCTAAGCACTTTGTTTTCCAGTATTACCACCGGATACATAAATGCCACAGACACATAATTGGGTGAACCTTTTCAGATTGTGACTCAGCTTTGCTAAAGTCCCCAATTAGAGGTGTCCAGGGTTCTTAAGCACACTCTTTGTTTTTGCTTTGGACCTTGACTTTAACCGCTCAGTCTCAAGTTTTCACTTGACACCTACACGCCACAAGCACATGGTTAGGGACAGCTTGGTTTAGCCGCTTAGACCAGGATTTTATTCCTTTAGGCCCTCCTATCCACTGATGCTCAAAGCCTTGGGATCCTATTATTTTTTTTTCGCCTATTTTTTTTTCTGCAAGCTTTGTTCTTTGCTGCTTTTTCTTGCTTCAAGAATCATTTTTATGATTTTTCAGATTATCAAATAACATGTCTCCTAGTCATCATTCTTTCAAGAGCCAACATATTTAACATTCTTAAACAACAACTTCAAAAGACATATGCACTGTTCAAACATACATTCAGAAAATAAGAAGCATTGTCACCACATCAATATAATTAAGCTAAGTTCAAGGATAAATTCGAAACTCATGTACTTCTTGTTCTTTTGAATTAAAACATTTTTCTTTTAAGAGAGGTGATGGATTCATAGGACATTCATATCTTTAAGACAAAGTTACTAACTACTAATGATCATGTAATGAAGACACAAACATAGATAAGCACATAACATAGAAAACGAAAAACAGAGGAAATAAGAACAAGGAATGAATCCACCTTAGTGATGGTGGCGTTTCCTTCTTGAGGAACCAATGATGTCCTTGAGCTCTTCTATGTCTCTTCCTTGTCTTTGTTGCTCCTCCCTCATTGCTTTTTGATCTTCTCTTATTTCATGAAGCATGATGGAGTGCTCTTGATGTTCCACCCTTAGTTGTCCCATATTGGAACTCAATTCTTCTAGGGAGGTGTTGATGTGCTCCCAATAGTTTTGTGGAGGAAAGTGCATTTGAGGCATTTCCGGAATCTCATGGTGATGAGCTTCTTGCGCCTCTTGAGCTCCATGACTGGGCTCTCTTGCTTGCTCCATCTTTTTCTTAGTGATGGGCTTGTCCTCTTTGATGAGGATATCTCCCTCTATGTCAATCCCAGCTGAATTGCATAGGTGGCAAATGAGGTGAGGAAAGGCTAACCTTGCCATGGTGGAGGACTTGTCAGCCACCTTGTAGAGTTCTTGAGGTATAATCTCATGAACTTCCACCTCTTCTCCAATCATGATGCTATGGATCATGATGGCCCGGTCTATAGTAACTTCAGACCGGTTGCTAGTGGGAATGATTGAGCATTGAATAAACTCCAACTATCCTCTAGCAATAGGCTTGAGGTCCAATCTTCTTAGTTGAACCGGCTTGCCTTTGGAGTCAATCTTCCATTGAGCTCCTTCTACACATATGTCCATAAGGACTTGGTCCAACCTTTGATCAAAGTTGACTCTCCTTGTGTAGGGGCGTGCGTTCTCTTCCATGTATGGCAAGTTGAACGCCAACCTCACATTCTCCGGACTAAAATCTAAGTATTTCCCCCGAACCATTGTAACATAGTTCTTTGGATCCGGGTTCTTACTTTGATCATGGTTCTTGGTGATCCATGCATTGGCATAGAACTCTTGAACCATTAGGATGCCGACTTGTTGGATGGGATTTGTTAGAACTTCCCAACCTCTTCTTTGAATTTCATGTCGGATCTCCGGGTACTCATTTCTTTTGAGTTTAAAAGGGACCTCAGGGATCACCTTCTTCTTGGCCACAACATCATAGAAGTGGTCTTGATGGGCTTTGGAGATGAACCTTTCCATCTCCCATGACTCGGATGTGGAAGCTTTTGTCTTCCCTTTCCCTCTTCTAGAGGATTCTCCGGTCTTAGATGCCATCAATGGTAATGGAAAAACAAAAAAGCTATGCTTTTACCACACCAAACTTAGAATATTGCTCGCCCTCGAGCAATAAACAAAAGAATAGAAGAAGAAGAAGAAGAAATATGGAGAGGGAGAGGGAGATGTGGTTTCGGCTAAGGAGAGTGTAGAGGGGTGTGTTGTGTGAATTTGATGAAGAATGGAGGTCTTTATATAGGGAAGGGAGGTGGGGTATTGTTTCGGCCATATGGGTGGGTTTGGGTGGGAAATTGGTTTTGAATTTTGAAGGTAGGTGGAGTTTATGAGGTAGGTTTATGGGGAAGAGGAGATGGATGTGAGTGGTGAAGGTTTAGTGGGGAAGAGAGATTGAGGTGATTGGTGAGGGGTTTTTAAGGAAGAGTGTTTGTGGGGTTGTGTGAAAGAGAGTGGTGAGAAGAAGTGAGTGGAGGTAGGTGGGGATCCTGTGGGGTCCACAGATCCTGAGTGGATCCTGTGGGGTCCACAGATCCTGAGGTGTTCAAGGATTTACATCCCTGCACCCATTAGGCATGTAAAAATGCCTTTGTATCCAACTCTGGGCGTTCAGCGCCAGGTTGGTGGCCATTTTGGGCGTTCAACGCCCATCTGTGTGCCATTTCTGGCGTTGAACGCCAGAACCATGCCTGTTCTGGCGTTCAGCGCCCAGAAGCTGCCCATTTTGGGCGTTCAGCGCCAGAACCATGCTCTGTTCTGGCGCTGAACGCCAGACAGATGCTCCTCCAGGGTGTGATTTTTCTTCTGCTGTTTTTGATTCCGTTTTCAATTTTTCTATTTATTTTGTGACTCCACATGATCATGAACCTAAGAAAACATGAAAAACAATAAAAATAAGAATTAGATAAACATTGGGTTGCCTCCCAACAAGCGCTTCTTTAATGTCAATAGCTTGACAGTGGGCTCTCATGGAGCCTCACAGATGTGCAGAGCTTTGTTGAGACTCTCCAACACCAAACTTAGAGTTTGGATATGGGAGTTCAACACCAAACTTAGAGTTTGGTTGTGGCCTCCCAACATCAAACTTAGAGTTTGACTGTGGGGGCTCTGGTTGACTCTGCTTTGAGAGAAGCTTTTCAAGCTTCCTCTTCATGGTTGCAGAGGGAGATCCTTGAGTTTTGAATACAAGGGAGTTCTCATTCCATTGAAGGACTATTTCACCTCTGTCAACATCAATCACAGCTCTTGCTGTGGCCAGGAAAGGTCTTCCTAAGATGATGGATTCATCCTCTTCCTTTCCAGTATCCAGGACTATGAAATCAGTAGGTATGTAAAGGCCCTCAACCTTTACTAATACATCTTCTACTTGTCCATAAGCCTGTCTTCTTGAGCTGTCTGCCATCTCTAGTGAGATTTTAGCAGCTTGCACCCCATAGATTCCCAGTTTCTCTATTACAGAGAGGGGCATGAGGTTTATTCCTGAACCAAGGTCACACAGAGCCTTAAAGAGCATGGTGCCTATGGTACAGGGTATTATGAACTTTCCAGGATCCTGTCTCTTCTGAGGCAATGTCAGTTGATCCAGATCACTTAGTTCATTGATGAACAAGGGAGGTTCAACTTCCCAAGCATCAATGCCAAACAATTTGGCATTCAGCTTCATGATTGCACCAAGAAACTTGGCAGTTTTCTCTTCAGTAACATCCTCATTCTCTTCAGAAGAGAAATACTCATCAGAGCTCATGAAGGGCATAAGGAGGTTCAATGGGATCTCTATAGTCTCTAGATGAGCCTCAGAGTCCTTTGGTTCCCCAGAGGGAAGCTCCTTATTGATCACGGGACGTCCCTGGAGGTCTTCCTCCTTGGGATTCACGTCCTCTCCTCTCCTCAGAGGTTTGGCCATGGCGCTTATGTCAATGGCCTTGCACTCTCCTTTTGGGTTCTCTTTTGTATTGCTTGGGAGAGTACTAGGAGGGATTTCAGTGATCCTTTTACTCAGCTGGCCCACTTGTGCTTCCAGATTTCTAATGGAAGACCTTGTTTCATTCATGAAACTTACAGTGGCCTTAGATAGATCAGAGACTAGATTTGCTAAATTAGAAGCATTTTGTTCAGAGTTCTCTGTCTGTTGCTGAGTTGATGATGGAAAAGGCTTGCTATTGCTAAACCTATTTCTTCCACCATTATTAAAGCCTTGTTGAGGCTTCTGATCCTTCCATGAGAAATTTGGATGATTTCTCCATGCTGAGTTATAGGTGTTTCCATAAGGTTCACCTAAGTAATTTACCTCTGCTATTGCAGGGTTCTCAGGATCATAAGCTTCTTCTTCAGAAGAAGCCTCTTGAGTACTGTTGGATGCAGCTTGCATTCCATGCAGACTCTGAGAGATCATATTGACTTGCTGAGTCAATATTTTATTCTGAGCCAATATGGCATTCAGAGTATCAACTTCAAGAACTCCCTTCTTCATAGGCGTCCCATTACTCACAGGATTCCTTTCAGAAGTGTACATGAACTGGTTATTAGCAACCATGTCAGTGAGTTCTTGAGCTTCTGCAGGCGTTTTCTTTAGGTGAATGGATCCACCTGCAGAGGTGTCCAGTGACATCTTTGATAGCTCAGATAAACCATCATAGAATATATCCAGGATGGTCCATTCTGAAAGCATGTCAGAATGACACTTTTTGGTCAACTGTTTGTATCTTTCCCAAGCTTCATAGAGGGATTCACCTTCTTTCTGTCTGAAGGTTTGAACATCAGCTCTAAGCTTGCTCAGCTTTTGAGGAGGAAAGTACTTGGCTAAGAAAGCCGTGACCAGCTTATCCCAAGAGTTTAGGCTGTCTTTAGGTTGAGAATCCAACCATAATCTAGCTCTGTCTCTTACAGCAAAAGGGAAAAGCATGAGCCTGTAGACTTCAGGATCTACTCCATTAGTCTTAACAGTATCACATATCTGCAAGAATTCAGTTAAGAACTGAAAAGGATCTTCAGATGGAAGTCCATGAAACTTGCAGTTCTGCTGCATCAGAGAAACTAATTGAGGTTTCAGCTCAAAGTTGTTTGCTCCAATGGCAGGAATGGAGATGCTTCTTCCATGTAAATTGGAATTAGGTGCAGTAAAGTCACCAAGCATCTTCCTTACATTATTATTATTTTCGGCTGCCATCTCTTCTGCCTGTTCGAAAATTTCTGAAAGGTTATCTCTGGATTGTTGTATTTTAGCTTCTCTTAATTTTCTCTTCAGAGTCCTTTCAGGTTCTGGATCTGCTTCCACAAGAATGTTCTTATCCTTGCTCCTGCTCATATGACAAGGAAGAAGGCACAGAAAAATAATAATAATAATGGAGATCCTTTATACCACAGTATAGGGATTCCTGTGTGAGTGGAAGAAGAGGGGGAGACAAAGAATGTAATATAATGGAAGAAACACAACTGTGAGGATGGAAGAGAGGTGAAATGAGATGTTAGGATATGAATGAATAGATAGAATGAGATGGGGGAGGGATAATTTTCGAAAATTATTTTGAAAAAGAGTTAGTGATTTTCGAAAATGGTTTTTGAAAAATGTTAGTAATTTTCGAAAATTTTTGAAATCAAAAATAGAAAATAAAAAAATAATTAGTTAATTAAAAAGAAATTTTTGAAAAAGAGGGAGATATTTTCGAAAATTAGAGAGAGAGAGTTAGTTAGGTAGTTTTGAAAAAGTCAAGAAACAAACAAAAAGTTAGTTAATTAGTTGAAACAAATTTTGAAAAGATAAGAAGATAGGAAGTTAGAGAAGATATTTTGAAACCAACTTTTTGAAAAAGATAAGATAAGAAGATATTTTTGAAAAGATATGATAGAAATTAGTTTTGAAAAAGATTTAATTTTTTAAAATCACAATTAATGACTTGATTCACAAGAAATCATAAGATATGATTCTAGAACTTAAAGTTTGAATCTTTCTTAACAAGCAAGTAACAAACTTGAAATTTTTGAATCAAAACATTAATTGTTATTGTTATTTTCGAAAATTTGGTATAAAAATAAGAAAAAGATTTTTGAAAAATATTTTTGAAATTTTCGAAAATAACTAAGAATTTTGAAAAAGATTTGATTTTTGAAAAAGATTTTGAAAAAGATAAGATTTTCAAATTGAAAATTTGATTTGACTCATGAGAAACAACTTGATTTTAAAAATTTTTGAAAAAGTCAACTCAAATTTTTGAATTTGATGAGAGAAAAAGGGAAAGATATTTTTTTTTTGATTTTTGAATTTTTATGAAAAACATGAAAATTATGCAATGCATGAAATTTTTAGATCAAAACAATGAATGCATGCAAGAATGCTATGAATGTCAAGATGAACACCAAGAACACTTTGAATGTCATGATGAACATCAAGAACATATTTTTGAAAAATTTTTTTTTAATGCAAAGAAAACATGCAAGACACCAAACTTAGAATTCTTTAATGCTTAGACACTAAGAATTCAAGAATGCATATGATAAACATGAAAAGACACAAAACAAAAAGTCATCAAGATCAAACAAGAAGACTTACCAAGAACAACTTGAAGATCATGAAGAACACTATGAATGCATGAAATGTTCGAAAAATGCAAGATGCACATGCAATTGACACCAAACTTATAATGTGACTCAAGACTCAAACAAGAAACACAAAATATTTTTGATTTTTATGATTTTCTAATTTTTTTGGATTTTTATTTTATATTTTTCGAAAATTATATGAAAAAGAAAAATAAGGATTCCAAAATTTTTAATATGAATTCCAGGAATCTTGCATTCTTAGTCTAAAGCTTCAGTCCAGGAATTAGACATGGCTCACTAGCCAGCCAAGCTTTCAATGAAAGCGCCGGTCCAAAACACTAGACATGGCCAATGGCCAGCCAAGCTTCAGCATGTAATTCAGATATGACATGCCTGACATACTCATTACCAAAGGAATAGACATGGCTTTACAGCTAGCCAGGCTTCAACATGCTCCATGAAACACTAGAATTCATTCTTAAAAATTCTGAAAGGAAAATATATTTTTGAAAACATTTTTATTTTAAAATATTTTTTTTTTCGAAAACAAAGGAAGACTTTTTGAAAGATATTTGAAAAATTTTTTGAAAACAAGACAAAAAGAAAATTACCTAATCTGAGCAACAAGATGAACCGTCAGTTGTCCAAACTCGAACAATCCCCGGCAACGGCGCCAAAAACTTGGTGCACGAAATTGTGATCTCCAGGCTCGAACAAATCCTGGTAATGGCTCCAAAGCTTGGTGCTTTAATTCATAATTCATAATTGTCACAACTTCGATACAACTAACCAGCAAGTGCACTGGGTCGTCCAAGTAATACCTTACGTGAGTAAGGGTCGAATCCCACGGAGATTGTTGGTATGAAGCAAGCTATGGTCACCTTGCAAATCTCAGTCAGGCGGATTTAAACATGATACTTTATTAGATTAAAATAAACAATAAAAGGGATAGAGATACTTATGTAGATTCATTGGTAGGAATTTCAGATAAGCGAATGGAGATGCTTTTCGTTCCTCTGGACCTCTGCTTTCCTGCTATCTTCATCCAATCAGTCTTACTCCTTTCCATGGCTGGCTTTATGTGATACATCACCACTGTCAATGGCTACTTTCGGTCATCTCTCGGGAAAATGATCCAATGCCCTGTCACGGCACGGCTAATCGTCTGGAGGCATCACCCTTGTCAATGGCTTCATCTTATCCTCTCAGTGAATAATATGCTCACGCACCCTGTCACGGCACGGCTATTCATCTGTCGGTTCTCGATCATGCTGGAATAGGATTTACTATCCTTTTGCGTCTGTCACTAACGCCCTGCAATCGCGAGTTAGGAGCTCGTCACAGTCATTCAATCATTGAATCCTACTCGGAATACCACGGACAAGGTTTAGACTTTCCGGATTCTCTTGAATGCCGCCATCATTCTAGCTTACGCCACGAAGATTCTGGTTAGGAGATCTAAGAGATACTCATTCTAGCTTAATTCATGTAGAACAGAAGTGTTTGTCAGGCACGCGTTCATAAGGGAGAAGGATGATGAGCGTCACACATAATCATCACCTTCATCACGTTCTTGGGTGCGAATGGATATCTTAGAAGAGAAATAAGAAGAATTGAATAGAAAACAGTAGTACTTTGCATTAATCTTTGAGGAACAGCAGAGCTCCACACCTTAATCTATGGAGTGTAGAAACTCTACCGTTGAAAATACATAAGTGAAGGTCCAGGCATGGCCGAGATGGCCAGCCCCCCTTGATCTAAGAACAATGCGTTCAAAGATGATCCTAAGATCTTAAGATGAACAAAAGATACCTAATACAATAGTAAGAGGTCCTATTTATAATAAACTAGTCACTAGGGTTTACATGAGTAAGTAATTGATGCATAAATCCACTTCCTGGGCCCACTTGGTGTGTGTTTGGGCTGAGCCTGAGTGTTGTACGTGCAGAGACCATTTGTGGAGTTGAACGCCAGTTTCTGTGCCAGTTTGGGCGTTCAACTCTGGTTTTGGATCCTTTTCTGGCGCTGGACTCCAGATTTGGGCAGAAGGCTGGCGTTGAACGCCAGTTTACGTCGTCAATTCTTGGCCAAAGTATGGACTATTATATATTTCTGGAAAGCCCTGGATGTCCACTTTCCAACGAAATTGGAAGCGCGCCATTTCGAGTTCTGTAGCTCCAGAAAATCCACTTTGAGTGCAGGGAGGTCAGAATCCAACAGCATCAGCAGTCCTTTTTCAACCTCTGAATCAGATTTTTGCTCAAGTCCCTCAATTTCAGCCAGAAAATACCTGAAATCACAGAAAAACACACAAACTCATAGTAAAGTCCAGAAATGTGAATTTAACATAAAAACTAATGAAAACATCCCTAAAAGTAACTAGATCCTACTAAAAACATACTAAAAACAATGCCAAAAAGCGTATAAATTATCCGCTCATCAGGTTTTCTTCCACTCTAGATTCCCATGGCGGTTCCGCATCTCCTAAATCTTCAACTACTTCTTCCTCTTCTTTAACAATCATAGGTTCCTCCAATTGTTCTAGCAAAAAGTAACATTCCTTATTTTTCACCGGAGTTTCTAATCTCTCCTTCATACTATGCTTTTCAAATGATTCTCCACATGTGGCCATGGGAGTGCTTTAAGGGTTCAAACATTGGGAGGCTAATCGGTTCACCACCTCTATCAAGGCGGCCGTGGATTCTATTACCTCCCTCTGCATTGTCCTTGAAGTAGTAAAGTAACAGAATCATCCATTGGGGCTTGGGGTGGATAGGAGGGTTCATTATTTTGAAGAAAGGGTTTATGATAGGAAGGTGGTTCTTCTTAGTAAAAATATGGAGGTGGTGTATATGAAACTTGTGGTTCTTGGGAGTATTGATGTTGAAATTGTGGTGGCTCTACGAATTTTCTTACATAATGGTCACAAGGATGAGGTAAGTGGTGCACGAAATTGTGATCATCAACAATGGCGCCAAAGACTTGGAGCTCTCAAACGTGAATCACACTTTGTCACAATTCCGCACAACTAACCAGCAAGTGTACTGGGTCGTCCAAGTAATAAATCTTACGTGAGTAAGGGTCTATCCCACAGAGATTGTCGGCTTGAAGCAAGCTATGGTCATCTTGTAAATCTCAATCAGGCGGATTCAAATGGTTATGGAGTTTAAGGTGATGAAAATAAACATAAAATAAAGATAGAGATACTTATGTAATTCATTGGTGGATTTCAAATAAGCGTATAAAGATGCTTTGTTCCCCTTGAACCTCTGCTTTCCTATTGCCTTCTTCCAATCATTCATACTCCTTTCCATGGCAAGCTTTATGTTGGGCATCACCGTTGTCAATGGCTACATCCCGTCCTCTTAGTGAAAATGGTCCTGATGCTCTGTCACAACATCGGCTAATCAACTGTCGGTTCTCGATCATGTTGGAATAGGATCCATTGATCCTTTTGCGTCTGTCACACGCCCCACAATCGCGAGTTTGAAGCTCGTCACAATCATCCCTTCCCAGATCCTACTCAGAATACCACAGACAAGGTTTAGACGTTCCGGATCTCAGGAATGGCCGCCAATAATTCTGGCCCATACCACGAAGGTTCCAATCTTAGATTAGAAACCCAAGAAATACGCATTCAAGCCATTGCTAGTAGAACAGAGGTGGTTGTCAGGCACATGTTCATAGGTGAGAATGATGATGAGTGTCACGGATCATCACATTCATCAAGTTGAAGAATGAATGAATATATTGGAGAAGAAATGACTTGAGTTGAATAGAAAAACAATAGTAATTGTATTAATTCATGAAGAACAGCAGAGCTCCACACCTTAATCTATGGTGTGTAGAAACTCCACCGTTGAAAATACAAAAGTGATAATGGTGGTCATTGGCTTCGGCCCCAGAGAGGGAACCCGAAGAACCAAGATGAAAATATAATAGTAAAAGGTCCTATTTATAGAGAACTAGTAGCCTAGGGTTTACAGAAATAAGTAATTAATGCAGAAATCTTCTTCCGGGCCCACTTGGTGTGTGCTTGGGCTGAGCATTGAAGCATTTTCGTGTAGAGACTTTTCTTGGAGTTAAACGCCAGCTTTTGTGCCAGTTTGGGCGTTTAACTCCAGCTTTTGTGCCAGTTTTGGAGTTAAACGCCAGAATTCTTGAGCTGATTTGGAATGCCTGTTTGGGCCATCAAATCTTGGGCAAAGTATGGACTATTATATATTGCTGGAAAGCCCAGGATGTCTACTTTCCAACGCAATTGAGAGCGCGCCAATTGGGCTTCTGTAGCTCTAGAAAATTCACTTTGAGTGTAGGGCGGTCAGAATCCAACAGCATCTGCAGTCCTTTTTCAGCCTCTGAATCAGATTTTTGCTCAAGTCCCTCAATTTCAGCCAGAAAATACCTGAAATCACAGAAAAATACATAAACTCATAGTAAAGTCCAGAAGAGTGATTTTTAAATAAAAACTAATAAAAATATAATAAAAATTAATTAAAATATACTAAAAACATACTAAAAACAATGCCAAAAAGCGTATAAATTATCCGCTCATCACAACACCAAACTTAAATTGTTGCTTGTCCCCAAGCAACTGAAAATCAAATAGGATAAAAAGAAGAGAATATACAATGAATTCCAAAAACATCTATGAAGATCAGTATTAATTAGATGAGCGAGGCTTTTAGCTTTTTGCTTCTGAACAGTCTTGGCATCTCACTTTATCCCTTGAAGTTCAGAATGATTGGCATCTATAAGAACTCAGAATCCAGATAGTGTTATTGATTCTCCTAGTTAAGTATGTTGATTCTTGAACACAGCTACTTTATGAGTCTTGGCCGTGGCCCTAAGCACTTTGTTTTCCAGTATTACCACCGGATACATAAATGCCACAGACACATAACTGGGTGAACCTTTTTAGATTGTGACTCAGCTTTGCTAGAGTCCCCAATTAGAGGTGTCCAGGGTTCTTAAGCACACTCTTCTTTTTGCTTTGGACCTCGACTTTAACCGCTCAGTCTCAAGTTTTCACTTGACACCTTTACGCCACAAGCACATGGTTAGGGACAGCTTGGTTTAGCCGCTTAGGCCAGGATTTTATTCCTGTGGGCCCTCCTATCCACTGATGCTCAAAGCCTTGGATCCTTTTTATCACCCTTGCCTTTTGGTTTAAAGGGGTATTGGCTTTTTCTGCTTGCTTTTCTTTTTCTTTTCTCTCTTTTCTTTTTTTTTTTCGCATATATCCTTCTCTTTTTTTTTTCTGCAAGCTTTTCACTACTTTTTCTTGCTTCAAGAATCAATTTTATGATTTTTTAGATCATCAGATAACATTTCTCCTTTTCCCATCATTCTTTCAAGAGCCAACAATTTTAACATTCATGAATCAACAAATTCAAAAATATGCACTGTTCACGCATTCATTCAGAAAAACAATAGCATTGCCACCACATCAAAATAATTAAACTGTTTTAAAATTTGAAATTCATGCACTTCTTTTTCTTTTTCAATTAAAAACATTTTTCTTTTAAGAAAGGTGATGGATTCATTTTCATAGCTTTAAGGCATAGACACTAATGATTATGTAATAAAGACACAAACATAGATAAACATAAAGCATAATTTTCGAAAAACAGGAAAATAAAGAACAAGGAAATTAAAGAACGGGTCCACCTTAGTGATGGCTTGTTCTTCCTCTTGAAGATATTATGGAGTGCTTGAGCTCCTCAATGTCTCTTCCTTGCCTTTGTTGCTCCTCTCTCATGGTTCTTTGGTCTTCTCTAATTTCATGGAGGAGGATGGAATGCTCTTGGTGCTCCACCCTTAGTTGTCCCATGTTGGAACTTAATTCTCCTAGGGAGGTATTGATTTGCTCCCAATAGTTTTGTGGAGGAAGATGCATCCCTTGAGGTATCTCAGGGATTTCATGATGAGGAATTTCCTCATGCTCTTGATGAGGTTCTCTCACTTGCTCCATCCTTTTCTTAGTGATGGGCTTGTCCTCATCAATGAGGATGTCTTCCTCTATGTCAATTCCAGCTGAATTGCAAAGGTGACAAATGAGATGAGGGAAGGCTAACCTTGCCAAAGGAGAGGACTTGTCCGCCATCTTGTAGAGTTCTTGGGATATAACCTCATGAACTTCCACTTCCTCTCCAATCATGATGCTATGTATCATGATAGCCCGGTCTATAGTAGCTTCGGACCGGTTACTAGTGGGAATGATTGAGCGTTGGATGAACTCCAACCATCCCCTAGCCACGGGCTTGAGGTCATGCCTTCTTAGTTGAACCGGCTTCCCTCTTGAATCTCTCTTCCATTGAGCGCCCTCTTCACATATGTCCATGAGGACTTGGTCCAACCTTTGATCAAAGTTGACCCTTCTAGTGTATGGGTGTGCATCTCCTTGCATCATAGGCAAGTTGAATGCCAACCTTACATTTTTTGGACTAAAATTTAAGTAATTCTCCCGAACCATTGTAAGCCAATTCTTGGGGTCCGGGTTCACACTTTGATCATGGTTCTTGGTGATCCATGCATTGGCATAGAACTCTTGAACCATTAAGATTCTGACTTGTTGAATGGGGTTGGTGAGAACTTCCCAACCTCTTCTTCGGATCTCATGTCGGATCTCCGGATATTCGCCCTTTTTGAGCTTAAAAGGAACCTCGGGGATCACCTTCTTCTTGGCCACAACTTCATAGAAGTGGTCTTGATGCACCCTTGAGATGAATCTCTCCATCTCCCATGACTCAGAGGTGGAAGCTTTTGCCTTCCCTTTCCTCTTTCTAGAGGTTTCTCCGGCCTTTAGTGCCATAAATGGTTATAAAAAAACAAAAAGCTTTAGCTTTTACCATACCAAACTTAGAAGGTTGCTCGTCCTCGAGCAAAAGAAGAAAGAAGAGAGTAGAAGAAGAAGAAATAGAGGAGATGGAGTGGGCTTTGTATTTTGGCCAAGGGGGAGAAGTGGTGTTTAGGTTGTGTGAAAATAAAGGAGTGAAGATGGGTTTATATAGGGGTGAGAGGGGTGTGTATGGTTCGGGTATAGAGGGTGGGTTTGGGAGGGAAAGTGGTTTGAATTTAGATGGTGAGGTAGGTGGGGTTTTATGAAGGATGGATGTGAGTGGTGAAGAGAATGGTGGGATTTGATAGGTGAGGGGTTTTTGGGGAAGAGGTATTGAGGTGATTGGTGAGTGGGTGAAGAAGAGAGAGAGTGGTGGGGTAGGTGGGGATCCTGTGGGGTCCACAGATCCTGAGGTGTCAAGGATATCTCATCCCTGCACCAAGTAGCGTGCAAAACGCCCCTTTCTGCCAATCCTGGAGTTAAACGCCAGGCTACTGCCCATTTCTGGCGTTTAACGCCAGCTTCTTGCCCATTCCTGGCATTAAACGCCAGTCTGGTGCCCATTTCTAGCGTTAAACACCCAGAATGGTGCCAGACTGGGCGTTTAACGCCCATTCTGCTACCTTTACTGTCGTTTAAATGCCAGTAACTTTCTCCTCCAGGGTGTTCTATTTTTCATTCTGTTTTTCACTTTGTTTTTGCTTTTTCAATTGTTTTTGTGACTTCACATAATCATCAACCTACAAAAAACATAAAATAACAATAGAAAATAGAAAATTATCATAGAATAGTAACGATTGGGTTGCCTCCCAACAAGCGCTTCTTTAATGTCAATAGCTTGACAGTGGCTCTCATGGAACCTCACATATGTTCAGAGCAATGTTGGAACCTCCCAACACCAAACTTAGAGTTTGGTTGTGGCCTCCCAACACCAAACTTAGAGTTTGACTGTGGAGGCTCTGTTTGACTCTGTATTGAGAGAAGCTCTTCATGCTTCCTCTCCATGGTGACAGAGGGATATCCTTGAGCTTTAAACACAAGGAAGTCTTCATTCACTTGAATGATCAATTCTCCTTTGTCAACATCAATCACAGCTTTTGCTGTGGCTAGGAAGGGTCTGCCAAGGATGATGGATTCATCCATACACTTTCCAGTTTCTAGGATTATAAAATCAGCAGGGATGTAATGGTCTTCAACCTTCACCAAGACATCCTCTACAAGTCCATAAGCCTGTTTCTTTGAATTGTCTGCCATCTCCAGTGAGATTCTTGCAGCTTGTACCTCAATGATCCCTAGCTTCTCCATTACAGAGAGAGGCATAAGGTTTATGCTTGACCCTAGGTCACACAGAGCCTTCTCAAAGGTCATGGTGCCTATGGTACAAGGGATTGAGAACTTTCCAGGGTCCTGTCTCTTTTGAGGTAATCTCGGCCTAGTCAAGTCATCCAGTTCTTTGATGAGCAATGGAGGTTCATTCTCCCAAGTCTCATTACCAAATAACTTGGCATTTAGCTTCATGATTGCTCCAAGGTACTTAGCAACTTGCTCTTCAGTGACATCTTCATCCTCTTCAGAGGAAGAATACTCATCAGAGCTCATGAATGGCAAAAGTAAATTTAATGAAATCTCTATGGTCTCAGTCTGAGCCTCAGATTCCCATGGTTCCTCATTAGGGAACTCCTTGGAGGTCAGTGGACGTCCATTGAGGTCTTCCTCAGTGGGAATCACTACCTCTTCCTCCTCTCCATGTTCGGCCATGTGAGATGTGGTTATGGCCTTGCACTCTCTTTTTGGATTCTCTTCTGTATTGCTTGGGAGAGTGCTAGGAGGGCGTTCAGTAATTTTCTTACTCAGCTGACCCAATTGTGCCTCCAAATTTTTAATGGAGGACCTTGTTTCAGTCATGAAACTTTGAGTGGTTTTGATTAGATCAGAGACAATGGTTGCTAAGTCAGAGTGGCTCTGCTTAGAATTCTCTGTTTGTTGCTGAAAAGATGATAGAAAAGGCTTGCTATTGCTAAACCTGTTTCTTCCACCATTGTTGTTGTTGAAACCTTGTTGAGGTCTCTGTTGATCCTTCCATGAGAGATTTGGGTGATTTCTCCATGAAGGATTATAGGTGTTTCCATAGGGTTCTCCCATGTAATTCACCTCTTCCATTGCTGGGTTCTCAGGATCATAAGCTTCTTCTTCAGAGGAAGCTTCCTTAGTACTGCCTATTGCTGCTTGCATTTCAGACAGACTCTGAGAAATCATATTGACTTGTTGGGTCAATATTTTATTCTGAGCCAATATGGCATTCAGAGTATCAATCTCAAGAACTTCTTTCTTCTGAGTTGACCCATTATTCACAGGATTCCTTTCAAAGGTATACATGAATTGGTTATTTGCAACCATTTCAATGAGTTCTTGAGCTTCTGCAGGCGTCTTCTTCAGATGAAGAGATTCTCCAGCAGAGCTATCCAATGACATCTTGGATAGTTCAGACAGACCATCATAGAAGATTCCTATGATGCTCCATTCTGAAAGCATGTCAGAAAGGCACCTTCTGATCAATTGCTTGTATCTCTCCCAAGCTTCATAGAGGGACTCACCATCCTTCTGTCTAAAGGTTTAGACTTCCACTCTAAGCTTACTCAATTTTTGAGGTGGAAAGAACTTTGCCAAGAAGACATTGACTAGCTTTTCCCAAGAGTTCAGGCTTTCCTTAGGTTGTGAATCCAACCATGTTCTAGCTCTGTCTCTTACAGCAAAAGGAAAGAGTATAAGTCTGTAGACTTCAGGGTCAACCCCATTGGTCTTGACAGTGTCACAGATTTGCAAGAACTCAACTAAGAACTGATGAGGATCTTCCAATGGAAGTCCATAAAACTTGCAATTCTGTTGCATTAGAGAAACTAATTGAGGCTTAAGCTCAAAGTTGTTTGCTCCAATGGCAGGGATAGAGATGCTTCTCCCATAGAAATCAGGAGTAGGTGCAGTAAAGTCACCAAGCACCTTCCTTGCATTGTTGGCATTGTTGTTTTCGGCTGCCATGGTTTCTTCTTCTTTGAAGAGCTCTGTTAGGTCCTCTAAAGAGAATTGTTCTTTAGCTTCTCTTAATTAGCTTTCTCTTCAAGGTCCTTTCAGGTTCAGGATCAGCTTCAACAAGTATGCCTTTATCTTTGTTCCTGCTCATATGAAAGAGAAGAGAACAAGAAAGTAGGGAATCCTCTATGTCACAGTATAGAGATTCCTTGAGGTGTCAGAGGAAAAGAAGAATAGAAGGAGGAGGTAGATGGAGGAGAATTTGAACATATAAAGAAGGAGAGAGTTCGAATTGTACCTTGAGGAGGAGTCTTAGTCCCTTAAATAGAAGGATGTGAAAAGAGGGGAAGAATTTTCGAAAATAAAGTAAAAGATTTTGAAATAATTAAAAAGAAATTTGAAAATTTGATTGAGATTTTCGAAAACTAAGATTGGAAAAGAAATAAAGTGATTTTTGAAAAAGATTTTGAAATTAGAAAAAGATATAATTGAAAAAATTAATTTTGAAAAAGATGTGATTGAAAAGATATGTTTGAAAAGATATGATTTGAAAAAGATTTGATTTTGAAAAATTATGAAGACTTGAAAAAAATGTGAATTAAAAACAAAATCTTCCCTCTAGTGTCATCCTGGCGTTAAACGCCCAGAATGGTGCCTATTCTGGCGTTTAACGCCCAAATCTCTACCCTTTTGGGCGTTAAACACCCAGCCAGGTACCCTGGCTGGCATTTAAACGCCATTTTTCCTTCTTCACTGGGCGTTTTGAACGCCCAGCTTTTTCTGTTTGATTCCTCTGCTGAATGTTCTGAATCTTCAATTCTCTGTATTATTGACTTGAAAAGACATAGTTTTAAAAAATATTTTTGAATTTTTGATGGTGGGAATCAATAAAAAATGCAACTAAGATCAAATAAACAATGCATGCAAGACACCAAACTTAAAAGTTTGTATACTAAGGACTATAACAATGTAAAAATGCATGTAAGAAACAACAAAACACACAAAACAAGAGAATTTAAAGATCAGAGCAATGAAATCATCAAGAACAACTTGAAGATTTATGAAGAACACTATGTATAAATTTTCGAAAATTAGAAGGATAAAGACATGCAATTGACACCAAACTTAAAATTAGACAATAGACTCAAACAAGAAACATAAAATATTTTTGGTTTTATGATTTTAAAAATTTTTTGTATTTTTTTCGAAAATTATATAGAAAAGAAAATAAAGAGAATCAAAACTTTTAATAAGAATTCCAGGAATCATGCAATGTTAGTCTAAAGCTTCAGTCTAAAAAGATTAGACATGTTTGGCCAAGCTTCAGCAGGACATTACATTCAATAGCTAAATTGATGAGAATCAATCAGCTTTTGTGATGATAAGAACATCACCTTGAAACTCTAGAATTCATTCTTAAAAATTCTGAAGAAAAGATACCTAATCTAAGCAACAAGATGAACCGTCAGTTGTCCAAACTGGAACAATCCCCGGCAACGGCGCCAAAAACTTGGTGCACGAAATTATGATCATCAACAATGGCGCCAAAGACTTGGAGCTCTCAAACGTGAATCACACTTTGTCACAATTCCGTACAACTAACCAGCCAGTGCACTGGGTCGTCCAAGTAATAAACCTTACGTGAGTAAGGGTCGATCCCACGGAGATTGTCGGCTTGAAGCAAGCTATGGTCATCTTGTAAATCTCAGTCAGGCGGATTCAAATGGTTATGGAGTTTAAGGTGATGAAAATAAACATAAAATAAAGATAGAGATACTCATGTAATTCATTGGTGGATTTCAAATAAGCGTATGAAGATGCTTTGTTCCCCTTGAACCTCTGCTTTCCTATTGCCTTCTTCCAATCATTCATACTCCTTTCCATGGCAAGCTTTATGTTGGGCATCACCATTGTCAATGGCTACATCCCGTCCTCTCAATGAAAATGGTCCTGATGCTCTGTCACAACATCAGCTAATCAGCTGTCGGTTCTCGATCATGTTGGAATAGGATCCATTGATCCTTTTGCGTCTGTCACACGCCCCACAATCGTGAGTTTGAAGCTCGTCACAGTCATCCCTTCCCAGATCCTACTCAGAATACCATAGACAAGGTTTAGACGTTCCGGATCTCAGGAATGGCCGCCAATAATTCTAGCCTATACCACGAAGGTTCCAATCTTAGATTAGAAACCCAAGAGATACGCATTCAAGCCATTGCTAGTAGAACAGAGGTGGTTGTCAGGCACATGTTCATAGGTGAGAATGATGATGAGTATCACGGATCATCATATTCATCAAGTTGAAGAACGAATGAATATCTTGGAGAAGAAATAGACTTGAGTTGAATAGAAAAACAATAGTAATTGCATTAATTCATGAAGAACAGCAGAGCTCCACACCTTAATCTATGGTGTGTAGAAACTCCACCGTTGAAAATACAAAAGTGATAATGGTGGTCATTGGCTTCGGCCCCAGAGAGGGAACCCGAAGAACCAAGATGAAAATACAATAGTAAAAGGTCTTATTTATAGAGAACTAGTAGCCTAGGGTTTACAGAAATAAGTAATTAATGCAGAAATCTTCTTTCGGGCCTACTTGGTGTGTGCTTGGGCTGAGCATTGAAGTATTTTCGTGTAGAGAATTTTCTTGGAGTTAAACGCTAGCTTTTGTGCCAGTTTGGGCGTTTAACTCCAGCTTTTGTGCCAGTTTTGGATTTAAACGCCAGAATTCTTGAGCTAATTTGGAACGCCTGTTTGGGCCATCAAATCTTGGGCAAAGTATGGACTATTATATATTGCTGGAAAGCCCAGGATGTCTACTTTCTAACGCAATTGAGAGCGCGCCAATTGGGTTCTGTAGCTCCAGAAAATCTACTTTGAGTGCAGGGAGGTCAGAATCAAACAGCATCTGCAGTCCTTTTTCAGCCTCTGAATCAGATTTTTGCTCAAGTCCCTCAATTTCAGCCAGAAAATACCTGAAATCACAGAAAAACACACAAACTCATAGTAAAGTCCAGAAGAGTAATTTTTAAATAAAAACTAATAAAAATATAATAAAAACTAATTAAAATATACTAAGAACATACTAAAAACAATGCCAAAAAGTGTATAAATTATCCGCTAATCAGTAAGATTGATTGGTTATATGATGGATGAGGGTCATAGGAAGGTATTTGGTAGAAAGGGGCTTGTGAGTATGGTTGAGGGCTATGTTGAGGGTGGGGCTCATAAGCATATGGTGGGGCTTATTGGTAACTACAAGGGGGTCCATCATAGCTATTGGATTAATATTCATTAGGAGTGGAATTATACCTATAAGAGACCGGAGGAGGTTGTTGCCAAGAAGGTTGAACATACTCTTGAGGCTTCTCCCACCTTTGATTGTTCCATTCTTGATGTATATTCTCATTGTAATCTCCATTTCCTACAACATAGTTGTAACCACACTCATAGCCAAAAGGATGAGAATTCATAATAGCAAGAGCAAATGAAAACAAAATCAAATAAGGAACAAAGAAAGCTAAGTCCTAAAACTAGCAACGGCTAACAAAGAGACAAAAGGCAAACATATTTACATATACACATATATACAATAACCAATAACAAGCTCACATTTGCAATTCCCGGGCAACGGTGCCATTTTGATGAATGGATTTTTTATGGTATAGAATTTCACAAATAAAATCTCGTTGCAAGTATAGTTTCTAAACCAACAAAAAATTCTCTCATGCAAAAAATTGTTTGTCACAGGGACAAACCCCAATAAAAATAACCGAAGTATTCAAACCTCGGCTCGTCTCTCAAAGGAATTGCAGGGAAGTGTTCTTGTTATTGGTTATGAGATGTATATTTTGGAGTTTTGGATAAGAGACATTAAAGATAAATTGCAAGAAAGTAAATGAACTCAAATTATAGAAAGGTCTTGGCAAGGGTTGATGGTTAAGGATCTATATCCTTGTTACTAACCACAACATGATAATTGCAAGGATCAATCTCATTAAGTCATTCTCTAACAAGTGAAGGAAAGTCAAATGAGCTACACCAATCCTAATCCATAAGTCCTAACCACTCACTAATTAGCTTAGTGGAAGCTAGAGTCAATGGACACCAATTATCAAGACATGGACATTAGCAACTCAATTTCACCTAAGTTACCTTCCCAAGCCAAGAACACAAAAATTTACTCTAACATCCTTCCAAGCATTCAATCAAACACTTGGAATGCACAAAAGGAAAGCAAGATAAAATGCAAGAAAAGCAAATTTACAACTACTTGCAAGGAATTAACAACAATAGAGCAAATCAACAATAAAGAAAATCAAATATAAATTGCATTGACGGAAAATTAGAAGAAACAAGAGTGCATCAACAACAAAGTAAACAATTACAAGAATTAAAATGCTAAACTAAGAAAGCAAGGGTAGAAGAACAAGAAACTGAAAAAGAAAATTAAATCAAAGCATGAATTAAACCTAGATATAAGAAATCCTAATCTAGATCTGTTCCGAGGGTTACCTGAAACTGGAGGTTGATCTCAGATGAGATCCTTGGTGCTGGTCGGAGATGACGTGTCCGGCTGGCTGGGGGTGGCCGGAGCTGTTGTGTCTGACTTGTTGGACTTGCTGCACTGCTGATCCTTGGCCACCGGAGGGTGGGGGGTACCTGCAAGAGACTCCGATGCTTAAGTTAGCACGGGTATTAAGCAGGTTTTATGTAGAATCAGAGTATGAGTTATACCTGGGTGCTCCAGTGTATTTATAGTAGTGTGGGCTGACCTTTCTGATAAGATAAGTTAGTTATCTTATCTTATCTTATCTTTATCTTGAGTGAAGTCAGCTTATCTTTAAGGGAACCGCCCTTATCTCTGTAGGCTCGAACTGCCTTTGGATTTGGGTCGTGTTCCTACATTTGGGCCTTTTCCTGGGCTCTCCTGTCGATTTGGCCGATCTCTTTAAGAAGAGGTCGGATAGTTGGACCTGAAGAGGTCAGTCGTTTTGCTACCAATCATCCCGGGTCGGATAGTTCGACCCAGGGTATGAACAGTGCCCCTGCTTTGAGCTCGGTCTTCTTTTTGAGGTCAAGTTCTTGACTTCGGTCCTTCTCTAATGAAGCCGAGCTGAAGCATTTTGTCGATTCCTTTGTAGAAGCTTTTGAATATAGAACGTTTTTCCTCTAAAAGTGCGCGCTTTTATATCGGCGCTATTTTGGGAATGCAAGCGGTTTTAATATCCGCATTTAATTGGCATTTAATTGCCCCGTTTCCCCTAACTTCTCTATTTTTTAAATTTTGCACTCAGGAAAACGGTTTCTCTCCTTCGCCCTTTTTGTAACTTCTTCACATTTCTTCTTTCACTCTCTTGCTTTCTGTCTTTCGCTTGCGCTTCTGCTTTCGTCGCTTGGCCTTTTTTCTGGGCGGCCTTTGTCTCTGCGCTTCCACTCTTCCTCGCAGCTTCTTCCGTCTTCAGGTTAGTCTCATTTTGTATTTTTCTCGTTTGTTTTTGTCTTTGCGATGGGGTTTTCCTTTTGATATTCTTTTTGGAGAAAGTTTGGATCTTTCCGTTTTTTATCATGCTTGACTTGTTGCATGCTCTGGAATTTCTTTATTTTTTGGTGCGAATCTTTTTCTTTTGCATGTTGCCGCCGTTTCTGTTTGTGTCTTGGCTGATGATTTTTTGCTTGATTTCAAAAGAAAGTTTGCGCCTTTGTTGCTTGGTCTTTTTTGACATTTCTGATATACTGTAGAAGTAGTGCTTTTTGCTGGTAAACTTGTAGAAGTGTGGTCCTTTGCATTTTTGCTTCCTTTGTTTTCTTTTTGAATTTTGTTTTGACGAGTGCTGGGATGTAAGCCGTAGAAATAACTTGAAAACCTTGCTTGTTTACTGCCTCCAAAGGATGCCCCGAGACCTTTGTCGTAGGTCTTGGGGTTTTCCCTTTTTGTTTATCCGCCCGTCGAGATGTTTTGCCCTCTGTCCGAGATGTTTTTGTGTAATCCATTCTTCCTTTCTTTTTGTAGGATTTAGTTGACCTCATGTCTTCCCGAAATAACGTAACAGAAATGCCTTCCCAGGTTCCTGCGGGTATGGCTGATTGGGTGGACTCCATGGTTCTTATGTGTGTCTCGCTGGTTGATTCCGAATTTTGTACTCAGCTTAGGCAGTTTCACAGTGTCTGTAGTAATTCTGGTGATGAGAAGAATTATGAACTTGTCCCTCCCTCTTCTGACGAGAGAGTCTATTTTTCGACCCGAGTTGTTGACAATCGCCCCTTCTTTTATGCTTACGATTTTTTCTTTGGTCAATTGGGTATTACTCTTCCTTTTACTCCATTTGAAACCGACTTGTTATGGTCTTGTAATGTTGCCCCTTCTCAACTTCATCCCAACTCCTGGGGTTTTATAAAAATTTTCCAGTTGCTGTGCGACGGTTTTGGTATTCCTTCTTCCCAATCTCTCTTTTTCTATTTGTTTGTTTTGACTAAGCCTGGTGTGGTAAAAAAGAAGTCAGCTTGGGTCTCCTTTCGTTCTACTCAAGGAAAGAAAGTTTTTTCCATGTTTGACGAGTCATTTCGTGACTTTAAGAACTACTTTTTCAAGGTCCGAGCTGTTGAAGGAGCTCGGCCCTTTTTTCTGGATGAAAATGATGAACCTGCCTTTCCCTTGGAATGGCAAAAGGACGTGAGGGTCTCCCGGTATTCGTGGGAGATGTTGGATGAGGCTGAACGGGCCTTTGTGACTATCTTGGAAGAACGCTGGAGTCAACCTCCCCATCTTGACACAAAGAAATTCCTAACCAATCCTTCTCTTCTTCAATCTGAACTGGGTATCTTGTGTTTCTTTTATGATTTTGTTTATGTTGCTTTGTAACTGTCTTTTCGGACTTGTCCGACTTGTAGCTGAGTTTTCTGTTTCATTTGCAGAGGCAATGAAGAATAATGAATCCATGAAAGCTTATAAGAGGGTGCAGAGGGCGACTGCTGCCAGAAATGCCGTTGCCCAGGCGGCTGGGGAGGGATCTTCCCAAGTGCGCGAGAAGCCCTTGGTGCAGAGTTCTGCCGGGGTGAAGAAGGTGATCCCTACTCCCCGAGTTCGTTTGGCCGATCCTCACATCACCTCTGCTTCCCCTTCTGTTGCTCCTCCCAATAAGAAACAAAAGACTGCTGAGCCTTTTGACCTCGATGCTCCTGATTTTAATGCTATTGAATTTGTGGATCAACAAATCAGTCCCTACGGTGCTCTTTCTATGGACGATGTGTCCATCCTTTATCACTTGGAATTTATGGTTCGAAATCATGTTAAGATGGCATACATGTCGGCTGCCATATATCGGACTGCCCAGAATCTCCCTCTCCATGCTACCAAGGGGTTTATGGAGGAGGCGAAACAAGAATTCGACCGGATGAAGGGGCTGAAGGAGGAGCTTGAGGTGAAAGTGGCTAAGCTGGAAAAAGACTTGGAGAACGAGAAGGCGAGTTTTGAAGCGTTGGCTGCCTCTTTGAGGTTGGCTGAAGACGCAGCCTTGATGCATAAGGATAGCTATGTTACATCCTATAGGGAGGGGAGGCGCCTGAGGGAGGAGCTTGACAATGCCCAGGAAGACTATGCTGAGCTCCAAGGTCATCTTGTTGGCAACGTGACTGCTACTTACGAGAAATTGAGAGAGCAAGTTTGAATTATTGCTCCCGAGGTAGATCTTACCCTTTTTAGCTTGGATAATGTTGTCAGGGATGGCAAGATTGTCCCTGATGATGAGGGTGATGATGATGAGGTTGTTCCTCCCCTTGTGTTCTCTACTAAGGTGCCGACTTCTTCCGCTCCTCCGGCTGTGCCTGACTTGGATTGCCAGATCCTGAACCGGGGGGATGGTACTGTAGATGCGGTGCCGATTCAAACTCGCCCTCCCTCTCCTGGTTCTGATGCTGTCAAGAAAGCTCCTGATGCTGCCGAGAAGACTTCCGATGCTTGTTGATCTTTTTTCTTTAGAGTAGTTGGCCCGACTTGTGGGCGTTTTGAAACTTTTTATTTGATTGCTGACATTTCTTAGTTGCTTTTTTAGCAACTTTTTATTTTGAAAAAAAAACAATTAGCTTGCCATCTTTTGGATAGTAAGTGTTGGTGGCCTTTAAAGGCCCGATAACTCTGTATAAAGGACCGGTTTTTTGGCTAGGCGTCTTCTGTCTTCTGCCGATGCTGAAATCTTGCAGCTCGACCTCCTTGGGCTATTTTGTTTTGTAGCTTGAATCTCTGTGGTTGTAGGGGTCCGACTTGTTTAGTTTTCTCGCTTTTGTGTGTGTTTTTTAGCGTTCTGTAACCGATTTCTTTGTGTTGGTCCCCTGCTAGACTCTTTTTTGTAATCTTCTTTCTTGGACTTTGGTCAGGTTTCTTTGACCCTCTCGTCTCGAGCTGACTTTATTAAGTCGAGTCCTTCTAAGTTATTTTCGTAATCCTCTTTCTTGGACCTTTGTTAGGTCTCTTTCAGGGATTACTTTTATAGCTTGTTTGTAGGAGATCGATTTCGTTAGGTCAACCTCTTTCCAGGTTATTTTCGTAATCCTCTTTCTTGGACCTTTGTTAGGTCTCTTTTAGGGATTACTTTTATAACCTTTCAGTAGTGGGAGTCCGATTTGGCTGCATCGGTCTCCTTTAAGTTATATTTGTAGTCCTCTTTCTTGGATCTTTGTCAGATGTCTTTCAGGAATTACTTTTATAACTTTTTAGTTGTAGGAGTCCGACTTGGTTATATCGGTCTCCTTTAAGTTATTTGTAGTCCTCTTTCTTGGATCCTTGTCAGATCTCTTTCAGGGACCACTTTGATAACTTTAAAGTAGTAGGAGTCCGACTTGGTTATATCGGTCTCCTTTAAGTTATTTGTAGTCCTCTTTCTTGGATCTTTGTCAGATCTCTTTCAGGGACTACTTTGATAACTTTTAAGTAGTAGGAGTCCGACTTGGTTATATCGGTCTCCTTTAAGTTATTTGTAGTCCTCTTTCTTGGATCTTTGTCAGATCTCTTTCAGGGACTACTTTGATAACTTTTAAGTAGTAGGAGTTCGACTTGGTTATATCGGTCTCCTTTAAGTTATTTGTAGTCCTCTTTCTTGGATCTTTGTCAGATCTCTTTCAGGGACTACTTTTATAACTTCTCATTTTGGGCTGACTTTGTCATGTCGAGCCCTTCTAAGTTAAAGTAATCCTCTTTAATAGGGTTGGCCAGACCTCTTTCCAGGGTTTACTTATAACTTGGGTTGACTTGGTCCGACTTCTTAACGTCGTCCAGTCTTTAAGTTATTATTTTAGCAATCCGTAACACCTCGTCAGGTTCTTTTTTGGATCGCTTTCGATAACTTCTTACATTATTCTGTGTTCATCTTTGCCGATTTGTAGAAAGTGGTTGTCATTTCTAGATCGTCCTTTAGGTGAATCGCGTTTTCACCTTTATCGGACGGTTGTCTTTATCGTGATCGTGCAGTGAAATTGTTTTTCACTTTCTGCCGATCTGTTGCTTTATAATCGGACGATGAATACTTCAGATTAATGCGTCTTGAAATCTTTGTAGAATATCTAAAATATATTTTATTTAAAGGAAAAGTGCAAATATATACATATGGGATTGTTTGAGTCTCAACTTGGTGCCTCATTAAAAAACCTTTTCAGGAAAAAGAGTGCATCCAATGATGAGATCTTTTATCTTTTCTAACTGTAGTACCTTCTGAGGTTGCAGGCATGCCATGACCTGGGAAGCTCTCATCCATCGAGTTCAGACAATCTGTAGTAGCCCTTTCCAAGTACTTCTACAATTCGGTAGGGTCCTTTCCAGTTCGCTGCCAGCTTTTCCTCTCCTGGTCGAGTTGTTCCGATATCATTTCGGATTAGGATGAGATCATTTTCTATGAAATTTCTCGGCACTACCTTTTGATTATATCTGGAAGCCATTCGGCGTTTTAGAGCTTCTTCCCTGATCCGAGCTCTTTCTTGGATTTCGGGTAACAAGTCGAGCTCTTCTCTCTGAAGTTGGAAGTTTGCGTCCTCATTGTAGTGAACTACTCTGGGCGACCCTTCCTCAATCTCTATTGGAATCATCGCCTCTGTTCCGTATGCTAATTGGAAGGGGGATTCCTTCGTGGTGGAATGTGGCGTTGTTCGATATGCCCACAGGACCTGTGGGAGCTCTTCTGCCCAGGCTCCCTTTGCATCTTGTAATCTCCGTTTTAATCCAGCCAATATGACTTTGTTGGCAGCTTTGGCCTGCCCATTGGCTTGTGGATGTTCGACGGAGGTGTACTGGTGCTTTATATTCAAGTCGGCTACTAGTTTTCTGAAGCCTGCATCTGTGAATTGGGTGCCATTATCTGTGGTTATTGAATATGGAACCCCGAACCTTGTGACAATATTTCGATATAAGAACTTCCGGCTTCTTTGAGCGGTGGCATTGGCTAGGGGCTCTGCCTCGATCCACTTTGTAAAGTAATCTACTCCCACTATGAGAAATTTAACTTGTCCTGATCCCTGTGGGAAGGAGCCGAGAAGATCGAGCCCCCATTTTGCAAACGGCCAAGGCGAAGTCACGCTGATGAGCTCTTCTGGCGGGGCGATGTGAAAGTTGGCATGTTTTTGACATGGTGGACATGTCTTTACAAATTCTGTGGCTTCTTTCTGTAGAGTTGGCCAATAAAATCCCGTCCGAAGTACTTTTTTGGCGAGAGCTCGTGCTCCGAGATGATTGCCACAAATGCCGCCGTGTATTTCTTCTAGCACTTCCCTTGTGTTGGAGGTCGGCACGCATTTTAGTAAAGGTATTGAGATTCCTCTTTTGTACAAGATGTTGTTTATGATGGTGTAGTACTGTGCCTCCCTTTTTAACTTCTTTGCCTCCTTTTCTTCTGCGGGGAGTGTTCCTTCTTTGAGGTAGTTGATTATGGGGGTCATCCATCCTTGGTCCTGACTTGTTATGGCCAGGACTTTTTCCTCTTCCGAGATTGACGGGTTTTGCAACATTTCCTGGATGAGGCTTCTATTATTGCCCCCTGGTTTGGTGCTGGCTAGTTTTGAGAGTGCATCAGCTCGGGCATTTTGTTCGCGGGGTATGTGGCAGATCTTATATTCCCCGATTTGTCCAAGTAGTTCCTTGGTTTTATCCAAATCTTTTTTCATGGTGGGGTCTTTGGCTTGGTAGCTCCCTGTTATTTGTGATGTGACCACTTGTGAATCACTGTAAATGTTGAGTTTTTGAGCTCCGACCTCTTTAGCCAGCTTCAAACCAGCTAATAATGCTTCATATTCCACTTGGTTATTGGAGGCCGGGAACCCAAACTTGAGGGAGAGCTCAACTTGGGTTCCTTGGTTGCTTTCTATTATCACGCCTGCGCCACTTCCAGTTTTATTTGAGGAACCGTCCACGTAGAGATTCCATTCTGTGGGAGTTTCCAGGGTATCTGTGAATTCTGCGATGAAGTCGGCCAGATACTGTGATTTGATGGCCGTCCGAGCTTCGTATTGGAGGTCGAATTCTGACAACTCGACTGCCCATTGTAGAATTTTGTCTGCTAAATCTGTTTTCTGCAATATTCCTTTTATGGGCTGGTAAGTTCTAACCTTAATGGTGTGAGCCTGGAAGTACGGGCGGAGTCGTCGAGATGTTAGGATGAGAGTATAGGCAAATTTTTTTATTTTCTGGTAGTTTAGCTCGGATCCCTGTAGTGCTTTGCTAATGAAGTAGACGGGTTGTTGCCCATTTTCGTCTTCTCTGACTAATGCTGCGGCTATTGCCCGGCTTCCTACTGCGAGATATAATATGAGTGGTTCTCCTTCTCGTGGTCGAGATAGGATAGGTGGCCGTCCTAAGAACTCCTTGAAGTCTCGGAAAGCTTGCTCACACTCTGTCATCCATTCAAACTATTTTCCCTTTCTTAAAGTAGCATAAAAGGGGAGAGATCTTATTGCAGCTCCTGCTAAGAATCGGGATAGGGCAGCCAATCTCCCGTTGAGTTATTATACTTCTTTGACACAGGTTGGGCTCTTCATGTTGAGTATAGCTTGACATTTGTCTGGATTTGTTTCAATTCCCCTTTGTGTGAGCATGAAACCTAAGAATTTGCCTGCTTCAACTGCGAAGGTGCATTTTGCGGGGTTGAGTCGCATGTTATGCTTCCTTATAGTGTCAAACACTTGAGCCAGGTCGGATAATAATGTATCTTCGCTTTGTGTTTTTATCAACATGTCGTCCACATAGACTTTCATGATTTTTCCGATGTGATCCGAGAAGACTTTATTCATTAGCCTTTGATAAGTAGCTCCCGCGTTCTTGAGACCGAAAGGCATCATGATGTAGCAGTAGTTTGCCTTTGGTGTTAAGAACGAGGTCTTTTCTTGATCTGGTGGATACATGGGGATTTGGTTGTATCCCGAATAGGCGTCTATAAACGAGAGGTATCTATATCCAGAGGAAGCGTCTACCCGAGCGTCAATACTTGGGAGTGGGTATGGATCTTTTGGGCAGGTTTTGTTGAGATCGGTGTAATCGGTACACATGCGCCACTTCCCGTTTGATTTTTTCACCAAGACGACGTTGGCTAGCCATAGTGGGTACTTGACTTCTCTTATGAATCCTGCCTCCAGTAACGTTTGTACTTGTTCTTCCACAACTTGGGATCGTTCTGGTCCAAGTTTTCTTCGCTTCTGCTGCACCGGCCGAGATCCTGAATAGACCGCCAACTTGTGGCACATTAGCTTAGGGTTTATGCCTGGCATGTCTGCGACTTTCCATGCGAAGAGGTCGACATTATCTCGTAAGAATTGTATCAGTAATTCTTTTGAATCTCCTCTTAGGACCGTGCCGATATTAGTCGTTTTGTCCGAGGTGTCTCCAATCTGAACCTTCTCTACCTCACCTTCTGGGTGCGGACGGAGTTCTTCTCGACGCTGAGCTCTGCCAAGCTCAATTGTATGAAACTCTTCTCCTCTGCCTTTGAGGTTTAAGCTCTCGTTATAACAGCGACGTGCCATCTTTTGATCTGCTTTTATCGTGGCTATCCCCTCTGTAGTTGGGAATTTCATGCATAGATGCGGAGTTGAGACTATTGCACCGAGTTGATTGAGTGTTGTCCGACCTATGAGAGCATTATAGGCTGAACTTACGTCGACCACAATGTAGTCTATTTTGAGGGTCCTAGTTTGGTTCCCTTTTCCAAAAGTAGTGTGTAGCGATACGTATCCCAATGGTTGTATCGGAGTGTCTCCTAGTCCAAACAGATTGTTCGGGTATGCTTTAAGTTCCTTTTCGTCTAATCCGAGCTTGTCAAAAGCTATTTTGAATAAGATGTCGGCAGAACTCCCTTGGTCTACTAGTGTGCGGTGTAGATTGGCGTTTGCCAATATAATAGTGATGACCATGGGATCGTCATGTCCCGAGATAATGTCGGATGCGTCCTCTTTAGTAAATGTTATCGCCGGGATGTCGGGCGCTTCCTCCTTTCCCTCAACATGATATACTTCTTTGAGATATCTCTTTCGGGACGATTTGGAGATCCCACCTTGATGAGCGGATATTTTATACGCTTTTTAGGGTTAATTTCATATAGATTTTAGTATATTTTAGTTAGTTTTTAGTTTATTCTCATTAGTTTCTAGGCAAAATTCATATTTTTGGACTTTACTATGAGTTTGTGTATTTTTCTGTAATTTCATGTATTTTCTGGCTGAAATTGAGGGAGCTGAGCAAAAATCTGATTCAGGCTGAAAAAGGACTACTGATGCTGTTGGATTCTGACCTCTCTGCACTCAAAATGGAATTTCTGGAGCTACAAGAGTCCAAATGGCGCGCTTCCAAGTGCGTTGGAAGGTAGACATCCAGGGCTTTCCAGCAATATATAATAGTCCATACGTTGCTCAAGGATAGACGACATAAATCGGCGTTCAACGCCAGTTCCATGCTGTTGTCTGGCGTCCAGCGCCAGAAACAGGTTACAAAGTGGAGTTCAACGCCAGAAACAGGTTACAACCTGGTGTTGAATACCCAAAACAGCCCAGGAATGTGAGAAGCTTTAGTCTCAGCCCCAGCACACACCAAATGGGCCCCAGAAGTGGATTTCTGCACTATCTATCATAGTCTACTCATTTTCTGTAAACCTAGGTTACTAGTTTAGTATTTAAACAACTTTTAGAGATTTATTTTGTATCTCATAACAGTTTAGATATGAACTTTGTACCTTTTGACGGCATGAGTCTCTAAACTCCATTGTTGGGGGTGAGGAGCTCTGCTGTGCCTCGATGAATTAATGCAAGTATCTCTGTTTTCCATTCAAACATGCGTGTTCCTATCTAAGATATCCATTCGCACCTAATTATGGAGAAGGTGATGACCCGTGACATTCATCACCTTCCTCAATCCATGAACGTGTGTCTGACAATCACCTCCGTTCTACATCAGATTGAATGAATATCTCTTAGATTCCTTAATCAGAATCTCCGTGGTATAAGCTAGAATTCATTGGCAGCATCCTTGAGAATCCGGAAAGTCTAAACCTTGTCTGTGGTGTTCCTAGTAGGATTCTGGGATTGGATGACTGTGACGAGCTTCAAACTCGCGAGTGCTGGGCGTAGTGACAGACGCAAAAGGATAGCGAATGCTATTCCGGTATGATTGAGAACCTATAGATGATTAGCCGTGCGGTGACAGAGCACCTGGACCATTTTCACTAAAAGGAAGGATGGTAGCCATTGACAACGGTGATCCTCTAACACACAGCTTGCCATAGGAGGGACGTGCGTGCGTGAAGAAGAAGATAGGGAGAAAGCAGAGATTCAAAGGACAAAGCATCTCCAAAACTCCAATATATTCTCCATTACTGCACAACAAGTATTTAATTCGCACTCCTTTATTTTCCACAATTTAAACTGATAAACATAATTGACTTTCTGACTAAGATTTACAAGATAACCATAGATTGCTTCAAACCAACAATCTCCGTGGGATTCGACCCTTACTCACGTAAGGTATTACTTGGACGACCCAGTGCACTTGCTGGTTAGTTGTGTGAAATTACATTGTGAAGTAATTTTCGTGCACCAAGTTTTTGGCGCCATTGCCGGGGATTGTTCGTGTTTGAACAACTGACGGTTTATTTTGTTGCTTAGATTAGGAAATTTTTTCTTTTTGGTTTAGAGTCTCTTATTATTGTTCTTGGTTAAAAATATCCTTCTTCAAAACAAGTGTTACATTTACTGCCCAATTGGCTAGAGCGTTGGTCTAAGCCCGTGGCAGTTTGGTATACTCTTTTTAAAAATCGTTTTCTAAAATAATAATTTCTCTATTAAATTTTGTGCCAAACTTTAAGTTTGGTGTTCTTTCTTCATGTTCTTGTGTTCTTGTGAGTCTTCAAAGTGTTCTTGAGTTTTCCTTGTGTCTTGATCTTAAAATTTTTAAGTTTGGTGTTCCTTGGTGTTTTCCCTCCAAAATTTTCGAAAACAAGGAGCATTAGATCTAAAAATTTTAAATCTTGTGCTATTTTATTGTTTTTCTCTTTCCTCACTAAATTCAAAAATATCTTTTCTCTCTAATTTTAAAATGAATTTTCGAAAATTACTTTTAAAAATTCAGATTTTTTTTTTGAAATTTAAAATCTTTTCCAAATCATATCTTTTTCAAAACTTCCTTACCACTTTCTCTCCCCTCATTTTTTCGAAAATCTTCACCTATTTTTATTTATTTTATTTTAATTTATTTTATTTTCGAAATAAATAAATAAAAATAAAATTTTTTTTATTTTACATCATCTCCCTTTCTCCATCATGGATCTAAGTGGAAATGAACAGTCCAGGAGGACTCTGGGGTCATATGCTAACCCCTCTACTGCTTCATATGGGAGTAGTATCTGCATACCCTCCATTGGAGTCAGTAGCTTCGAGTTGAATCCTCAGCTCATTATCATGGTGCAGCAAAGTTGCCAGTATTCTGGTCTTCCACAGGAAGAACCTACAGAGTTTCTGGCACAATTTTTACAAATTGCTGACACAGTACATGATAAGGAAATAGATCAGGACGTCTACAGACTATTACTGTTTCCGTTTGCTGTAAAAGATCAAGCTAAGAGGTGGTTAAATAACCAACCTAAGGCCAGCATAAGGACATGGAAACAGCTGACAGAAAAATTCTTGAATCAATACTTTCCCCCAAAACGGATGACACAGATAAGGCTGGACATCCAAGGCTTCAAACAAGGAGATAATGAATCTCTTTATAATGCCTGGGAGAGATACAGAGAGATGCTACGAAAATGCCCCTCTGAAATGTTTTCAGAGTGGGTTCAGTTAGACATCTTCTATTACGGGCTTGCAGAAGGAGCTCAGATGTCTCTGGATTACTCAGCTAGTGGGTCTATCTACATGAGAAAGACAATTGAAGAGGCTCAAGAGCTCATTGATACAGTTGCCAGGAATCAGCATCTGTACCTAAGTAGTGACCCTTCCATGAAAGAAGAGGTTAAAACAGTAACTGCTGAACTCAGCCTTGTAAAACAAGCTGCTGAATTCAATCAGCAATTGGATTTTCTAACAAAGCAGTTAGCCGAATTCAAGGATAAACTACAAGAGACAAGGATGGCTAATATAAATATGGAAGAACAATTGAAGCAAACAAAGCAGCAGCTGTCAAGACAGATAACAGAAGAATGCCAAGCAGTTCAATTAAGAAGTGGGAAAACATTAAATACCCCACCTCAAGGCAGCAAAGAGCTAAGGAATGAGCAAACCACCCAAAATTCACCTGAGGACAGTAAGAGCCCAGGGAAAAGTAACTCTGGCATTAAAACGCCAGAAATCTGGTGGAAGGCTGGCGCTGAACGCCTAGACCATGCCCAAGATTGGCGTTCAACGCCAGTAACAAGCAAGGAATGGCGTTCAACGCCAGTAACAAGCAAGGAATGGCGTTCAACGCCAGAAACAAGCAAGGATCTGGCGCTGAACGCCCAAAATGGGCACAGTTCTGGCGTTCAGATGCCAGGAACAGACAAGGAGTTGGCGTCTCACGTCACTCCAGCTTCTAACTCTGGCACTCAATTGCCAGTGAGGGATCAGACACACACAAGTGCTGATGACAACCCCTCTAAAAAGGCTTCTTCAACCACTTCTGTAGGCAATAAACCTACAACAACTAAGGTTGAGGAATATAAAGCCAAGATACCTTATCCTCAAAAACTCCAGAAAGAGGAGCAGGATAAGCAATTTGCTCGCTTTGCAGATTATCTCAGGACTCTTGAAATAAAGATTCCATTTGCAGAGGCACTTGAGCAAATACCTTCTTATGCCAAGTTCATGAAAGAGATCTTGAGTCATAAAAAGGATTGGAGAGAAACAGAAAGAGTTCTCCTCACTGTAGAATACAGTGCAGTCATTCTAAAAAGCTTTCCTGAAAAGCTTAAAGACCCTGGGAGTTTTCTGATACCATGCATATTAGAAGGTAATTGCACCAAGACAGCTTTGTGCGATCTTGGGGCAAGCATCAACCTAATACCTGTATCCACTATCAGAAAGCTTGGCTTAACTGAAGAAGTTAAACCAACCCGGATATGTCTCCAACTTGCTGATGGCTCTATTAAATACCCATCAGGCGTGATTGAAGACATGATCGTCAGAGTTGGGCCATTCGCCTTTCCCACTGACATTGTAGTGCTGGAAATGGAGGAGCACAAGAGTGCTACTCTCATTCTAGGAAGACCCTTCCTAGCAACTGGACGAACTCTCATTGATGTCCAACAGGGGGAGATAACCCTGAGAGTCAATGATGATGAGTTTAAGTTGAATGCTGTCAAAGCCATGCAGCATCCAGACACATCAAAAGACTGCATGAAAGTTGATCTTATTGACTCTTTGGTAGAAGAGATCAAGATGGCTGAGAGTCTCGAATCAGAGTTGGAAGACATCTTTAAAGATGTTCAGCCTAATTTGGAGGATTCAAAGGAGATGGAAGAGCCTCTGAAAATTCCTCTGGAAAAGGAAAAACGTCCTAAACCCGAGCTCAAACCATTACCACCATCCCTGAAATATGTATTTCTGGGAGAAGGTGATACTTTTCCAGTGATCATAAGCTCTGCTTTAAATCCACAGGAAGAGGAAGCACTTATTCAAGTGCTAAGGACACAGAAGACAGCTCTTGGGTGGTCCATAGGTGACCTTAAGGTTATAAGCCCAGCTAGATGCATGCACCAAATCTTATTGGAGGATAATGCTAAACCAGTGGTTCAACCGTAGAGGCGGCTAAATCCAGCCATGAAGGAAGTGGTGTAGAAAGAGGTCACCAAACTACTAGAGGCTGGGATTATTTATCCTATTTCTGATAGCCCCTGGGTGAGCCCTGTCCAAGTCGTCCCAAAAAAGGGAGGCATGACAGTGATTCATAACGAAAAAAATGAACTGGTTCCTACAAGAACAGTTACAGGATGGTGCATGTGTATTGACTACAGAAGGCTTAATACAGCCACCAGAAAGGATCATTTTCCTTTACCATTCATAGACCAGATGCTAGAAAGACTGGCAGGTCATGATTATTACTGCTTTTTGGATGGCTACTCAGGCTATAACCAGATTGCAGTAGATCCCTAGGATCAAGAGAAAACAGCATTCACATGTCCATCTGGAGTGTTTGCTTATAGAAGGATGCCATTTGGGCTGTGTAATGCGCCTGCAACCTTCCAGAGATGCATGCTCTCTATTTTCTCTGATATGGTGGAAAAATTTTTGGAAGTCTTCATGGATGACTTCTCAGTATATGGAGACTCATTCAGCTCCTGTCTTGATCACCTGAAACTTGTTCTGAAAAGATGCCAAGAGACCAACCTAGTTTTAAACTGGGAAAAATGTCACTTCATGGTGACTGAAGGGATTGTCCTTGGGCATAAAATCTCAAACAAGGGAATAGAGGTGGATCAAGCAAAAATAGAGGTAATTGAAAAATTACCACCACCTGCCAATGTTAAGGCAATCAGAAGCTTTCTGGGGCATGCAGGATTCTATAGGAGGTTTATAAAGGATTTTTCAAAAATCGCAAAACCTCTGAGCAATCTGCTAGCTGCTGACACGCCATTTGTGTTTGACACAGAGTGTCTGCAGGCGTTTGAAACGCTGAAAGCTAAGCTGGTCACAGCACCAGTTATTTCTGCTCCAGACTGGACATTACCATTTGAGCTAATGTGTGATGCCAGTGATCACGCCATAGGTGCAGTATTGGGACAGAGGCATGACAAGCTTCTGCATGTCATTTATTATGCTAGTCGCGTTTTAAATGATACCCAGAAAAATTACACAACCACAGAAAAAGAATTACTTGCAGTGGTTTATGCCATTGACAAGTTCAGATCATACTTAGTAGGATCAAAAGTGATTGTGTATATTGACCATGCTGCTCTTAAATATCTACTCACAAAGAAGGATTCAAAACCCAGGCTCATCAGATGGGTATTGCTTCTGTAAGAATTTGATATAGAAATAAGAGACAGAAAAGGGACAGAGAACCAAGTAGCTGATCATCTGTCCCAGATAGAGCCAGTAGAAGGGACGTCCATCCCTTCTCTGGAGATCTCTGAGACTTTTCCGGATGAGCATTTATTTGCCATTCAGGAAACACCATGGTTTGCCGATATTGCAAACTATAAAGCTGCAAGGTTCATACCCAAAGAGTACAACAGGCAACAAAAGAAAAAATTAATCACTGATGCAAAGTACTACTTGTGGGATGAACCCTATCTCTTTAAGAGATGTGCAGACGGAATAATCCGTAGGTGTGTTCCTAAAGAAGAAGCACAAAGGATCCTATGGCATTGCCATGGATCTCAATATGGAGGCCATTTCGGAGGTGAACGAACAGCCACCAAGGTCCTCCAATGTGGCTTCTATTGGCCCACACTCTATAAAGATTCCCGAGAATTTGTACGTAACTGTGACAGTTGCCAAAGAGCTGGTAATCTACCTCATGGTTACGCCATGCCTCAACAAGGAATCTTGGAGATTGAGTTATTTGACGTATGGGGAATTGACTTCATGGGACCTTTCCCACCATCATTCTCAAACACTTATATTCTGGTGGCAGTTGACTATGTATCAAAATGGGTTGAGGCCATTGCCACACCCACCAATGATACTAAAACAGTGCTGAAGTTCCTCCAGAAACATATCTTTAGCAGGTTTGGTGTCCCTAGAGTACTAATCAGTGATGAGGGCACTCACTTCTGCAACAAACAGTTTTACTCTGCCATGGTCCGGTATGGGATTCGCCAAAAGGTGGCGACTCCATATCATCCACAGACTAATGGACAAGCTGAAGTCTCTAACAGAGAGCTAAAAAGAATCCTAGAACGGACTGTAAATACCCGTAGAAAGGATTGGGCAAGAAGCTTGGATGATGCTCTGTGGGCATACAGAACAGCATTCAAAACTCCTATAGGGACCTCTCCATACCAACTGGTCTATGGTAAGGCATGTCACCTGCCCGTGGAACTGGAACATAAAGCCTACTGGGCAACCAGATTCCTGAACTTTGATGCCAAATTAGCTGGAGAAAAAAGATTGCTCCAACTAAATGAGCTAGAGGAATTCAGATTCACTGCTTTCGAAAATGCCAAGCTTTATAAAGAAAAATAAAAAAAGTGGCATGACAGAAAGCTGTCATCTAGAATCTTTGAACCAGGACAAAAGGTTCTGTTGTTCAACTCTAGGCTCAGGCTATTCCCCGGGAAACTGAAGTCCCGGTGGAGGGGACCATATGTGATTACAAGTGTATCACCATATGGTTATGTGGAGCTTCAAGATATTGATTCTGATAAGAAGTTCATTGTCAATGGACAGAGAATCAAGCACTATCTTGAAGGCAATGTTAAGCAAGAGTGCTCAAGGCTGAAGCTAGACTAAAAGCTCAGTAAGGTCCAGCTAAAGACAATAAAGAAGCGCTTGTTGGGAGGCAACCCAGCCATGGGGCATCAATCCTCTAAGCATTTTTGCCCTATTTTTATTTTTATTTGTTTATACAAAGTTCATTGATAACAAGGTAAAGAATCAATTGCATAAGTTCACAGGGTTACAGAAGGATTTTGCACACAAAACAGAAAAAGAGCTCACTGGCAAGAAAATGGCAGTAAAAATCTGTTTTGGGTGTTCAACACCCAACAGAAGCATCCACTGGGCGTTGAACGCCAGTGAGGATAGCCATCTGGGCATTAAACGCCAGAAAGAAGCTCTTTCTGGGCGTTTAACGCCAGATTTACAGCATTCTGGGCGTTCAGAAAAATGCCCAGTAACAAAGGACTTCCTGGCGTTCAACGCCAGAAAGAAGCAGCAGCTGGGCGTTGAACGCCCAGGAGAAGCAGCATTTGGGCGTTGAACGCCCAAAACATGCAGCGTTTGGGCGTTCAAACGCCAGGATGGTGGGGAGGAGGTAAATTCATTTTTTCTTCATATTTTTCATTTTAATCTTAATTTTCATGCTTCAATTCATGATTTCTTGCATAAACATGTTAAGAACCCTGATTTCTAAAATCCCTAATTTCTAAAAACCCTACCTTAAAAATATCAAATGTATCTTAATCCATAAGCACAAACCCTCTTTTTCAAATTCAATCCAACTCTTTTTCAAATTTTCAAAACAAATCTATTTTTTTTCAACTAATATCTTTTTCAAATCTCCACATTATCTTTTTCAAAATCTAGATTTATCTTTTTCAAAAAATTTTCATATCTTTTCAATTTTAAACTATATCCTCTCTTATCATATCTTCTATCTTATCTTTTCCAAATCAATCTTTTTATCATATCTTTTCAAAATTTTCGAACCCACCCCCCTCCCTTTATATATGGGTTCGGCATCCACCCTCCTCCATCAACAATTGCACCTAGCTCTCCTTCTATCCCTCTCCTTTCTTTTCTTTTGCTTGAGGACAAGCAAACCTCTAAGTTTGGTGTGTTTATCCGTGATCACTAAGAGCATGGCTCCTAAGGGAAAACAACCCACTTCAAGAGGCAAGAAAGAGAGCATTCCAAAACCACTTTGGAATCAAGGGAAGTTCTTATCTAAAGAACATTCAGACCATTATTATAAAATAATGGGTCTAAGATCAGTGATCCCGGAAGTTAGATTCGATCTGAAAGAAGACGAATATCCGGAGATCCAGGAGCAAATTCGAATCAGGAACTGGGAGGTCCTAGCTAATCCTGAAACGGAAGTGGGAAGGAATATGGTCCAGGAGTTCTATGCTAATATGTGACATACAGACAGGCAAAGACTATCTGGATCTGATATCTATGACTATCGAACCGTGGTCAGAGGAAAGATTATTCATACCCACCCTGAGAAGATCAAAGAGATCTTAAAGCTACCTCAGCTGAAAGATGATCCAGACTCCTTCAATAGGAGAATGATGAGAACAACCAAGAGCCTGGATAAGATTCTAGAAGACATATGCATTCCTAGAGCCAGGTGGACCACCAGCACGAAGGGTGTTCCTAATCAACTCAAAAGAGAAGATCTCAAACCAGTGGCCAGAGGCTGGCTGGACTTCATTGGGCATTCTCTGCTGGCCACTAGCAACCGTTCTGAAGTCACTGTTAAAAGAGCAGTGATGATCCATTGCATCATGATGGGAAAAGAAGTGGAAGTTCATCAACTGATTTCAACTGAATTCTACAAAATTGCTAACAAAAATTCTAAAGAGGCCAGGTGGCTTACCGAAGCTTGATTTCTCTGCTCTGCAAGGACGCTGGAGTAAGGATGAGAATAACTGAGTATATCTCAATTGAGAAACCAATCACTAAAGCATCAATGGAAAAACAACAAGCACAGGATGACCTCATCAAGAAGAAAACACAGGAATTTCTCCCAGAAATCCCTCAATCTGAATATTGGGAGTATCTTGAAACATCAGTTACCAAGATGCAAGAAGCTATGGAACAAATAATAAAGGAACAGAAGGAACAAAGTCAAATTCTTTGCTATTTGATTAAAGAACAGGAAGAGCAAGGGCGTGACTTGAGGGAATTAAAGCGCCAGAAGTTATCTCTTGAAGGACCAAGCACCCCACAGATCCGAGGAACATCCACTTCCCAGAACAAAGGTTGTTAAATTCCAATTTCTGCTTTAACTCTGTGATAGTTGTCGTTATAGGAGTTTACCTTAGGAGTCATATAGTAGTAATTAGTGTCTATTTTGATTTTATCTCCAATTAAGTTATAGTCTATTTTTCTCATCATCAGCAAACATGAATAAAATAGCAGATCTTTTGAATAAGAGGCAATAAAATTCGAGTTTTAATAAGAAAAATTCTAATTAGTAACATGTGGTGGCAATACTTTCTGTCTTCTGAATGAATGCTTGAACAGTGCATATATCTTCTGAATTTGTTGTTTAAGACTGTTAAATATGTTGGCTCTTGAAAGAATGATGAACATGAGACATGTTATTGATAATCTAAAAAATCATAAAAATGATTCTTGAAGCAAGAAAAAGCAGCAAAGAACAAAGCTTGCAGAAAAAAAATATAGAAAGAAAAAGAAAAGCAAGCAGAAAAAGCCAAAAGCTCTTAAAACCAAAAGGCAAGGGTAAATGAAAAGGATCCCAAGGCTTTGAGCATTAGTGGATAGGAGGGCCTAAAGGAATAAAATCCTAGCCTAAGCGGCTAAACCATGCTGTCCCTAGCCATGTGCTTGTGGCGTGAAGGTGTCAAGTGAAAACTTGAGACTAAGCGGTTAAAGTCAAGGTCCAAAGCAAAAAAGAAGAGTGTGCTTAAGAACCCTGGACACCTCTAATTGGGGACTTTAGCAAAGCTGAGTCATAATCTAAAAGGGTTCACCCAATTATGTGTCTGTGGCATTTATGTATCCGGTGGTAATACTGGAAAATAAAGTGCTTAGGGCCACGGCCAAGACTCATAAAGTAGCTGTGTTCAAGAATCATCATACTGAAATAGGAGAATCAATAACACTATCTGAATTCTAAGTTCCTATAGATGCCAATCACTCTGAGCTTCAATGGATAAAGTGAGATGCCAAAACTGTTCGGAAGCAAAAAGCTACTAGTCCCGCTCATCTAATTAGAATCTGAGCTTCACTCAAAAAATCTGAGATATTATTGCTTCTTGACTTATTAGTCTTCTATTTTATTTGTCTAGTTGCTTGAGGACAAGCAACAGTTCAAGTTTGGTGTTGTGATGAGCGAATATTTTATACGCTTTTTGGGGTTAATTTCATATAGATTTTAGTATATTTTAGTTAGTTTTTAGTTTATTCTCATTAGTTTCTAGGCAAAATTCATATTTCTGGACTTTACTATGAGTTTGTGTGTTTTTCTGTAATTTCAGGTATTTTCTGGCTGAAATTGAGGGAGCTGAGCAAAAATCTGATTCAGGCTGAAAAAGGACTGCTGATGCTGTTGGATTCTGACCTCTCTGCACTCAAAATGGAATTTCTGGAGCTAAAGGAGTCCAAATGACGCGCTTCCAATTGCGTTGGAAAGTATACATCTAGGGCTTTCCAGAAATATATAATTGTTCATACTTTTCTCAAGGATAGACGATGTAAACTGGCGTTCAACGCCAGTTCCATGCTGCTGTCTGGCGTCCAGCGCTAGAAACAGGTTACAAAGTGGAGTTCAACGCCAGAAACAGGTTACAACCTGGCGTTGAACGCCCAAAATAGCCCAGGCACGTGAGAAGCTTTAGTCTCAGCCCCAGCACACACCAAGTGGGCCCCAGAAGTGGATTTCTGCACTATTTGTCATAGTCTACTCATTTTCTGTAAACCTAGGTTACCAGTTTAGTATTTAAACAACTTTTAGAGATTTATTTTGTATCTCATAACATTTTAGATCTGAACTTTGTACCTTTTGACGGCATGAGTCTCTAAACTCCATTGTTGGGGGTGAGGAGCTCTGCTGTGCCTCGATGAATTAATGCAAGTATTTCTGTTTTCCATTCAAACATGCGTGTTCCTATCTAAGATATCCATTCGCACCTAATTATGGAGAAGGTGATGACCCATGACATTCATCACCTTCCTCAATCCATGAACGTGTGTCTGACAATCACCTCCGTTCTACATCAGATTGAATGAATATCTCTTAGATTCCTTAATCAGAATCTCCGTGGTATAAGCTAGAATCCATTGGCAGCATCCTTGAGAATCCGGAAAGTCTAAACCTTGTCTGTGGTGTTCCTAGTAGGATTCTGGGATTGGATGACTGTGACAAGCTTCAAACTCGCGAGTGCTGGGCGTAGTGACAAACGCAAAAGGATAGCGAATCCTATTCCGGTATGATCGAGAACCTACAGATGATTAGTCGTGTGGTGACAGAGCACCTGGACCATTTGCACTGAAAGGAAGGATGGTAGCCATTGACAACGGTGATCCTCCAACACACAGCTTGCCATAGGAGGGACGTGCGTGCGTGAAGAAGAAGATAGGGAGAAAGCAGAGATTCAAAGGACAAAGCATCTCCAAAACTCCAACATATTCTCCATTACTGCACAACAAGTATTTAATTCACACTCCTTTATTTTCCACAATTTAAACTGATAAACATAATTGACTTTCTGACTAAGATTTACAAGATAACCATAGATTGCTTCAAACCGACAATCTCCGTGGGATTCGACCCTTACTCACGTAAGGTATTACTTGGACGACCCAGTGCACTTGCTGGTTAGTTGTGCGAAATTACATTGTGAAGTAATTTTCGTGCACCACGCCTCCTGCGAATCCACCGTGTATCATGTGGACGTGTCTTTCTAGTGTCCGAGGTGACCGTTCAGCTCGTCCATCATCTTCGTCTCTTCGTCTTTTTCTTTGGTCATCATCCCGGGTGGCCAGAAATCGATCTAATTGTCCTTCTCTTACCAATTTTTCTATGATATTTTTCAAATCGAAGCATTCGTTGGTAGAGTGCCCTCGAATTCGATGGTATTCGCAATATTCTTTTCGATTTCCTCCTCCCCTTTTGCCTTTGAGTGGTCGTGCTGGGGGGATTTTTTCTGTATGGCAAACTTCTTTGTACACGTCGACCAGGGATTTTTTGATTTTCTCACCCTGTCGATCTTCTTTCCTTTTGGAGTCCTTGTCTTTGTCTCGGTAGGAGGTTCCAAATTTTGAGGTTTCTCCCAGCCGAGCGTTCTCTTCCATGTTGATGTATTTTTCTGCTCGCTCCTGTACTTCGTCTAAGGAAGTAGGATACTTTTTTGATATAGATTGGCTGAAGGGTCCCTCTCGTAAGCCATTAATAAGCCCCATGATGGCGGCCTCTGTTGGTAAATTTTGTATGTCCATGCATGTTTTGTTGAATCTTTCCATGTAGTTGCAGAGGCTCTCCCGATCTCCTTGCTTGATTCCTAGTAAGCTTGGTGCGTGCTTGGCCTTATCTTTCTGGATGGAGAATCTGGCCAGGAACTTTTTGGCCAGGTCGTCGAAGCTTGAGATGGACTTCGGAGGTAAGTTGTCGAACCATCTGATCGCCGTTTTCGTGAGAGTTGTTGGAAAAGCTTTGCAGTGAACGGCATCTGAGGCATCGGTAAGGTACATTCTGCTTCTGAAATTGCTGAGATGATGGTTGGGGTCTGTAGTGCCATCATACAAAACCATATCCGGGAGCTTGAAATCTTTTGGGATTTTGGTTTTCATGATTTCCCTGGTGAATGGATCCTGTTCTTTTCGTGAATTTTCCTCAGGAGTGGTCTGAGGAGCTTTTGATTTGCGGTCGGCCTCTAATTGCTGTAGTTTTTCTTCTAGTTCTCGACGTCGCCGTACCTCTCTTTGTAGATCCTTTCCGATCTCCCGTTGTTGCTGGGTTTCTTTCTCAAGTTGCTTTAAGCGATCTTGAAGTGCTTCCATGGCTCCCGGATTTGGTGAGTTTTTGTCCCCGTTGGATTCCGGAGTATCCTTTAGCGTAGTGTCCGCGTTCTTGTGCGGTGTTCTGTTCTCCAGGTCCGAGTCGTGGTCGTTGTCATGGCCGTCCACCATGGTTTTGGGATGACTTTCAGGTTCCCCGGCAACGGCGCCAATGTTCCGAGGGTTACCTGAAACTAGAGGTTGATCTCGGATGAGATCTTTGGTGCTGGTCGGAGATGACGTGTCCGGCTGGCTGGTGGTGGCCAGAGCTGTTGTGTCTGACTTGTTGGACTTGCTGCACTGCTGATCCTTGGCCACTGGAGGGTGGGGGGTACCTCCAAGAGACTCCGATGCTTAAGTTAGCACGGGTATTAAGCAGGTTTTATGTAGAATCAGAGTATGAGTTATACCTGGGTGCTCCAGTGTATTTATAGTAGTGTGGGCTGACCTTTCTGATAAGATAAGTTAGTTATCTTATCTTATCTTATCTTTATCTTGAGTGAAGTCAGCTTATCTTTAAGGGAACCGCCCTTATCTCTGTAGGCTCGAACTGCCTTTGGATTTGGGTCGTGTTCCTACATTTGGGCCTTTTCCTGGGCTCTCCTGTCGATTTGGCCGATCTCTTTAAGAAGAGGTCAGATAGTTGGACCTGAAGAGGTCAGTCGTTTTGCCACCAATCATCCCGGGTCGGACAGTTCGACCCAGGGTATGAACAAGATCTAACCTAATTCTAGAGAGAAGAGAGAGCTTCTCTCTCTAGAAACTAACTAAAGCATGGTGTAAAACTAAACTATGTGTTCTCCCCACCTCCCCCCCCCCCCCCACCTTTTGACTCCTCTTGAATTCTACATGTCATAGGCTCAGAAAATGAGTTGGATTTGGGCCTGAAAAGCCCAGAAATCGCCCCCAGCGATTTCACTTTAATGAGGTCATGTGCGAGCATCGACGCGTATGCGTGGGTCACGCGTACGCATTGCTTAGCATTTTTGCTATCCCCGCGTACGCGTGGGTCATGCGTACGTGATAAACCCCATTTTTAGGGTTTATCTTGTGTTGAATTTAGAGGGTTTTGTCGACTTTTCTCCCATTTATTAACTAAAATAGCATGGGTTTGTAAATTCTCCTTTAATTGTGCTTAAGAGTGAAAACATGCTTTTTAGGTCTTAAAATAGCTAAATTTAATTCACCTTGATTCCATTAGATGCCTTGATATGTTTGTTAAGTGATTTCAGGTTTAGGAGGCAAAGATTGGATTGAGGGAATGAAGAAAAAGCATGTAGAAATGGAGAACTCATGAAGAAATGAAGGAATCGCAAAGTTGTCAATCATGACCTTTTCGCACTTAATCGATCATAACTTGAGCTACAGAGGTCCAAATGAGGCGGTTCTAGTTGTGTTGGAAATCTAACATCCGGGGCTTCAAAATAATATAAAATTTTTCATAGTTGCCTGGCGTTTAAGGACACCTACACGTGATGTACGCATACGCGTGGGAAGCTACACGTGACTCACTAAAGGCAACTCGTGGCCAGCGATTTCTGAAGTATTTTGGGCCCAATCCAACTCATTTCTGATGCTATTAAACCCAAGGATTGAAGAAGGATGGGGGAATTAGTGAGTTAATTAGTTTTGTTTTAGTTTTGAGGAGGCTTTAGTTAGTTTCTAGAGAGAGAAGCTCTCTCTTCTCTTTAGAATTAAGGTTCTTAGTTTAGATCTAGATCTACTTCTTCTCTCTTGCTTAATTTTCCTTTTCCATCTTTAATTGTTCTCTTGTAGTTGTAGAATTCTTGTTCTCTTGTAGCTCTCTTGTAGTTCTTTTATATTGTTAGTTGTAGTTTATGGATTCTCTTGTAGATCTACATTTCCTTTTAATGTAATTCATGATTTCTTTGTTGTTTCATAATTACTTTGGTTCTCTATTGTTGATCTCTTGCTTTTGTAGTTGTAGATTCCCTTAATTCTTGTAATTTATGTGTTGTTTGTTTGCATTGCCCACTAGGTGTTTGTTGAAATGCTTCTTCTAGTTATGAGGTAGATTTTGTTCCTCTTGGCTTTGGTTGAGTAATTGGTGACTCTTGAGTTATCAACCTCTCTTGTTGATTGATAATTAGAAGTTGCTAATTAACTTGAATGCCACTAAAGCTAGTCTTTCATCATGATTAGGCTAGGACTTGTGGAACCAAGTTAATTCATCCACTTGACTTTCCTTCATAGTTAGAGGTTAACTAAGTGGGAGCAATACACAATTCTCATCTCAATTGATGATGATAACTAAGATAGGACTTCTAGTTCTCATACCTTGCCAAGAGCTTTTCTAGTTGTTAGTTTATTTCTTTTGCCATTTACATTTCTTGTCTCTTACTACAAAAATCCCAAAACATACTTCATAGCCAATAACAAGAACATCTTATTGCAATTCCTAGGGAGAACAACCCGAGGTTTGAATACTTTGGTTATTTTTATTGGGGTTTGTTACCTGTGGCAACCAAATTTTTGTATGAAAGGATTATTGTTGGTTTAGAAACTATACTTGCAACGAGATTTCATTTGTGAAATTCTATACCATCAAAAATCCATTCACCAAAATGGCGCTGTTGCCAAGGAATTGCAATGGTGTTATATTGTTGGCTATTGTGAATATGTTCATAGTGTGAATATCTTGATTTTTGGTTATTTTGTGATTTTGCTAGTATTTGGGAGTTTACTTTCTCTTTGCCTTTTTGATATTTTTGTTTTGAATTCCTTTTGTTCATATGAATTCTCATCCTTGTGGTTTTAGATGTTGTTGTAACTATGTTGTAGGCAATGGAAACTTGAATGATGGCTCACATTATGGGAGAGATGAATTCTTGAGAAGGGAGCCACATCCGTATGACCAATCACCATGACAACCTCCTCAACCAAGTTATTATGATTGCAACCCCTCATATGATGCATATCATTCTAATGGATATGATGGTTCTTATCATGATTATTCCACTCAACCACCATCATTCTATGCACCATACTATCAACATAGTCCTCAAACACCATCATTCCAACCACCATATTCTCAATCCACATCCTATTTCCACCAATTGCCTCCACACAATCCTAATCCATATTTCCCATATGCATATCCTTGTGATAATTATGAACAAGCAACCATTGAATTACCACCACCCCAACATCTTTACCCTTCAAACCAAGTTCCCATGGATGATACACTTGGTATCATTCCTCAAGAGCAAGAAGAGCTCTAAACCGTACTCACTAGTTTCACCTCTACCCTCCAAGAACTTATGTCGCGTATACTTCCACCTTCTACCAACAACCAAAACACCTTCCAACCTCCAAGATTTAGTGCATCTCCTCTTCAACCACATGATGAATGTGAGAAATCAACTAAGGAGAGGAGCATGAAGGAGATTTTGGATTCTCAACTTGAGAACAAGGAAATGAAGTGTGTTTTGTAACAAATGGAAGGGATGGAGATTGATGAAGTAGAAGAAGTTGAAGAAGACTTAGGAGAGGTTGAACAAGAAGGAAACTCCATCATTGAAGACAACTCTACACCAAGTGACAATGGTGATCTTATTGAAGCCTCTTCCATTGAATGTGAAACCGATGTTGAGGAGGGTGCGCAACCTCCATCACATGACTTGATCAATGAGGAAGAGTTGGAAGAAGTTAGCAAACAAGAGGAAATTGAAGGAAGTTGTCAAAAGATGGAAGTTATCAAGGAGGAACCAAAGGAAGTGGAGCCTACAATGTCAAGACCATTGGATATCTCCCTTGCTAAGTCACCATCCAAATTACAAGTTGAATGGGTAACCATCTCATCCTTTAATTTCCTTGGCCCATATCAATATGCATTGTTAGAAACGGATAGTCAACTTAGAACTATGTGTGGGTTGGAAAGTAGAAAAGAGTTGGGTGTTGGTTGGCGATAAGAAGTAAGGTGCATAGTGGAAGGAAGCTCAAATTTTAGGATTCAAAGGTGGGGTGGAACTCAAGTCAACGGAATTAGGATGATGAGTAAGAGTTACAAAGAGAATTCAATAAGTTTGTCACCCTATTAGAAGCATGAAGATCAAGAAGAAAGGGGATTGACAAACAAAGTATGGGACCCCGAAATATACATAGACAACCATTAACTTTGGGGCCTTATCATTTACTTAAGCCTCCTTGAAGGCCTTGTGCACTTAATTCGGGATCCCGGAGGCTATTGGAAGTGCAAACATCGATGGGGATTTAAGGAAGAGTTCAAGCATAAGCCACCATAGAAAAGCCCCACCAAATGTCCAACTTAAGGACTTAAACTAAAAGTGCTAGGTGGGAGACACCCCACCATGGTAAACTCTTTCCATTCTCTTGTATATATACTTAATAAGTGATTTGAGTTGCCATTATAGGTAGTTTTCTTCTTTTCTATACTCTTATACATTTTGTTTTGATTGATAGGTCGTTGTAGTGTGTTTTGATTAGTTTAGATTGTTGTTAAAGTAGGTTGCATGAAGTGCAAGTTTTGTTTGTTTTATTTTTAAAAAATTTTCAAAAACTTAAAGATTTTTGTTAAATTTGAATTTTAGTTGCTTTAGAATGTTTATAGGTTAGGAGAGTGTTAAATTCTATTTTTATGCTTCTAAAAAAAAGAAGGGGTATCTACGCGTGAGCGTACTAGACGCGTACGCGTCGACGGCTTTCGCAACTCCTGGTACAAAAAACCAGAGAGTTATGCAAAAATTGAGCCAGCACTGAGCCTCACGCCTAACCCTGCCCACGCGTACGCGCACACGACGCGTACGCATCCCCCTCCTGATCTGCGCATCCACGTGTAAGCGTGGATGACGCATCCGCGTCGCCTCGCATCCTGTTTTTCTCTTTTCTTCTTTTTTCTTCTCCTCCCTTTCTTCTTTCCTTCTTCTTTCTTTCTACCTTTCTTCTTCTCTCCTCTTCCTTTCTTACTTTATTATTTTTCCTCTCTAAAAAAAACGAGAGTTTTTTTTCTCATCTTTCATATTTTTTTGTTTATTGCATTTGCATACCTTTATTCATTGCATTTTAATTTTGTTTTTATAGCTTATTCTTATTTTCTTTTTTTAAGTTTTTTATTTTAATAATGGTGTTACATTTTCCTACTCAATTGTTGAGAATTTCTTGCATTATTTTGGTGCTTCTTGACTTGTTTGATATTGATGGGTGATGAAACTTTTAAATCAATGCTTCATCTGTTATGACTCTTGTATCCCTTGTGCATTGATATGAACTCATATTATTTTTTATGATCTACTTTTTCTTATTTGAACTTGATGCTCAATATGCTCTTCATGCTTTGACTTTACTCTTGCATCAAGTTTAATGATATGCCTTAGCTTATATTGTTCTCTCACTCACATGTTGTAGCTACCATGTAGTTGAGAACCCTACTCTTATTTGGCATTAGCCTCCGCCTATGTTCTATTTGCTTTGATATCTTTGTTGTAGGTTTAATTTTCTTTCTTTCTCTCTCCTTGTAGGCTGGCCACCAAAAGGAAAAAGGAAAAGTTTCTAAATGGGGCAACAAACAAGTTTAGCCGCACAATCTTTTGAAGAAGCTCATCAGTTGTAGCACCCCATCTACCTTGCCCTTCTTTGCATGCACCGAGGACGGTGCAATCTTCAAGTGTGGGGAGGTTCGGTCGATGACTGATTTCCGTGGGTAACAATTTCCTTTCAACACCAATTCTTAGTTTTCCTTTGTTAGATTAGTTATTGCATTGCATGCTAGGTTGCATGTTAGTTAGAATTTGTACATATTTTTACCACTTTTTTCTTATTAGGACTACTTGGTTAGGGTGATGATTTCTTTTCCAAGAAACTGTTTTAGGGCACCCTACCAATTTGAAAAAAAAAAATTTGTTGAACTTGCTTGAGGAATGTATTTTGGAACATGGTTTTAGAGTTGAGAACACAAGCAAGTGAGACTTGAGCCAATTGCGTGGTTACATCTTATAACCACTTATCTTCCTTCTTGTGTGCATTATTCTCCTTCTATGATTGTAATCCTTGATTTGTTTGACTCTACATGTCCATTATTGTGTGTATACATCCATTTATATGATTGAGGCCAACATTTCATTTAGCTCACTTACCCAAATAGCCTACCTTTTACCTACCATTGTTAGCCAACTTTGAGCTTACGATTAACCCACTTTGTTCTTTAATTTAGCACATTACAAGCCTTAAAACGAAAAACAATAAATGTCCTTTATTTGGATCTTTGATTAGATTAGGTTAGTGAGTGTGAGTATCATTCAAGTGTGGGAAAACTTGGGACATTGGTTTGGATAAAAGGGTGTTTTGTATTTCTATCGGGAATTTAGGGAATTGGGTAATGCTCATATATTAATTATATGTAAAACCATATGCATTGATGCCTTCGTATATACTTTATTGTGAAAAATAAAAGAAAAAAATGATAAAGAAAAAGAAAAAAATATATATGAATAAAAAAATATAGAAAAAGAAAAGAAAAAAAAAGCAATAAAAGGGGACAAAATGCACCAAAGTAAAGATTAATAAAGATCAATGCATATGTATGGTAATCAAAAGAAAATGCATGAGTATGTGAAAAAGTGAAGAATGGGTAGTTAGGCTAGCACTTAAATTGTATAGGTTGCCATAGGTTAGGTGGGAAGTTTAAGTTGATCAAAGATTCAAATTCTAGTCCACTTAACCATATACAATCCTACCTTGACCCTAGCCCCATTACAACCTACGAAAAGACCTCATGATGAATGTATGCATGCATTGAATAATTGTTGATTGTTAGATGAAAAACAAATCTTGGAAAGCATGATCAGGGGAGAATTGAGAGAATCGACCCTATACACTTGAGCGACTAGAGTGCAAACACTTCTGGTGAGGGTTCGATGCTCAATTCCTTAATTCCCGGCTTTCATGAGCGTTCTTCTTGTAAGTCTATTTGAACTTCATTTTTTATACTTGAATTGGTAGGATTCATGAATCGTCATATGACCTTAGCCCTACCTGTTTATACATGCTCTTGGAGGATTGATTTATTTTTAACCAAGTAGGTAAAATCATTTTGCATCTAGTTGCATTCATTTAGATAACATTCATATAGATAGGTTTATATAGTTCTTTGCATTGAATAAATGTTCATAGCCTTTTTCTTGTCCTTCTTGGTTTAGCATGAGGACATGCTATTGTTTAAGCATGGAGAGGTTGATAAACCCCATTTTAGGGTTTATCTTGTATTGAATTTAGAGAGTTTTGTCGACTTTTCTCCCATTTATTCACTAAAATAGCATGGTTTTATAAATTCTCCTTTAATTGTGCTTAAGAGTGAAAACATGCTTTTTAGGTCTTAAAATAGCTAAATTTAATTCACCTTGATTCCATTAGATGCCTTGATATGTTTCTTAAGTGATTTCAGGTTTAGGAGGCAAAGATTGGATTGAGAGAATGAAGAAAAAGCATGTAGAAATGGAGAACTCATGAAGAAATGAAGGAATTACAAAGTTGTCAATCCTGACCTCTTCGCACTTAATCGATCATAACTTGAGCTTCAGAGGTTCAAATGAGGCGGTTCTAGTTGCGTTGGTAAGCTAACATCCGGGGCTTCAAAATGATATAAAATTTGTCATAGTTTACTGGCACTTAGGGATCCGTACGCGTGATGTACGTGTACTTGTGGGAAGCTGCACGTGACTCACTAAAGGCAACTCGTGGCCAGCAATTTCTGAAGTATTTTGGGCCCAATCTAACTCATTTAAGATGCTATTTAACCCAAGGATTGAAGAGGGATGGGGGAATTAGTGATTTAATTAGTTTTAGTTTATTTTTGAGGAGGCTTTAGTTAGTTTCTAGAGAGAGAAGCTCTCTCTTCTCTCTAGAATTAGGGTTCTTAGTTTAGATCTAGATCTACTTCTTCTCTCTTGCTTAGTTTTCCTTTTCCATCTTTAATTGTTCTCTTGTAGTTGTAGAATTCTTGTTCTCTTGTAGTTCTCTTGTAGTTCTTTTATATTGTTAGTTGTAGTTTATAGATTCTCTTGTAGATCTACATTTTCTTTTAATGTTCATGATTTCTTTGTTGTTTCATAATTACTTTGGTTCTCTATTGTTGATCTCTTGCTTTTGTAGTTGTAGATTCCATTAATTCTTGCAATTTATGTGTTGTTTGTTTGTATTGCCCACTAGTTGTAGATTCCCTCAATTTAAGCATAGAATGCACCATGAAATAGTGGTGCATCAGGCACCGCCGATGAAGGATTTGGAGGGAATGGGTGTGGAGGCACGGGGAGTGTTCTGTGAAATGACGAGGAGTACTCGTAACTAAACCTTTATTTTAATACTTTCGACGGAATAATGCACCATGAAATAGTGGTGCATCAAGCGTCGCCGATGAAGGATTTGGAGGGAATGGGTGTGGAGGCACGGGGTGTGTTCTGTGAAATGACGAGGAGCACTCGTAACTAAACCTTTATTTTAATATTTTCGACAGAATATTTTAAATTACATATGAATTTTCTATCTATAATGATTCAATTAAAACACAGCATTTTGATTATTTAAATATAGACAAATTTTTCGTCGGTAATAATTTCCCACGATAAAATATTAATTTTTTCGACAAAAATATCGACAGATTCTCTTTTTCGTCTGTAAATTCATGCTGATTCATTTTTCTTTGTTTTTGATAAAAATTTTCTCACAAAATATGTCTATATTTCTATGGGATAAAATCTTTTGAAAATATTTGTCTGTAATAAGCAGTTTTTTAGTAGTGGATTGGACCACAAAACACATAAGATAGCTAATCCAAATCGTATTCTATCAATTTTTGCATAGATCAGAGGAATCCTCTTGAGTTTCATGTGATAAAGTATAAATACAAAGTGGAATATCCACCCTGAGGTATGTTAGTTTTCTCTAATCCTTATACCTCTCAGATAATAATTGTCTTGAGTGTTGAAGTTTCTTGCATGTACCACCCTCCATCTTGCCCATGAATATTATTGTTGATTCGATGTTTCTATCCTTCCCAAAAGTTTGATCCATCACTGGACCCTGGTTAGTTACTACTAAATAAGAGGTTTACACAACAACTAATCATATGTTACCACATCAACAAAAGTAGCTAATTTTCAAACCCACTACATAAAAAGTCATCTATATGCGTGAATCTAATTAGATGATTGTATACATTGTTTACACTGTTAGTGTATCAAAATTACACTCTTTTCAAATCACACAATTTCAAAAGAAAAACTAACCTATTTCAATAACTATCTATGGCAACATTTTTCAAACCACCAAAAAAACATAACTCATGGCCCATGAAAACCTACAAAAACTCATCACTCAACATTCTCTCTTCATCTTTTTTTCTTCATTCTATAAACATGAACACCACTGCTGAGAGTTAGAATCCCCACACAACGCACCAGATCGTGTGTCATGGTCACTTGCCTTGCACGTGCTACTCGAGAGTGCGTTAGAGTCAGTCGAAGTCGAAGGAAAAAGGTTTAAGAAGGTAGTGAGGTATTGTTACACGGTGGGATCTAGAAGCTTCTAATGAAGATCAAGGACCATTTATTAATATATTTGGATGATTTCATGAAATTGAAGAAGTAAATTATAATCCAACGTTTGAGAGATACAACGGCATTTTTTTCTTGTTAAAGGAGCTAATGGAGGTGGCAACAAAGGAAGGATCGAGAATGGTGGAGGTCACAATGAGGGTTAATGCGAGAGTGTGATAGAGGTGCTACAAGCAATACAAGTATATAGATAGTTATGAAGAAATATTTCTATGATAACTAGTCAGATGTAGCATGGATGATGGGGGCGTAGAGGTTAGCTAACATCAAGTATTGTAACGGGTGTAACAAATAACAACTCTCTTAAGAAAGAGAAAAAGCTTCTTCTTGTAAAGATCTTCCTCCAACATGTTGTCGATACATCAACACCAACTAATATAGGACTGCCAAAAAATTATCCATTAACATCTCGAAAGAAGAGATATCAGTCTCCAGACATACTTGTTGGCGCGGATTTTTGAAAACCACAACTGAACCGGCAAGTGCACTAGGTCGTACCAAGTAATACCTCAAGTGAGTGAGGGTCGATCCCATAAATATTGATGGATCAAGCAACAATAATTGAGTGATTCACTTAGTTAGACAAGCAATAAGAGGTGTTTTGAGTGCAATTAACATTAAACAATAATTCAGAAATTTAGAAAGCAAATAATGACTTGGGTGTGAAAATTACATGAGAAACAGCTAGGTTTTAGAGATATTTATTTTTCCGGATTAACAATTCTTACCAACTACTTTAATCATGCAAGATTCAATTTATGGCAAGTCTTAATTGATTAAACTCTAATTTCTTAGTAATTTAACCTCCTCCAACCTAATCAACTACCAATTCCCCGGTCACTTAATTTAGATTAAAGGTTTAAGCCCAATTTTAGCTTATTAGCCACACAAACCCTATTTACTCAAAGATAAGGTGATTATATGTCACATATCACGTTAATTCCAAGCAATTAGAGTGTTTGAGGATTCACTTTCAAGCTTTTATTCAAGCAAGTTAACTTTTCCAAGAATCAACAAGAATTCATGTAGAAAAAGAGTTATCTTCCAATATACTCAAATTCATAATATGAAAAACGAAAGTAGTCCTTGAATTGAAATCAATACATTAATTAAAACTAGACTAGCAATAGTATTAATCCATAGAATAAATAGAGCTCCTAACCTTATCAATTGAGGTTTAGTTGCTCATTACTCAGAGAAAAACTAGAGTTCCAAAAGTGTATAGAGTCTAGAATCAGGAAGAGGAAAGAGAAGGAGCCCAAAGAGCTAAATCTTTTCTCCCTTTTATATATAACCTAATTGATTTGAAAATAAAATAAAATAATAACTACCAAAACCCAAAAGATTGTGTTTTGTAATCAAAATAAAACAAAAGAAAAGAAAATAAAACTAATTATTATCAAAATCTTCATCCAACGAAGCCTTCCTTGCGGATCTATGTTCACGCTACCGGCGCTAAACGCCAGCTTAGACGTTTAGCGCCACTGAGTCAGGGAGTTTTGCGTGTGTTGCGGTCTTCTTGTCACTTTACGTCCGACTCAGTGTTTAACGCCACTGGCGTGCATGTCAGATACAAGTTACGGAGCTCCCAACAGTAAATACCAGGTCGTGGCATTTGGTTCTTCTTTCTATTTTTTTTTTAGTAGAATTTGTTCATAATCATTTACCAAGATCACTTCAGTTTTGATTACTAGAAAAAAATAAAACATGGGAAAATGTTTACATTGATTTTACTTTTATTTTATTTTTATTTTTAAAAACATATGACCTTAAATGAGATACAAAAATTTTAACAACTAAATTATAAATTAGTGATTACTATTGTGCCTAAAATTGTTGACTTCAATGATGACTATTTATGTCGTTTGAAGATGGCACAATGATAGTTTTTAAATAAGAAAAAACATAATAAATATGTCCAACATTTGTCTAAAATTTTATTTGTCTTCAAAATTTAAAATACTCATTTTTGGTCATATTTCTAAAGTGTTTCTATTTTATCATTATGATTAAATTATTAATTGTTAACTTAGTCAACCTTTTTTTCTCGAGATCAGATTGTCCCTGTCGTTGGGCACCAGTACTTTGATGAGCCCTCATTTGATAAATAATTTACGCCATAAGCACTACTATAATTAAATCTGAAGACGATGAATTTATTGGGGAAAATCATCACTATCCGCTTAAACTTTTTGTATATATATATATATATATATTAGTCGTAAAGCCTTTCTTGACGTAGAATGGAGAGTGTGCCCTTAGCTCCAAATGTGTGCTTGAGGAAATTAAGGTTGTGTTTGGTTGGTGTAAATTTTAAGATATGAATATTAGAAATATGGACATAAATATTTTAATATATATTGTGTTGGATAAAATAGAAGAAAGTAAAAGAAAAAAAAAAATTGGATAAATTTAAAATTTTAAAAATAATAAGAGATAAAAGTAGAAAAAAATTGTATATGTCTTTTGTCTATATCTTAAGATGTATTTAGTTTGTGTTTTTATTTTTAATATTTTTATTTTTGAAATTTTGTAAAAAAATAGAATAATAAAATTTTATTTTTTTACCTCTTAATTATTTTCTGATTTTGCTTCATAATTCTAAAAATAAAATATTAAAAATGAAAAAGAAAATTTTAAATGATATATAAATTTTATGGATTTGTATTCATTTGTGTATTTCTGTGTCTTCGAAATTTTTATACCTCACCAAATCAAACTCTCCATATCGAAGGATTACCATGTATTCATAACACGCAGTGGAAGAAAAGAAAGTAATTCTAAAGATCTATTTTGTATTTAAATTTTATTCCAATAATAATATATAGATCAGATATATACCTGTGTACGCTAGTAAAAATCACTTTCTCCTTCGATGGTACGAAGGCATTATGCGTATCCACACCGAGACTAACCTTTGCTGTCAATTCCTTGACTAATGGACATCTGATCTAAATTGAGAAATCTCTTGCAACTCTTTGCACGCCATAAAGTTCTTCTCCAAGAATTATGCTCACATATGTTTATGTGTGTAGAGGTAAAGAAATAAAACTCTATTTTATTCTCATCTATTTCCTGTACTCTTGGCAACATATATATAGTACGAGATTTATTATTGATTTTAAATTTGAATCTCAATTCAAATTTAAATTATATCTTGAAATTCTAAATCTGAATCTTTCAAATTTATGAATCATATCATAACTCAATTTTAAACAAAATCAGTTAAGATCTCATCCAAATTTAGAAATAGAATAACTAATTATAATCAAATCTCATTTAATATTCTCAATTATCATACTATTATTATATTTTTGGTGCTAGCAAAGAATATAATAATATTCTATTTTAAATTAATATAATTATTTATTTGATCAAATCAAAATAATAATTAAATAATTCTATAGCAAAGATTAGAACACTCGTTAGTATGTGACCCCATAGATTCAATACTAAGCGGGTAGTAAATTAGTCATACTAAATTTACTAATCAAAGTTGGCGTCTAGCAACACTCCTCAACAATCCGATAGTATAAAGTAATATATTTTTACTAAGAACCTTAGAAGAACAAAGTATAATTCCTTCCATCTTTTCAGCTCTTGGTTAACCCTTAGAGTATGGTTTAATTGTCAAACTCTAACTTGTTACCATTATTATAATGAACTGTGAATGACTTAAGAAACTCATTTTTTCATTCATTCAATCCTCTTGACCAAGGTTTTATTCATCTCAGTCATTATAATCATAGAGCTCAAATTCTTCATCGAGAGTTGACGGATTCCTTATTGACTAATCATTAATTCTACAAGTATTTAAATTATACCCAATATCCATTCAACTAGCACCCTAGGGTATTAGGTGTCCGGAATCAAAGTATAATAAATACATTGTTAATTACTATGACAGTCGCAGGTCAAAGAAAACTCTATTACTATATTCATCTTGAGAATATCCTATTGACAAATATGCGATAATTATAACTATTAGAAATTCTCAAAGTGAGTCAGTTTAATGGTCATATCTCTATATACACCATCTATATATATAATTTAATAAATGAGATTTATTAATCTTCATCCAATGAAGACCAATATATATCTTTCTAGATTATTAATGTCCTTTTTAATAATTCTATGATTAAAAATAATTTAAATTAAATTATAAAAGATTTATCTCTTAATATTATAATCACTATTATAATGATAAATCTCTAAATTTAATCAAAAATTTTATTATATTAATATTTTAATATAATAATAATAACAAATTATTTAATACATGATTGATTGAATTATGATCGTACTCCATATTCCCAACAAATATGTGTTAGGCTATTTGCTTGTCTATATACAGCATATGCATAAATGAGCCAAAAGCCCAAAATCATTAGTGGAAGCAGCTGTTGATAGTGTTGCATAAACGCTTATTGTTGCATATAACAATTAATTATCCAGTCGTGCGAATAAACTATAATTTAAATAACATCATTTTTTTATATTTGTTTAGAGATTATAAATTTGAATTTTATTTTTATTTTTTAAAAAAAATAAATTAATTAATTGTATTATATAATCAACAAAAAATTAGTCAATAATAAATTAATTATTTTTTAAAAATACAAGATTAATTTATTATTAATTATATTTATTTAAAATTAGTTATTAATTAGAAATTATTTATTTTTATTTTTCTTTAAAAAATTGATTTTTTAATTAGTGAACAATTTTTAATTAATCAGATCGAGCTGACCAACTTGGTCCGATTCTCAAAAACCATCAACAATTTTGATAAGTGGTAGACATCGTATTTAATTTTGGATGTCCTATCCATATCAAGTGGACAATGGCTAATGAGGACGACTCACCTTCTCATAAAGCTGACAGTAGTGTTAGTGTTATAGCGTTACAGGTGTCGTTGGTAAGTCCACGTACTATGCCTAGAAGCGCGGTTGAGAGTGAAAATTTCCATTTCCGCAATTCATGGATCAAATCAATAATCCACCATGCATAGTCAATCAGAAAATTATATTCACTTTAGAACTGATGGCACACAATGAAAATCAAGTGCTAGCTCCAACCAGGCACCAAAAATGATATCCACCTAGAGTTAATTAAATATACTAACTCCTTCAATGCTTACTTATCGAAAGAAAAAGATAAAGAATCAGGGTGGAAACCATATCACACATCTAATTCTTACTGTAATATGAAAACCATTAAATTCATGGTTAGTTATATTACTCAGAAAAAGGGGTAAAAAACTCAAATGATAAGGGAGCTCATATTTACCCAAATCTGCCAAATCAAATTTTGCTACAACAATCCACCAGATCACATTTTTATATAATTCGAATCAAAAGGTTTCGAATTAGCTTTGCATATAATTCGAATTGATTGAATTCGAATTACTCCCTATCAACCTTACCACGTAATTCGAATCAAGTTGTACCGAATTATGCATGCAAAACCCCCATGTAATTCGAATCAATAAGAATCGAATTACACAAAAATAAATCGAACTATATTAATTCGAATTAGTATGAAATGGTGAGGAATTGCATATTTCGAGACATATAGATTCGAATTACTAATCCATGGTAATTCGAATGGAATTGATTCGAATTATATATATATGGTGCGAATGAAGTTGATTCGAATTAGTGTGGAGCGGACCTCTATATATAAGATGCGAACTCATGTTGTCAACAAAGAGGTGAGATGGCTAGTGAGGATAGTTTTCTAGTGCTAGTACACTACAGAGGATCGATTAAGAGAAAAACTCGGTCTGGCGTGAAGTTCACTGATAAGGATCCTCTATGTATTATCGTGTGCCCAACTACCAGCTACGATGCTCTCGTTAGCTCCGTGCTGGTCAAGCTTGGTCTGGAAGGAGTGAAAAGGGTTAAGAAGTTTTTCTATCGCATTCCAATCACGGTGCTCCATGATACAGTGAAGTATGATTGTTTCACGATCGGGAGTGATGAGGACTTGCAGGTCATGTTTCTTTCTCGTAGGCAGCTTCCCGAGGTCAGGACACCAGAGCTGTTGGTAAAGTTAGTTGACGTGGTATCCAGCTCAGGTGGGTCGAACCGGAATGCCAACACTATAGCCACGGTGGCCGGTTCGAGCTCGAGACCTGCGGTTGCTTCATCCTCCGTCCCAGTGTATGAGCCAGCGATCCAGCTTCAACACTATAGCCACTATCCTAAATCGCTAACACTAACATAACCCACTATCAAAAATCATTAACAAAAACCACTGGTCAACACCACTTTCCTAAACCACTATTTTTAAACCACTATCCTAAACCACTAACAATAACATAAACCACTATAAAAAACCATTAACAAAAACCACTAATCATAAAACCACTATCATAAAACCAATATCATAAAACCACTATCAAAAAAGAAAACACTATCCACAGCGCAACATCAGCGAGCACTAACCTCGTCGTTGATCACCCCGGCGATATGAGCAACTCCATCCAAACGATAAAGCCTCCTCGGATCGTCCCCATCGCCTGAATATGCCGCTCCGGTCTTACTCGGCCCGAATGTTGGTCGTTTTCTCTGGGATTTGGTGGGGTATGAGAATGAGAAAGTGATTCGAATGAACTTGGTTCGAACTCTTTATATAGGCGTATCCATTGTAATTCGATACAAGTCGACTCGAATTACTTAGTGTAGCCGAAATCAAGTAATTCGAATCAATATGATTCGAACTACACTCTGTGTCCTTCTCCATGTAATTCGAATTAATATAATTCGAACTCCTTCTTTATAATTCGAATGAACTCAACTCGAATTACTCACAAATTTTCAAACATAATTCGGTACAACTTGATTCGAATTACGTGGTAAGGGTGATAGGGAGTAATTCGAATTCAATCAATTCGAATTATGTGCAAAGCTAATTCGAAACCTTTTGATTCGAATTATATAAAAATGTGATCTGGTAGATTGTTGTAGCAAAATTTGATTTGGCGGATTTGGGTAAATATGAGCTCCCCTTGGCTCATTTGAGTTTTTTACCCCAGAAAAAATATTGGGATAACTATAGACAAGAGAGAGAAAAATAATATATTACGAAGTTGTGTGGAAATTGTTGTGTGTTACAATAGAAAAAACTGCTGTGTTTTGTGGTAGATCTTCTTTGTTGGTGTTCGTGGCTAAACTATGAGAACCAATAGAGAATTGACATGTGTCACAATTGATTCAGAATTTGACTATCAATGATTAAAGTAAGTGCCAATTTTAAAAATTTACCTCATCCACAAGATTCAAACTAGGAACTTTTAGAAATATAGAACAACATGGCTGCTACTAGGCTACGCTTATCCTTGGTGTATTACTACAAGAAATTATTAGAATAGCGACCGATTTTAGGAACAAAAAAATTAGTTGCTAATATCGACTAATTTAATGACTGATATAGAATTTTTAGGAGCAGAAAAAAATTGGTCGCTAAATCGATTGCTAAATTATATTCAGTGACCAATTTTAGAAACTCAAAAAATCAGTCACTAATAACAACCGAATTAGTGATCGATAAATTTATTACACAACTAGAATAAAGTTGGTCGCTAAATCGATCACAATTTTTTAATTTAGCGACCGAATCAGGAGCCAAAACAAGAGAAGTAACGTCTTTGGATTCTTGGTCACAAAATCAGTCGCTATTTTCTAATTTAGCGACCAATTTTGCAACCGATAGAAATATAGGGTGAAAATTTATTTGGTCGCTAAGGGAATGGTCACTAAATCGGTCGCTAATAGCAACCGAATTTGTGACCGATAAGTTTATTATACAACCAGAATAAACTTGGTCGTTAAAACGGTTGCTATTTTTTAATTTAGCGACCGAATTAGCAACCAAAACAAGAGAAGTGACTGTTGGGAAAACTCAACACAGGTTTAAACAAGAATCTGTCTAATAGCGGAAGCACCAAAAATAATTTTCCCACAACCTGTGCGATTAAATAGGCAATACCAAAGATACTCCAAGCAGCAAATATAATGGCAGAAATTAAATAATCAGATACCAGAATTTTAACGTGGAAAAACCCCCAAAAGAGGGACAAAAAACCCACGGGACCTAGTCCAAAAAAACCTTCCACTATCAGAGTAATGGGTACACAAACAGCCTTCCTAGTGACACTAAGGCATCTCAACAATCAACAAAATACATCACCAAAACTGGTGGAATCAACATAAATTCTCCACAAAGTGGGTATCTCAAATCAGGCAAAAGAGAAGGCAATACAACTAGCAAGTTATATCCAAATGTTCATCTCTACACCAGGAATAACATACTAAAATTTCTTAAGAAATGGAGCAAGTTTATCGGTTTAATCGGATCAAAAGAGCTTGCCCTTTTTCCCCAAATTTCCTTCTTCTCTCGACGCCGAAAACCCCTGCTTGCTTCGTTGCTTTCAGTTTCAAAAAGAAAGCTTCTCTCACTCTTCTCCCGTGGCTTATGCCACTTTCTTTCTTTATTTCTTTTTTTATTTGTTTTTAAAAAACTGTGGACCCCACTTAGTTGGGGACCAACCAACAAATCTCCAAACCTGTTAGCACTCCACTTGCTAGTCATTTCAAGCTAAGTTCGCAGCAATGTCCTACAAGTGAGAAAGAGAAAACAGAAATAAAAAAGATTCCATATGCATCTGTAGTTGGCAGTTTGATGTATGCTATGGTTTGCACCAGGCCAGATATTGCTCATGCCGTTGGAGTTGTTAGTCGGTTTCTCTCTAATCCTGGCAAGGAACACTGACAAGCAGTGAAGTGGATTCTCAGATACCTTAATGGTACTTCCAGAGTTTGTTTATGCTTTGGGAGTGGCCAACCTGTGTTGGATGGTTACACAGATGCGGATATGGCTGGGGATCTTGATTCAAGGAAGTCTACTTCTGGTTATATGATGAATTTTGCAAGGAGAGCTGTGTCGTGGCAATCTCGACTTCAGAAATGTGTTGCTTTGTCTACTACAAAGGCAGAATACATTGCTGTTGTTGAAGCTTCTAAGGAACTCTTGTGGATGAAGAAATTTCTACAAGAGTTAGGCATCAATCAAGAGAAGTTTGTGCTATTCTGTGACAGTCAGAGTGCTATCCATCTCAGCAAGAATCTGACGTTTCATTCCTGATCGAAGCACATAGAGGTGAGGTATCATTGGATACGTCAAGCGCTTGAGATGAAGTCATATGCACTTGAGAAGATCCATACTGATGATAATGGTTCAGAGATGATGACTAAGAGTTTACCTGCAGTGAAGTTTGATTCCTGCAAAGAGAAGGCTGGCTTAGTAGAGCAGCCTATCCCCACTTGAGTTGGTGAGGGAGAGATTTGTTGGTGGGTCCCCAACTAAGTGGGGCCAACAGTAACGTCTTTGGATTCTTGGTTAGCGACCGATTTTGCAACTGATAAAGAAATAAGATAAAAATTTGTTTGGTCGCTAATTCGGTCGCTAAGACAATGGTCCTTAAATCGGTCACTAATTAAAATAATATAGTTAACAAAATACCATCGCAAACCCTAACTCAATTCACCCACACCATTCTCATCTTCTGAAAAACAATGATTGAGTTACCCGCCGGAAGCACAGCACCGTTTTCTTCATCGCAGCGCCTTCTTCGTCATCTTCTGATTGCAGCGCCGTCTCCTCAGGTCTCGTCACCATCGTCTTCTGAGGTCTCGGTGTCGTCGCCTTCGTCTTTGAGATCTCGGCAGCGTTGGCGTCGTCTGAGTTCGCAGATCATCTCATCACCATCCAGATCTGACTTTCTCATTGTCATGTGGTTCTTTTCTCATTGTCGCCTCCTCTGGTCGTCCCACCTCCTCTGCTCACTCCTTTGTTACAGATCATCGCCTTGCTGTCCAGATCTGCCGTTTCTCCTTGTCGCATAGTTCATTTCTCACCGCCACCTCCTCTAATAACTTCTTCTCTGGCAACAATAGCGATAGTCTCTCCGGTAACTTCTTCTCAAACTAATTTATTTGATATTCTGAAGCCTCAAATAAGGATCATTTGTTTCTAGTAGAAGGATAATGTATCTAATCAGCGCGAGAAGATAGTCCACCATCTCGCGAATGAGCAATCTCAGCTTCGAATTCCAGATGCAATTGATCCTGTAATTCTTTATTTCTTTCTGATATCTCGCCTTCTTCTTGTTTGATTCAGATTTTAGGTACGTCAATTTCTCCATTTAGATCTTGATCAAATATTTGAATGTTATAGTGGAAAATTTGGGACTTTTAATTGTCTTATTGGTTATATTTCATCTTCTATGCCAATTCAGCTTACCTAACACCTTCCACTTGGAACCTTTGTAGGTAATAAAGAACTGTGACCTTGAAAATCTTATAGAATTAGGATCTGGTATATTTGGGACTGTGTATCATGGAAAATGGAGAGGCACTGATGTTTCAATCAAGCGGATTACTGATAGGTGTTTGGCAGGAAAGCCTTTAGAGCAAGAGCGAATGGTTTGCTTTTCATTGATAATGGTTTTGAGTTCCCTTTTCCCCTGCTCTTTTTCCAAGAATAATGAAATGGTTTACATTGATCATCTATTTATACATCAAAGAGTTAACTTTTGAAATCAGGCAATCAAGCTTGCTGACTTACACCACCCAAATGTGGTGGCATTCTATGGTGTTGTCCTTGATGGCCTAGGAGGTTTTGTGGCAACAGTAACTGAATATATGGTTAATGGTTCTCTAAGAACTGCCTTGCTGAAGAATGGGAGGTAATATCTGCATGCTTTTCTCTATGTGTGTGCCATCTCTTGGTTCCTTTTGCATTAACCTGATTTGATGTTTTTTCCGAATAATAAATTACTCTTACTTTGTATTAATTATAGGATTGATGTTTTACTGAGAAAAATGTGAAAAAAGTGAATCAATTTGGAAAACACAAAAACTGAGGCTGCAGCACTGTTTTTGTTTTTATTTAGATAAATTTCTTTTATGGACTTTACTTTTAAGAGAGTATATATAGATTCATGATTAGTAGTTACGATTTAAGTATGTGTCTCACTTATTCAAAACAAAGCAAGACAGAACATGCAATACAATTATGTTACCCTGCTTAAGAAAACTTTTCTAACACTTTTTTTTTTTAATTTGGAGGTAAAAAAATAAAAACAATCTTGCAAAAACATGTTTCAGGAAAAAGAAATAGACAAGAAATGAAACATACAATCTTGCAACTTTATGTGGACTTTGCAGGACGATTCTATTCGCTTGGAATCTCATTACAACTGGTTATGTCGAGTAATCTGTATATGGGGTATGCTCTTACTGCTTTTCAAGATTAAGTTTGTGTGCTATAGAACATTGTGATTCTAGAGTTACATATGTTGCAGTATTGTTTACTTTTATGTGTTAAGGTGTAGGATTTGTGTTGATGGTTTTTCAATATTTGATGGCCTAATTGTAAAAATTTAGTAAAAAGTTGGTAAATTAAAAAATTAGAATCAGCCATGGAAATTTGGTCACTAAAATGCTTGGTTGCTAATTAGCGACCGATTTAGCGACTGAAATATTGGTTGCTAAAATACAGGTCCACACTTAGCGACCGAATTAGAGACTGAAACGTCGGTCGCAAATTAGCGACTGATTTAGCGACCGAAATATTGGTTGCAAATTAGAGACCGAAACACTTGTCACAAACTAGCGACCGATTTAGCGACTGAAAAGTAGGTCGCCATTTAGCGACCGATTTACTCAGAGACCGATTTGACGATGGAAAATTTGGTCACCATTTAGCGACCGATTTTGTTAGCGACCGATTTAGCAACTGATACTCTTTGGTGAGGGTTTGGTGGCCTTATTAACAAATCGGTCGCTAAAATCGGTCGCTAACGTTTAGCAACCGAAGTTGGTCGCTATTTTCTGGTTAGCGGCCATGGTTTTAGCAACTACCCAAATCAATCGCTAAATCGGTCGCTATTCTGGTAATTTCTTGTAGTGTATATTATGCTTTTTATTATATAGACTAAACCAAATTATATATCCTAATTAATATATAATTTAAAGGGTGAACTATAAAAAATACACTTAAATTATCTTAGTATTGACAAAAATATTTTAAATTTTGTTATCGATAAAAATATTCTCAAATAATTTAAAAATATAACAAAAATATTTAATTGTGATAAAAAAACATGCTCCATTAATGAAAAAAAAATGTGACATGGTTAATGAAACATTCAATGTGACAAGTGAGATGACTCTGACATTCTCCATTTGTCACATTACTCTTTTTCATTAACGTCGAATGTTTCATATGGATGTACATTTTTTCACATTTTTTAGTAATTTGAAGACATTTTGTCGATAACAAATTTAAGAGGTATTTTTGTCAGTGACAAAATAATGTAGGTGCATTTTTTATGGTTTATCCTAATCTAAAACATTCCATTGAATATTATTTTATATTTATTTAATTTTAATTTTTATTTATATTAACTCTATCCTAAATTATTTTTTTAAGTACATAATTATTAAAATAAACATTAAATTTTATTAAACATTTATAAACTAAAAAAGTAAGCAAATTTTTTTAATCGTAACATATTTGGGCTTGAACGTGAGGTCCAAGCTCTTAATGAGGTGGTTTCCAACTTAGCCCATGTCAAGTGGCCGTCGTCCGAGTTGTTTGTAAAGAGATGGGGGATGGTACCTGCAAAACACTCCGATGCCTAAGTCAGCAAGAGTATAAGCGGGTTTATAGTGTATTGGACCTTAAGTATACCTGAGTGTGTCAGTGTATTTATAGGTGATGAGCCAATAACTACTGTTGGAGTAGTTCCACTATTGATGGTGGATAACTATCCCTTTATTTATGGGTTGTTGAGATCTCTCTTCTGAAAGTGGGTGAGAGATATTAAGGGTTAGTTATAACTCCTTCAGGGGGGAGTTATTACTTTACAACCTTATATCCGACTTCTCAAGAGGTCGGTAATACAATAGCTGTCTTTTGAGCATTCTCTATTTTTGGGTCTGGCCTATGTTTTGGGCTAGGTATGAATAGTACCCCTACTTGAGTCTGATCTTTTGTTTAAGTCGGATTCAAGTATGCATGAGGTTGGGCAAGTCTTTCACAAGTAGAGTTATCACGTCGGGTTTCTTAGGTCTTCATTTTTAAGTCGGAAACCCGACGTGATTTTGGAATACCAACCGTTACACCTGTTGGCTTTCAACTTTGACATGTGGGGTGCAGCTATATTGGTAACCGTGCACGTTCTTTAAATGAGGGAGGGATTTGAATGTAACAACAAGGAATTGAAAGGTAGAAGAAGATGAAAGCATGAATTGAAACCTAGATCTAAGATTATTGACCTAAACCTAATCCTAATCCTAATCCTAATCCTAGAGAGAAGTGAGAGCTTCTCTCTCTAAAACTAACTAAAACTAGACCTAATGTGTGTTGTGTCTCGTGATGATGCCTTCCCCTTCATTCCTTGGTCTATTTAGCCTTTTCCCGCCAAAAACTCAGCTCCAAATGGGGCCAGAAACCCTCCAAAATCGCCAGGCACGAGTTCTTCTTTAAAAATCACGTGCGACCTTCGGCGCGTACGCGCACAGCGCGCATACGCGTCCTTGGAGCATTTCGCAATCCGCGCGTAGGCGCATAGTACGCGCGCGCGTCTATGAGCTTTTTCCAAATTTTTGGCTTTTCATGATTTCTCCACTTTGTATGCTTTCCTTTCACTCCTTTGATCCTTTCTTAGCCCTTTTCAACCTAAAATCACTAGCAAACACATCAAGGCATCTAGTGGAATCAAAGGAAGATTAAAACTATCAATTTAAAGATCTAAAAAGCATGTTTTCACATCTAAGTACAAATAAGGAGACAATCACAAAATCATTCTATTTCATTGAATAAATGTGAGGAAAGGTTATCAAAATACTCTAAATTCAACACAAGATAAACCCTGAAAACGGGGTTTATCAACCTCCCCACACTTAAACCTTAGCATGTCCTCATGCTAAACCAAGAATGAAACAAAGGGTATGACATTTATTCAATGCAAATAAACTATCTAAATGCAACTAACTATATAAATGCATATGCTTGGTCAAAACAAATCAACTTCCAAGAGAATATATGTAAGCACAAGGGCTCAAATAATGGAAATCAAATCCAACCCACAATTGTATTGAATTATCAAAAGAATTTACAAACTTGCATGAGTATAGATGATAGTGGTGAATATATGTAATTGAGCAATTGAACCCTCACCGAATGTGTATCCGCTCTATTTCACTCAAGTGTTTAGGGGTTGATTCACTCAATTCTCCCATAATTATGCTTTCTAAAATTTGTTCTTCATCTAACAATCAACAATCATTCAATGCATGCATACAAACATCATGAGGTCTTTTCCATAAGGTTGTAATGGGGCTAGGGTCAAGGTAGGATCATATATGGATAAGTGGACTAGAATTTGAATCTTTGATTAGTCTAGACCTTCCCACCTAACCTATATAATAACCTATACATTTAAGTACTAACCTAACTACCCAACCTTCACTTTTCACATACTCATGCATTTTCTTTTGATTTTCCCAACATTTATGCATTGACTCTTATTGGACTTTACTTTGGGGCATTTTGTCCCCTTTTTATTGTTTTTCTTTTTTCCTTTCTTTTTCTATATTTTTTTTCACATTTTTTTCTTTTGTTTTTCTCTTTTTTTTCTTTTTCTTTTGTTTTGCTCTTTTTTTTTTTCTTTCTTTCAAGCTACATGCAAGAACATCAATGCACAAGGTCTATACATTTAATCAATACATGAGTATGTACCCAATTTCCAAATATAAAAATACAAAACACTCTTTTATCCTAACCAAGGTTTCTAATCTTCTCAAACTTGAATATAAAATACTCTCACTAGCCTAAGCCAATCAAAGATCCAAACAAGGGACTTTATTGTTTTTCGCTTTAGGCTTGTAATGTGCTAGAATAAGAACAATTGGGTTAAGCGTAGGCTCAAAATTGGTTGACAATGGAGAGTAAAAGGTAGGCCATTTGGGTGAGTGAGCTAAATAAAATAATGGCCTCAATCATATAAATGCATGAATACAAGGAATAATTGGACATATAGAATTAAACAAATCAAGGATCACAATCATAGGAAGAGAATAATTTCACACAAGAAGGAAAATAAGTAGTTATAAGATGTAACCACATCAATAGGCTCAAAACTCACAAGCTTGTCTTAGCTCAAAAACATGATCCACAAAAGTATGAATTCAAGCAAATTCATCAAAAAAAAAAATTTTCAATCAATTGGGGTTGATGCCCTATAGATAAATTCCTTGAAAAAATTTCATTGTTTTGACTAAGCTTATCCTAAATGCAATGTTGTGATTGAGAAATTCTAAAATTCCTTAGTTTACCCTCTTTTCTAATCAAAACAAATTCTTTTATGCACAAAGGGTTTAACTAGGTTTTCAACAATTCAAAACATTTTTCAAATCACAACCACAAGGCTAAAATGCAATATATACAATAAAAGTGTGTAACAACCAAAATAAAAGTATCCACTAGCAAATATATACAATAATCCCAAAATAGTGTAAAATAAAGCAAAATAAGATGAACTAAGTGATAATGTCCGAAAATGTTCACCAACTCCACCGACGGCGACGACGGTGACCTCCCCACACTTAAGATGAAGCATCATCCTCGATGCTACTGATCGGGCTCATGGTGAGGGTCAACAGTCACATCTGCCTCCTGCTGGATCTCAGACTGGGGCACTGGCTCCTCGGCATGCTGCTGAGTATCCTGGGTAGCCTGCGTCTGCGGAGGTACCTCCTACTGAGTCGGCTCCTCAACATGCTCCTCCTCGTGCTCTGCCTCGTGATCCTCCTCATCGGAAATGGGAGAGTCAGGGAGAGGGGGTAGCTCAATGCCCTGTGATACAAACATCTGGTTTATGCGATTGAGATGTCGCATGATACGACGCTCGCTGCGCTCCATGAAGCAAAACAGGCGCTGTACTAGCAGATATGTCGGCTCGGGTGCTGGTGGTGGTGGTAAAGGTGCTACTGCTGGTGCTGAAGAAGAGGATGGTCCTGCCGCTGGTGTAGAAGATGAAGGTCTAGCTGCCTCTACTGCTGCTCTAGCTCGAGAGCGGTGCTTGGATGGGGGCTTCTCGTGCACCCACGAACCCCACGGAATAGTAACCTCCTTATCGTCGTTGTCTGGGGGTGGTGGTGTCACGTCATCGTTCCTCCATGGGGCACCTGCTAACTCAATCATCCTAGTGACCAATGTGGAAAATGGTAGTAGGCCACGGATGTGTGCTCGCCACATGCATCGCCTGATCAACTGGGGGAAGTATACCTCCTTCCCCTCCATGACACAACCAATCAGAAGAAGCATATCCATCGGAATCTCAGAAAAGTATGTAGTAGGCAGGATATAGTGGGCGAATATCTGCTGCCAAGTCCTAGCCTCTCTAGACAGATAAGTAAATAACATCCCCTTGGACCTCTTGTTTTCAGAATCCATGACCCAAGGGGCGTCCGGTGTGGCAATAACGCACTTCAGCGCCTCATAATCAAAAGTCATAGCATTTATTGCTATCTTTGCCTGCTGGTATGCACATGTGTCACTAGTCCGGGGTAGACAATGCAAAACACCCTCAATAGCAGCCTCAGTCACTAAAACCTGCCCGCCCCGTAGGTGGACTGACTCAAGAGTCGTGCAGAAGAGGTTGCAGTAAAACTCCTTGACCCATGAAATGTTTATCTTTCCCAAATCCCTATCAATAAACCCTAAGCCTAGTTCCTGAATACGGGTGTTAATGGAGCGTCTCAGGTCGCTGGGAAGGGCCAATTTCTTCTCAATGTTCAGCTTTGTCTTTCGATAAGTAGGGAAGCGCAGCTCGTAGTAAAGATTGGGAAACATGTATGTGTCAGTGGGTGGTAGCAGCTGATTCTGTTTATCTACTTCATTAAGTGGGTTTTTTTCATAGTTGGCATAAGGAGAGAGGGTGGAGGCTTGAGATTTCTTCCTCTTTCTTGAGGTGGTAGCCTTTGCTTTTCCCTTATCGGCCATCCAGAAAGCCAATGTGATATGATATAAGCACTTAGCCATGTAGAGAGATAGCAAGCAAGGTATGACACATTCATGAAATGATTGAAGAAAAGAGAATTCTTGGAATACAAGCAACAGGACTTAGCATTCAACACAAAAGCCATAAACCAAGGATTCAAACAATAAATGCACAATGCTTGTTTATTAAGCTCAATAAGCATCAAACCCAAAAAGAATGGCTAAAGAGTTAGTTGAAAGTTAAACAAAGAAAAATTAGCATGTTAGGCAAGTTAAAAGTTAGAAAACTGGTTCAAAGGTTTGGGGTATGATGGTCATTTGCTTAATCACAATGAATCACAAAAATGGATAACAAGCACACTCACAATCATGAGGGAGAAGCAGTCATTGATGATGAAATATGAGATTGCAAAAGAAGCAATTGATTGAAAGTAAGTCATCAATCAATGCCGCGGTCATTGATAATGCAAGAATTGGTGTTGCAAAGATTGAAATGCACTTTGTGTAACATTGATGAGCGGATAATTTATACGCTTTTTGGCATTGTTTTTAGGTAGTTTTTAATATGTTTTAGTCACTTTTTATTATGTTTTTATTAGTTTTTGATTAAAAATCATATTTCTGGACTTTACTATGAGTTTGTGTGTTTTTCTGTGATTTCAGGTATTTTCTGGCTGAAATTGAGGGACCTGAGCAAAAATCTGATTCAAAGGCTGAAAAAGGACTGCAGATGCTATTGGATTCTGACCTCTCTGCACTCAAAGTGGATTTTCTGGAGCTGCAGATATCCAATTGGTGGAAACTTAATTGCGTTGGAAAGTAGACATCCTGGGCTTTCCAGCAATATATAATAGTCCATACTTTGCCTGAGATTTGATGGCCCAAACCGGCGTTCCAAGTCAGCATAAAAATTTTGGCGTCAAAACGCCAGAACTGGCATAAAAGCTGGAGTTAAACACCCAAACTGGCACCAAAGCTGACGTTTAACTCCAAGAAAGGTCTCTACATGTGAAAGCTTCAATGCTCAGCCCAAGCACACACCAAGTGGGCCCGGAAGTGGATTTCTGCATCATTTACTCATTTCTGTCAACCCTAGGCTACTAGTTTTCTATAAATAGGACCTTTTACTTCTGTATTGGATACACTTTTATACTTTTCATCTTTAGAACTTATATGTTCACGTTTGGAGGTTGGCCTCACGGCCATGCCTAGACTTTGTTCTTATGTATTTTCAACGGTGGAGTTTCTACACACCACATATTAAGGTGTGGAGCTCTGCTGTTCCTCATGAATTAATGCAAAGTCCTATTGTTTTTCTATTCAACTCAAGTCTATTTCTTCTCCAAGATATTCATTCGCACTCAAGAACATGATGAATGTGATGATTATGTGACACTCATCACCATTCTCACCCATGAACGCGTGCCTGACAATCACTTCCGTTCTACATGCAAACAAGCTTGAATGTGTATCTCTTGGGTTTCTAATCTAAGATTAGAACCTTCTCGGGATAGGCTAGAATTATTGGCGGCCATTCCTGAGATCCAGAAAGTCTAAACCTTGTCTATGGTATTCCGAGTAGGATCTGGGATGGGATGACTGTGACGAGCTTCAAACTCGCGAGTGTTGGGCGTAGTGATAGACGCAAAAGGATCAATGGATCCTATTCCAACATGATCGAGAACCAACAGCTGATTAGCCCTGCGGTGACAGCGCATTTGGACCATTTTCACTGAGAGGACGGGAGGTAGCCATTGACAACGGTGATACCCACCATAAAGCTTGCCATGGAAAGGAGTATGAATGATTGGATGAAAACAATAGGAAAGCAGAAGTTCAGAAGGAACAAAGCATCTTCATACGCTTATCTGAAATTCTCACCAATGAATTACATAAGTATCTCTATCTTATTTTATATTTTATTTATCTTTTAATTATCAATTCTCCATAACCATTTGAATTTGTCTGACTGAGATTTACAAGATGACTATAGCTTGCTTCAAGCCGACAATCTCCATGGGATCGACCCTTACTCATGTAAGGTTTATTACTTGGACGACCTAGTGCACTTGCTGGTTAGTTGTGCGGAGTTGTGATAAAGAGTTGAGATTACAATTGTGCGTACCAAGTTGTTGGTGCCATTGAAGATCACAATTTCGTGCACCAAGTTTTTGGTGCCGTTGCCGGGGATTGTTCGAGTTTGGACAACTGACGGTTCATCTTGTTGCTTAGATTAGGTAACTTTATTTTATTTTATTCTTCAGAATTTTTAAGAATGAATTCTAGAGTTTCAGATGATGCTTCTATCATCACAGGAGCTAATTGATTCCCATCAATTGGGCTATTGTATGTAATGTCCTGCTGAAGCTTGGCTAGCCATGTCTAATCTTTTAGACCGAAGCTTTAGACTAATATTGCATGATTCCTGGAATTCTTATTAAAAATTTTGAATGTCTCTATTTTCTTTTGCAAAGTAATTTTCGAAAAAAATATACAAAAAAAATTATAAAATCTTAAAACAAAAAATATTGTGTTTCTTGTTTGAGTCTAGTGTCAAATTTTAAGTTTGGTGTCAATTGCATCCCTTTTAATTTCTCAAAAAAAATTTTTCGAAAAAATTCATGCATGTGTCTTCAATGATCTTCAAGTCGTTCTTGATGATTTTATTGGGTCTGATCTTTAAATTCTCTTGTTTCGTATCTTTTGGTGTTTTTTAAGCATTTTCAATTTGTTAGTGTCTCTAATATGAAAATTTCTAAATTTGGTGTCTTGCATGCATTGTTTATCTGATCTTAGTTTTACATGATTAGTTTCATTTTGTTGTTTTTCATCATTAAAAATTCAAAAAAATTTTCAAAATTATGTCTTTTCAAGTCAATAATACAGAGAATTGAAGATTCAGAACATACAGCAGAGGAATCACAGAGAAAAAGCTGGGCGTTCAAGACGCCCAGTAAGGAAGGAAAACTGGCGTTTAAACGCCAGCCAGGGTATGGATACCATTCTGGGCGTTTAACGCCAGGATGGCACAGGAGGGAAGATTTTGTTTTTTAATTCAAATCTTTTTCAATCATATCTTTTCAAAATCAAATCCTTTCCATTTTTTTTACTATTTTTCAAAAATCCTTGCTAACAATTAGTGATTTGATTCAAAAATTTCTTCCTTGTTAAGAAAGGTTCAATAATTGAATTTTAGAATCATATCTTTTAAATTTCTTGTTAGTCAAGTAATCAACTTTAATTTTAAAAATTTCTTCTTTTTTAAATTGATTTTCAATCATATCTTCTCAATCATATCTTCTCAATCACATCTTTTTTCAAATTAATTTTTAATCATAATTTTTTATTCTTAATTTCAAAATCTTTTTCAAAATCAATTAACTACTTTCTCAATTTTAATTTTTGAAAATGATCAACTAAATTTTCAAAATTTCTTTTAATTAAAAGCATTTTTTTTTCGAAAATTCTTTTCCCCCTTCTCACATTTTTCTATTTAAAGGACTAACACTCCTCCTCAATGTGCAATTCGAACTCTCTCCTTCTTTATATGTTCGAATTCTTCTCTTTCTATCTCATCTTTCTATTCTTATTTTCCTCTAACATCTCAAGGAATCTCTAATACTGTGACATAGAGGATTCCATACTTTCTTCTTCTCTCTTTCATATGAGCAGGAGCAAGGACAAAGGCATTCTTGTTGAAGCTGATCCGGAACCTGAAAGGACTCTAAAGAGGAAGCTAAGAGAAGCTAAAGCACAACACTCTGGAGAGGACCTTACAAAAATTTTCAAAAAAGAAGAAGACATGGCAGCCAAAAATAACAACAATGCCAACAATTGAAGAAAGGTGCTTGGTGACTTTACTGCACCTACTCCCGACTTCTATGGGAGAAGCATCTCTATCCCTGCCATTGGAGCAAACAACTTTGAGCTTAAGCCTCAATTAGTTTCTCTAATGCAACAGAATTGCAAGTTTCATGGACTTCCATTGGAATATCCTTATCAGTTCTTAGCTGAATTCTTGCAAATCTGTGACACTGTCAAGATCAATGGGGTTGATCCCGAGGTCTACAGGCTTATGCTTTTTCCCTTTACTGTAAGAGACAGAGCTAGAATATGGTTGAATTCACAACCTAAGGAATGCCTGAACTCTTGGAAAAACCTGGTCAGTACTTTTCTGGCCAAATTCATTCCAGCTCAAAAATTGAGTAAGCTTAGAGTGGAAGTCCAAACCTTTAGACAGAAGGAAGGTGAATCCCTCTATGAAGCTTGGGAAAGATACAAGCAATTGATCAGAAGGTTTCCTTCTGACATGCTTTTAGAATGAAGCATCATAGGTATCTTCTATGATGGTCTGTCTGAACTGTCCAAGATGCCATTGGACAGCTCTGCTGGAGGATCTCTTCATATGAAGAAGATGCCTGCAGAAGCTCAGGAACTCATTGAGATGGTTGCAAATAACCAATTCATGTACACTTCAAAAAGGAATCCTGTGAATAATGGGACAAATCAGAAGAAAGGAGTTCTTGAGATTGATACTCTGAATGCCATATTGGCTCAGAACAAAATATTGACTCAGCAAGTCAATATGATTTCTCAGAGTCTGTCTGGCATGCAAGCAGCAACAGGCAGTACTAAAGAAGCTTCATCTGAAGAAGAAGCTTATGATCCTGAGAATCCAGCAATGGAAGAGGTGAATTACATGGGAGAACCCTATGGAAACACCTATAATCTTTCATGGAGAAATCATCCAAATCTCTTATGGAAGGACCAACAGAGGCCTCAACAAGGTTTCAAAAACAATAATGGTGGAAGAAATAGGTTTAGCAATAGCAAGCCTTTTCCAACATCTTCTCAGCAACAGACAGAGAATTCTAAGCAGAGCCACTCTGACTTAGCAACCATAGTCTCTGATCTAATTAAAATCACTCAAAGTTTCATGACTGAAACAAGGTCCTCCATTAGAAATTTGGAGGCAAAAGTGGGTCAGGTGAGTAAGAAAGTTACTGAACTCCCTCCTAGTACTCTCCCAAGTAATACAGAAGAGAACCCAAAGAGAGAATGTAAGGCCATAAACACGTCCCACATGGCCGAATGCATAGAGGAGGGAAAGGCAGTGATTTCCACTGAGGAAGACCTCAATGGAAGTCCACTGGCCTCCAAGGAGTTCTCTAATAAGGAACCATGGGACTCTGAGGCTCATACAGAGACCATAGAGATTCCATTGAATTTACTTCTGCCATTCATGAGCTCTGATGAGTATTCTTCCTCTGAAGAGGATGAAGATGTTACTGAAGAGCAAGTTGCTAAGTACCTTGGAGAAATCATGAAGCTAAATGCCAAGTTATTTGGTAATGAGACTTGGGAGGATGAACCCTCCTTGCTCACCAAAGAACTGGATGACTTGACTAGGCAGAGATTACCTCAGAAGAGACAGGATCCTGGAAAGTTATCAATACCTTGTACCATAGGCACCATGACCTTTGAGAAGGCTCTGTGTGACCTAGGGTCAAGTATAAACCTTATGCCACTCTCTGTAATAGAGAAGCTAGGGATCCTTGAGATACTAGCTGTAAGAATCTCACTAGAGATGGCAGACAATTCAAGGAAACAGGCTTATGAACTTGTAGAGGATGTCTTGGTAAAGGTTGAAGGCCACGACATCCCTGCTGATTTTATTATCCTAGACACTGGGAAGTGTATGGATGAATCCATCATCCTTGGTAGACCCTTCCTAGCCACAACAAAAGATATGATTGATGTTGACAGAGGAGAATTGGCCCTTCAAGTGAATGAGGACTCCCTTGTGTTTAAAGCTCAAGGATCTCCTTCTGTAGTCATGGAGAGAAAGCATGAAAAGCTTCTATCAATGCAGAGTCAAATAGAGTCCCCACATTCAAAATCTAAGTTTAGTGTTGGGAGGCCATTATCATGCTCTGAGTATCTGTGAGGCTCCATGAGAGCCCACTGTCAAGCTATTGACATTAAAGAAGTGCTTATTGGGAGGCAACCCAATCTCTACTTATCTATGTTAGATTTTTATTTTCCATTGTTATTTTATGTTTTCTGTAGGTTGATAATCATGTGAAGTCACAAAAACAACTAAAAAAGCAAAAACAGAAGGAAAAACAGTATTAAAAACAGCACACCCTAGAGGAGAAGCTTACTGGCATTTAAACGCCAGTAAAGGTAGCAGAATGGGCATTAAACGCCCAGTCTGGCACCATTCTGGGCGTTTAAAGCCAGAAATGGGCACAGAACTGGCATTTAACGCCAGAAAAGGGAGAAAAGCTGGCGTTTAAATGCCAGAAAGGGGAGAAAAGCTAGCGTTAAATGCCAGAAATGGGCAGCAACCTGGCATTTAACGCCAGGATTGGCAATCAAGGGGGCATTTACATGCCAACATGGTGCAGGGATGAGAAATCCTTGACACCTCAGGATCTGTGGACCCCACAGGATCCCCACCTACCTCACATCTCTCTCTCTTCTTCACACCTTCCCATAACACCCTTCCCCAAATACCCTTCACCAATCACCTCAATACCTCTTCCCAAAAAACCCCTCACCTATCAAATCATACCCTCTTCTCCATAATCTCTTCACCATTCCACATCCATCCATCATAAAACCCCACCTACCTCACCATTCAAATTCAAACCACTTTCTCTCCCAAACCCACCCATACATGGCCGAACCGTAACCCTACTCCACTCCTATATAAACCCCTCTTCACTCCTTCATTTTCACACAACATAAACACTACTTCTCTCCCTTGGCCGAACCACTAAACCACCCCTCCATCTCCTCTATTTCTTCTTCTTCTACTCTCTTCTTTCTTCTTTTGCTCAAGGACGAGCAAACCTTTTAAGTTTGGTGTGGTAAAAGAATTGTTTTTTATTTTTCCATAACCATTTATGGCACCTAAGGCAAGAGAAACCTCAAGAAAGAGGAACGAAAAGGCAATTGCTTTCACCTCTGAGTCATGAGAGATGAAGAGATTCATCTCAAAGGTGCATCAAGACCACTTCTATGAAGTTGTGGCCAAGAAGAAGGTGATCCCCGAGGTCCCTTTCAAGCTCAAAAAGGGTGAATATCCGGAGATCCGACATGAGATTCAAAGAAGAGGTTGGGAAATTCTCACCAACCCCATTCAACAAGTCGGTATCTTAATGGTTCAAGAGTTCTATGCCAATGCATGGATCACCAAGAACCATGATCAAAGTGTGAACCCGGACCCAAAGAATTGGCTTACGATGGTTCGGGAGAAATGCTTAGATTTTAGTCCAGAAAATGTAAGGTTGGCATTCAACTTGTCCATGATGCAAGGAGATGCACGCCCCTACACTAGAAGGGTCAACTTTGATAAAAGGTTGGACCAAGTCCTCATAGATATTTGTGAAGAGGGCGCTCAATGGAAGAGAGTTTCAAGAGGAAAGCCGGTTCAACTAAGAAGGCATGACCTCAAGCCCGTGGCTAGGGGATGGTTGGAGTTCATCCAACGCTCAATCATTCCCACTAGCAACTGGTCTGAAGTTACTATATACCGGGCTATCATGATCCATAGCATCATGATTGGAGAGGAAGTAGAAGTTCATGAGGTTATATCACTAGAACTCTACAAGGTGGCGGACAAGTCCTCTACTTTGGCAAGGTTAGCCTTCCCTCATCTCATTTGTCACCTCTGCAATTCAGCTGGAATTGACATAGAGGAAGACATCCTCATTGATGAGGACAAGTCCATCACCAAGAAAAGGATGAAGCAAATAAGAGAGCCCACTCATGAACCTCACCAAGAGAATGAGGAAATTCCTCATCATGAAATCCCTGAGATGCCTCAAGGGATGCATTTTCCTCCACAAAACTATTGGGAGCAAATCAACACCTCCCTAGGAGAATTAAGTTCCAATATGGGACAACTAAGGGTGGAGCACCAAGAGCATTCTATCCTCCTCTATGAAATTAGAGAAGACCAAAGAGTCATGAAGGAGGAGCAACAAAGGCAAGGAAGAGACATTGAGGAGCCCAAGCACTCCATAAGATCTTTAAGAGGAAGAACAAGCTGCCATCACTAAGGTGGACCCATTCTTTAATTTCTTTGTTCTTATTTTTCTGTTCTTCGAAAATTATGCTTTATGTTTTATTTATATTTGTGTCTTTACTACATGATCATTAGTGTCTTAGTGTCTATGCCTTAAAGCTATGAATGTCCTATGAATCCATCACCTTTCTTAAATGAAAAATATTTTTAATTGTAAAAGAAAAAGAAGTACATGAATTTCGAATTCTAAAATAGTTTAATTATTTTGATGTGGTGGCAATACTTTTTGTTTTCTGAATGAATGCTTGAACAGTGCATATTTTTGAATTTGTTGTTTATGAATGTTAAAATTGTTGGCTCTTGAAAGAATGATGAAAAAGGAGAAATGTTAGTTGATGATCTGAAAAATCATAAAATAGATTCTTGAAGCAAGAAAAAGCAGTTAAAAGCTTGCGAAAAAAAAAGAGAGGCGAAAAAAAGAAGAAAAAAAAAAGAAAAAGAAAAAGCAAGTAGAAAAAGCCAGTAACCCTTTAAACCAAAAGGCAAGGGTAAAATAAAAAGGATCCAAGGCTTTGAGCATCAGTGGATAGGAGGGCCCACAGGAATAAAATCCTGGGCTAAGCGGCTAAACCAAGCTGTCCCTAACCATGTGCTTGTGGCGTGAAGGTGTCAAGTGAAAAGCTTGAGACTGAGCGGTTAAAGTCGTGGTCCAAAGCAAAAAAGAGTGTGCTTAAGAGCTCCAGACACCTCTAATTGGAGACTCTAGCAAAGCTGAGTCACAATCTGAAAAGGTTCACCCAGTTATGTGTCTGTGGCATTTATGTATCCAGTGGTAATACTGGAAAACAAAATGCTTAGGGTCACGGCCAAGACTCATAAAGTAACTGTGTTCAAGAATCAACATACTGAACTAGGAGAATCAATAACACTATCTGAATTCTGAGTTCCTATAGATGCCAATCATTCTGAACTTCAAAGGATAAAGTGAGATGCCAAAACTATTCAGAAGCAAAAAGCTAATAGCCCCGCTCATCTAATTAAGACTGATCTTCATAAATGTTTTTGGAATTTATTTTATATTCTCTTCTTTTTATCTTACTTTGTTTTTAGTTTCTTGGGGACAAGCAACAATTTAAGTTTGGTGTTGTGATGAGCGGATAATTTATACGCTTTTTGGCATTGTTTTTAGGTAGTTTTTAATATGTTTTAGTCACTTTTTATTATGTTTTTATTAGTTTTTTATTAAAAATCACATTTCTGGACTTTACTATGAGTTTGTGTATTTTTCTATGATTTTAGGTATTTTCTGGCTGAAATTGAGGGACCTGAGCAAAAATCTGATTCAGAGGCTGAAAAAGGACTGCAGATGCTGTTAGATTCTGACCTCCCTGCACTCGAAATGGATTTTCTGGAGCTACAGAAGCCCAATTGGCACGCTCTTAATTGCGTTGAAATGTAGACATCCTGAACTTTCCAGAAATATATAATAGTCCATACTTTGCCCGAGATTTAATGGCCCAAACCGGCGTTCCAAGTCAGCATAAAAATTCTGGCGTCAAAACGCCAAAACTGGCATAAAGGCTGGAGTTAAATGCCCAAACTGGCACCAAAGCTGGCGTTTAACTCCAAAAAATGTCTCTACATGTGAAATATTCAATGCTCAGCCCAAGCACACACCAAGTGGGCCCGAAAGTGGATTTCTGCATCATTTACTCATTTCTGTAAACCCTAGGCTACTAGTTTTCTATAAATAGGACCTTTTACTACTGTATTGGATACACTTTTATACTTTTCATCTTTAGAACTTATATGTTCACATTTGGAGGCTGGCCTCACGGCCATGCCTAGACCTTGTTCTTATGTATTTTAAACGGTGGAGTTTCTACACACCATAGATTAAGGTGTGGAGCTCTGCTGTTCCTCATGAATTAATGCAAAGTACTATTGTTTTTCTATTCAACTCAAGTCTATTTCTTCTCCAAGATATTCATTGGCACTCAAGAACATGATGAATGTGATGATTATATGACACTCATCACCATTCTCACCCATGAACGCGTGCCTGACAACCACTTCCGTTCTACATGCAAACAAGCTTGAATGTGTATCTCTTGGGTTTCTAATCTAAGATTAGAACCTTCGTGGTATAGGCTAGAATTATTGGCGGCCATTCCTAAGATCTGGAAAGTCTAAACCTTGTCTGTGATATTTCGAGTAGGATCTAGGATGGGATGACTGTGACGAGCTTCAAACTCGCGAGTGTTGGGCGTAGTGACAGACGCAAAAGGATCAATGGATCCTATTCCAACATGAACGAGAACCAACAGCTGATTAGCCGTGCGGTTACAGCATATTTGGACCTTTTTTACTGAGAGGACAGGAGGTAGCCATTGACAACAGTGATACCCAACATAAAGCTTGCCATGCAAAGGAGTATGAATGATTGGATGAAGACAATAGGAAAGCAGAAGTTTAGGAGGAACAAAGCATCTTCATATGCTTATCTGAAATTCTCATCAATGAATTACATAAGTATCTCTATCTTATTTTATACTTTATTTATCTTTTAATTATCAATTCTCCATAACCATTTGAATCTGCCTGACTGAGATTTACAAGATGACCATAGCTTGCTTCAAGCCGACAATCTCCGTGGGATCGACCCTTACTCACGTAAGATTTATTACTTGGACGACCCAGTGCACTTGCTGGTTAGTTGTGCGGAGTTGTGATAAAGAGTTGAGATTACAATTGTGTGTACCAAGTTGTTGGCGCCATTGAAGATCACAATTTCGTGCACCAAACATAAACCAAGTTAGAAACTAAGTTGAGTGAAAAAGAGTTACACAAGTTGAGTTTACCAATTGTTGCAAATGCATGAACCATATTCAACAAAATTGCAAGTTAAATCAAATTATCAGTGAAGCACAATCCAAAGGCATTTGATTAACTTGAAAAGTGAAAGCATGTGAGGGTTCAAAGCAAATCACGGGAAACATAATAAACATGGAAAAATCAGCCCAAAGTTACCTAAGAATTGAGCTTCCTGTAATCAGATGAATACTCAATTCCAAAAGCACGAAGTTCAGTTATAGGTAACGTGTTTAAAATCAAAACAATTTCTAGAAATTTGGGCAGCATGCCGGAAGTAAATCGGATATTCTCGGATAGCAAATAGCAGCAACATTTCACATATGTATTCAGAAATCTCATCAAGCAAGAGAGAAGCATGCAATACATATGCACAGGCAGCATGAAACATAACTCAACAACTAGAATCCAGCAGGGCATTAGTGAAATAGCAACAAAGCAATATCAAGATGGAAACAGAACAACTCATCAACCATCACTCAGCAAACAAGGAATATGCATTTCAAACAAATAAACACAAACAGAACAATTATCAGGTCTAGAATCATCTAACCACAACCTAGCTACCTAACAACCTAGCTACCTAACAACCTAGGATCAACTAAAACATGTATATCTAACTAGCCTAGCAAATAGATTATTCAACTAATTAATCTAATCTAAGCATATCAAAATTAATGAAAGCAGTAAAGAAATAGAGCAATGGGGCAGGGGAAACCTGGAAGCAGAGGCAGTGATCAAATCGGGAATGGACAGGGGAATGGGGGGGGGACAGAGATAGTACGAGGCCACCCAGGAGAGGTGGCGGTGGATTCACGGTGGCGCTCAGTGGCAGCGAGTAGGGAGAGGGGGTGGCGAGGTGCGAGAGTGGTGGAAGGAAGGGGGATAGAGGAGGAGAAAAGAGGAGAGGTTGGAGGAGGGGGTTTGGTGGTTGCGGCAGCAGCGTCGCCGAAGGGTAGTGCGGTGGTGGCAAAGCTTGGGGGGTTGGCAATGGAGGGGTGAAGAAGAGGAGACGTTGCGGGTTAGGGGGAGAGGTGAGGTGCGCGACTGCACTGTATGCTCGCGTCCCTGGGTATTAGGGAATTCAAATCCACGCGTGCGCGCCCAGTGCGCGTGTGGTGCACGAAATCGTGATCGTTCATTCCTTGGTAATGGCGCTAAAAACTTAATACGCACGTTCATAATCTTAGTTCTTTGTCACAACTTCGCACAACTAACAGCAAGAGCACTGGGTCATCCAAGTAATAAACCTTACGTGAGTAAGGGTCGATCCCACGGAGATTGTCGGCTTGAAGCAAGCTATGGTCACCTTGTAAATCTTAGTCAGGAGGATTCAAATGGTTATGGTGAATTGATAATTAAAATATAATTAAAATATAAAATAGGATAGAAGTACTTATGTAATTCATTGGTGAGAATTTCAGATAAGTGTATAGAGATGCTTTTGTTCTTCCTGAACCTCTACTTTCCTGCTGTCTTCATCCAATCATTCCTACTCCTTTCCATGGCAAGCTTTATGTAGGGTATCACCATTGTCAATGGCTACTTCCCGTCCTCTCAGTGAAAATGGTCCAAGATGCGTTGTCACCGCACGGCTAATCATCTGTCGGTTCTCGATCATACTGGAATAGGATTCGATAATCCTTTTGCGTCTGTCACTACACCCAGCACTCGCGAGTTTGAAGCTCGTCACAGCCATCCCTTCCCAGATCCTACTCGGAATACCATAGACAAGGTTTAGACTTTTCGGATCTCAAGAATGGCCGCCAATAATTCTAGCCTATACCACGAAGACTCTGATCGTAGATCAGAAGGCTAAGAGATACACATTCAAGCTTGTTTGCATGTAGAACGGAAGTAGTTGTCAGGCACGTGTTCATAGATGAGAATGGTGATGAGCGTCACATAATCATCACATTCATCATGTTCTTATGTGCGAATGAATATCTTAGAGAAGAAATAGGCTTGAGTTGAATAGAAAAACAATAGTACTTTGCATTAATTCATGAGGAACAGTAGAGCTCCACACCTTAATCTATGGTGTGTAGAAACTCTACCGTTGAAAATACATAAGTGATGAAGGTCCAGGCATGGCCAAATGGCCAGCTGGTGCGCAGAAATTGTGATTACACTTTGATTATGTAAAATTCATCGCTCTTTCTTTCCCTGGTAATGGCGCCAAAAACATGATGCCAATACCATGGTTCACAACTTCGCACAACTAACCAGCAAGTGCACTGGGTCGTCCAAGTAATACCTTACGTGAGTAAGGGTCGAATCCCACGGAGATTGTTGGTATGAAGCAAGCTATGGTCACCTTGTAAATCTCAGTCAGGCGGATATAAAATAGTAATGGGGTTTTCGAAAATAATTAATAAAATAGGGATAGAAATACTTATGTAAATCTTTGGTGAGAATTTCAGATAAGCGAATAGAGATGCTTTCGTTCCTCTGAACCTCTGCTTTCCTACTATCTTCATCCAATCAGTCTTACTCCTTTCCATGGCTGGCTTTATGTAATGCATCACCATTGTCAAGGGCTACTTTCGGTCTTCTCTCGGGAAAATGATCCAAATGCCCTGTCACAGCACGGCAAATCGTCTGGAGGCATCACCCTTGTCAATGGTTACATCCTATCCTCTCAGTGAAAATGGTCAACGCACCCTGTCACGGCACGGCTATTCATCTGTCGGTTCTCGATCATGCTGGAATAGGATTTACTATCCTTTTGCGTCTGTCACTACGCCCTGCAATCGCGAGTTTGAAGCTCGTCACAGTCATTCAGTCATTGAATCCTACTCGGAATACCACAGACAAGGTTTAGACTTTCTGGATTCTCTTGAATGCCGCCATCATTCTAGCTTACACCACGAAGATTCTGATTAAGAGATCTAAGAGATACTCATTCAATCTAGTGTAGAACGGAAGTGGTTGTCAAGCATGCGTTCATAGGGAATGATGATGATTGTCACATTCATCACATTCAGGTTGAAGTGCGAATGAATATCTTAGAAGCGAAATAAGATGAATTGAATAGAAAACAGTAGTACTTTGCATTAATCTTTGAGAAACAGCAGAGCTCCACACCTTAATCTATAGAGTGCAGAAACTCTACCGTTGAAAATACATAAGTAATGATGGAGTTCATTGGTCTCGGCCGCAGAGGGGAACCGGAGTAATCAAGACTGTGAATACAATGATAAAAAGTTCTATTTATAATAAACTAGTCACTAGGGTTTACAGAAGTAAGTAATTGATGCATAAATCCACTTCTGGGGCCCACTTGATGTGTGCTTGGGTTGAGCATGAATGTTACACGTGCAGAGGTCATTCTTGGAGTTGAACGCCAGCTTTTGTGCCATTTTGGGCGTTGAACTCCACTTTGCAACTTGTTTCTGGCGCTGGACGCCAGAATTGGGCAGAGAGCTGGCGTTGAACGCCAGTTTGCGTTGTCTAAACGTGGGCAAAGTATGAACTATTATACATTTCTGGAAAGCCCTGGATGTCTACTTTCTAACGCAATAAGAAGCGCGCCATTTCGAGTTCTGTAGCTCCAGAAAATCCACTTTGAGTGCAGGGAGGTCAGAATCCAACAGCATCAGCATTCCTTCTTCAACCTTTGAATCTGATTTTTGCTCAAGTCCCTCAATTTCAGCCAGAAAATACCTGAAATCATAGAAAAATACACAAACTCATAGTAAAGTCCAGAAATATGAATTTAACATAAAAACTAATGAAAACATCCCTAAAAGTAACTAGATCCTACTAAAAACATACTAAAAACAATGCCAAAAAGCGTATAAATTATCCGCTCATCACAACACCAAACTTAAATTGTTGCTTGTCCCCAAGCAACTGAAAATCAATTAGGATAAAAAGAAGAGAATATACTATAAATTCCAAACTATCAATGAAACAGAGCTTCAATCATATGAGCAGGACTTATAGCTTTTTGACTCTTGAATAGTTTTGGCATCTCACTTTATCCATTGAGGTTCAGAATGATTGGCATCTATAGGAATTCAGAGTTTAAATAGTGTTATTGACTCTCCTAGTTCAGTATGATGATTCTTGAACACAGCTCTTTTATGAGTCTTGGCCGTGGCCCTAAGCACTTTGTTTTCCAGTATTACCACCGGATACATAAATGCCACAGACACATAACTGGGTGAACCTTTTCAGATTGTGACTCAGCTTTGCTAAAGTCCCCAATTAGAGGTGTCCAGGGTTCTTAAGCACACTCCTTTTTTTGCTTTGGACCTTGACTTTAACCGCTCAGTCTCAAGTTTTCACTTGACACCTACACGCCACAAGCACATGGTTAGGGACAGCTTGGTTTAGCCGCTTAGGCCAGGATTTTATTCTTTTAGGCCCTCCTATCCACTGATGCTCAAAGCCTTGGGATCCTTTTTATTTGCCCTTGCCTTTTGGTTTTAAGGGTTATTGGCTTTTTTCTCTTGCCTCTTAGTTTTAAGAGCTTTTGGCTTTTTCTGCTTGCTTTTTCTTTCTATTTTCTTTTTTTTCGCCTAAATTTTTTTTTTCTGCAAGCTTTGTTCTTTGCTGCTTTTTCTTGCTTCAAGAATCATTTTTATGATTTTTTAGATTATCAAATAACATGTCTCCTAGTCATCATTCTTTCAAGAGCCAACATATTTAACATTCTTAAACAACAACTTTAAAAGACATATGCACTGTTCAAGCATACATTCAGAAAACAAGAAGCATTGTCACCACATCAATATAATTAAGCTAAGTTCAAGGATAAATTCGAAACTCATGTACTTCTTGTTCTTTTGAATTAAAACATTTTTCATTTAAGAGAGGTGATGGATTCATAGGACATTCATAACTTTAAGACAAAGTTACTAACTACTAATGATCATGTAATGAAGACACAAACATGGATAAGCACTTAACATAGAAAACGAAAAAAAACAGAAGAAATAAGAACAAGGAATGAATCCACCTTAGTGATGGTGGCGTTTCCTTCTTGACGAACCAATGATGTCCTTGAGCTCTTCTATGTCTCTTCCTTGTCTTTGTTGCTCCTCCCTCATTGCTTTTTGATCTTCTCTTATTTCATGAAGGATGATGGAGTGCTCTTGATGTTCCACCCTTAGTTGTCCCATATTGGAACTCAGTTCTCCTAGGGAGGTGTTGATTTGCTCCCAATAGTTTTGTGGAGAAAAATGCATTTGAGGCATCTCCGGGATCTCATGGTGATGAGCTTCATACGCCTCTTGAGCTCCATGAATGGGCTCTCTTGCTTGCTCCATCTTTTTCTTAGTGATGGGCTTCTCTTCTTTAATAGGAATGTCTCCTTCTATGAAAGCTCCAGCTGAGTAACATAGATGGCAAATAAGATGAGGAAAAGCTAGCCTTGCCATGGGGGATGACTTTTCGGCTATTTTGTAGAGTTCATTAGAGATGACTTCATGAACTTCTACTTCCTCTCCAATCATGATGCTATGAATCATGATGGCCCGATCCACAGTAACTTCAGATCGGTTGCTAGTGGGGATGATGGAGCATTGGATGAATTCCAACCATCCTCTAGCCACAGGCTTGAGGTCCAATCTTCTTAGTTGAACCGGCTTGCCTTTGGAGTCAATCTTCCATTGAGCTCCTTCCACACATATGTCCATAAGGACGTGGTCCAACCTTTGATCAAAGTTGACTCTTCTTGTGTAGGGGCGTGCGTTCTCTTCCATGTTTGGCAAGTTGAACGCCAACCTCACATTCTCTGGACTAAAATCTAAGTATTTCCCCTGAACCATTGTAACATAGTTCTTTGGATCCGGGTTCTTACTTTGATCATGGTTCTTGGTGATCCATGCATTGGCATAGAACTCTTGAACCATTAGGATGCCGACTTGTTGGATGGGATTTGTTAGAACTTCCCATCCTCTTCTTTGAATTTCATGTCGGATCTCCGGATACTCATTTCTTTTGAGTTTGAAAGGGACCTCAGGGATCACCTTCTTCTTGGCCACAACATCATAGAAGTGGTCTTGATGGGCTTTGGAGATGAACCTTTCCATCTCCCATGACTCAGAGGTGGAAGCTTTTGTCTTCCCTTTTCCTTTTCTAGAGGATTCTCCAGTCTTAGGTGCCATCAATGGTAATGGAAAAACAAAAAGCTTATGCTTTTACCACACCAAACTTAGGATTTTGCTCGCCCTCGAGCAAGAGAAGAAAGAATAGATGAAGAAGAAGAAGAAATGGAGGAAAGGGAGAAGGGGTTGTGTTTCGGCCAAGAAGAGAAGAGAGGGGTTGTGTTGTGTGAATTTGAAGAAGAATGGAGGGCTTTATATAGGGAAGGGAGGGGGGAAAGGTTTCGTCCATATGGGTGGGTTTGGGTGGGAAATTGGTTTTGAATTTTGAAGGTAGGTGGAGTTTATGAGGTAGGTTTATGGGGAAGAGTGGATGGATGTGAGTGGTGAAGAGGTGATGGGGAAGAGAGATTGAGGTGATTGGTGAAGGGTTTTGGGGAAGAGTGTTTATGGGATTTTGTGAAAGAGGGGTGAGAAGAAGTGAGTGGAGGTAGGTGGGGATCCTGTGGGGTCCACAGATCCTGAGATGATCCTGTGGGGTCCACAGATCCTGAGGTGTTCAAGGATTTACACCCTTGCACCAAATTAGGCATGCAAAATGCCCTTTGCACACAACTCTGGGCATTCAGCGCCAGGTTGGTGCCCATTTTGGGCGTTCAACGCCCATTTGTTGGCCATTTCTGGCGTTGAACGCCAGAACCATGCCTGTTCTGGGCGTTCAGCGCCACCTCCTCTCCAGGGTGCAATTCTGGCGTTCAGCACCCAGATGATGCCCATTATGGGCGTTCAGCGCCCAGATACTACCCATTTTGGGCGTTCAGTGCCAGAACCATGCTCTGTTCTGGCGTTGAACGCCAGGCAGATGCTTCCTCCAGGGTGTGATTTTTCTTCTGCTGTTTTTGATTCCGTTTTCAAATTTTTTATTTATTTTGTGACTCCACATGATCATGAACCTATAAAGACATATAACTAAGAAAAATATAGTTAGATAAATAAAAATTGGGTTGCCTCCCAACAAGTGCTTCTTTAATGTCAATAGCTTGACATTGGGCTCTCATGGAGCCTCACAGATGTTCAGAGCATTGTTGAGACTCCCCCAACACCAAACTTAGAGTTTGGTTGTGGCCTCCCAACACCAAACTTAGAGTCTGACTGTGGGGGCTTTGGTTGACTCTGCTTTGAGAGAAGCTTTTTCTGCTTCCTCTCCATGGATGCAGAGAGAGATCCTTGAGTTGTAAACACAAGGTTGTCCTTATTTAATTGAAGGATCAATTCTCCTCTGTCCACATCAATCACAGCTCTTGCTGTGGCTAGGAAAGGTCTTCCTAGGATGATGGATTCATCCTCTTCCTTTCCAGTATCCAGGACTATGAAATCAGCAGGGATGTAAAGGCCTTCAACCTTTACTAACACGTCCTCTACTTGTCCATAAGCCTATTTTCTTGAGTTATCTGCCATCTCTAATGAGATTCTAGCAGCTTGCACCCCATAGATTCCCAGTTTTTCTATTACAGAGAGGGGCATGAGGTTTATTCTTGAACCAAGGTCACACAGAGCCTTAAAATCATGGTGCCTATGGTACAAGGTATTATGAACTTTCCAGGATCCTGTCTCTTCTGAGGCAATGTCAGTTGATCTAGATCACTTAGTTCATTGATGAACAAGGGAGGTTCATCTTCCCAAGTATCAATGCCAAATAATTTGGCATTTAGCTTCATGACTGCACCAAGGAACTTGGCAGCTTGCTCTTCAGCAACATCCTCATTCTCTTCAGAAGAGGAATACTCATCAGAGCTCATGAATGGCATAAGGAGGTTCAATGGAATCTCTATGGTCTCTAGATGAGCCTCAGAGTCCTTTGGTTCCTCAGAGGGAAGCTCCTTATTAATCACTGGACGTCCCAGGAGGTCTTCCTCCTTGGGATTCATGTCCTCCTCTCCCTCATTGGGTTCGGCCATTTTGGTTATGTCAATGGCCTTGCACTCTCCTTTTGGATTTTCTTCTGTATTGCTTGGGAGAGTACTAGGAGGGATTTCAGTGATTCTTTTACTCAGCTGGCCCACTTGTGCTTCCAAATTTCTAATGGAAGACCTTGTTTCATTCATAAAACTTACAGTGGCCTTGGATAGATCAGAGACTAAATTTACTAAGCTAGATGGATTCTGCTCAGTAATCTCTGTCTGTTGCTGAGTGGATGATGGAAAAGGCTTGCTATTGCTAAACCTGTTTCTTCCACCATTATTAAAGCCTTGTTGAGGCCTTTGATCCTTCCATGAGAGATTTGGATGATTTCTCCATGATGGGTTATAGGTGTTTCCATAAGGTTCACCTAAGTAATTCACCTCTGCTATTGTAGGGTTTTCATGATCATAAGCTTCTTCTTCAGAAGATGCCTCTTGAGTACTGTTGGATGCAGCTTGCATTCCATTCAGACTCTGGGAAATCATATTGACTTGCTGAGTCAATATTTTATTCTGAGCCAATATGGCATTCAGAGTATCAATTTCAAGAACTCCCTTCTTCATAGGCGTCCCATTACTCACAGGATTTCTCTCAGAAGTGTACATGAACTGGTTGTTAGCAACCATGTCAATGAGTTCTTGACCTTCTGCAGGCGTTTTCTTTAGGTGAATGGATCCACCTGCAGAAGTATCCAATGACATCTTTAATAGCTCAGATAAACCATCATAGAAGATATCCAGGATGGTCCATTCTGAAAGCATGTCAGAAGGATACTTTTTGGTCAGCTGCTTGTATCTTTCCCAAGCTTCATAGAGGGATTCACCTTCTTTCTGTCTGAAGGTTTGAACATCCACTCTAAGCTTGCTCAGCTTTTGAGGAGGAAAGAACTTGGCTAAGAAAGCCGTGACCAGCTTATCCCAAGAGTTCAGGCTGTCTCTGGGTTAAGAGTCCAACCAGATTCTAGCTCTGTCTCTTACAGCAAATGGGAAAAGCATGAGCCTGTAGACTTCAGGATCTACTCCATTAGTCTTAACAGCATCACAGATCTGCAAGAATTCAGTTAAGAACTGAAAAGGATCTTCAGATGGAAGTCCATGAAACTTGCAGTTCTACTGCATCAGAGAAACTAGCTGAGGTTTCAGCTCAAAGTTGTTTGCTCCATTGGCAGGAATGGAGATGCTTCTTCCATGTAAATTGGAATTAGGTGCAGTAAAGTCACCAAGCATTCTCCTTGCATTATTATTATTTTCGGTTGCCATCTCCTCTTCCTGTTCGAAAATTTCTGAAAGGTTCTCTCTGGATTGTTGTAATTTAGCTTCTCTTAATTTTCTCTTCAAAGTCCTTTCAGGTTCTAGATCTGCTTCAACAAGAATGTTCTTGTCCTTGCTCCTGCTCATATGAAAAAGAGAGAACAGAAAAATAATAATAATAGGGGTCCTTTTTACCACAGTATAGAGGTCCCAGTGTAAGTTAGAAGAAAAGAAGAAGAAGAAATTCGAACACAGATGGAAGAGAGGGTTCGAATTTGGGTGAGATGAAGTGTTAGTAGATGAATAAATAAATAGAGGGAGATGAGAGAGAAGGGGAATTTTCGAAAATAATTTTTGAAAAAGAGTTAGTGATTTTTGAAAATAGTTTTTGAAAAAGGTTAGTAATTTTTGAAAATTAATTTTGAAAAGGGTTAATAATTTTTCGAAAATTCAAATAAAAAATAAAATAATTAGTTTAATTAAAAAGAAATTTTGAAAAAGAGGGAGATATTTTCGAAAATTAGAGAGAGAGAGTTAGTTAGGTAGTTTTGAAAAGGATAAGAAACAAACAAAAAGTTAGTTAGTTAGTTGAAACAAATTTTGAAAAGATAAGAAGTTAGGAAGTTAGAAAAGATATTTTGAAATCAAATTTTTGAAAAAGGTAAGATAAGAAGATATTTTTGAAAAGATGGGATAGAAATTAGTTTTAAAAAAAAGATTTGATTTTTAAAATCACAATTAATGACCTGATTCACAAGAAATCACAAGATATGATTCTAGAACTTAAAGTTTGAATCTTTCTTAACAAGCAAGTAACAAACTTGAAATTTTTGAATCAAAATATTAATTGTTATTGTTATTTTCGAAAATATGGTGTAAAATTAAGAAAAAGATTTTTGGAAAATATTTTTGAAATTTTCGAAAATAACTAAGAAAAATGAAAAAGATTTGATTTTTTTGAAAAAGATTTTGAAAAAGATAAGATTTTTAAAATGAAAATTTGATTTGACTCATAAAAACAACTAGATTTTAAAAAGTTTTGAAAAAGTCAAATCTAATTTTCGAAATTATGAGAGAAAAGAGGGAAAGATATTTTTTTGATTTTTTTGAATTTTTATTGATGAGAGAGAAAAACATGAAAATTATGCAATGCATGAGAATTTTAGATCAAAACATGTGATGCATGCAAGAATGCTATGAATGTCAAGATGAACACCAAGAACACTATGAAGATCATGATGAACATCAAGAACATATTTTTGAAAAAAAATTTTAATGCAAAGAAAACATGCAAGACACCAAACTTAGAATTCTTTAATGCTTAGACACTAAGAATCCAAGAATGCATATGAAAAACAAGAAAAGACGCAAAACATGCAAATGCAAAGATCAAACAAGAAGACTTACCAAGAACAACTTGAAGATCATGAAGAATACTATGAATGCATGATTTTTTCGAAAAATGCAAGATGCACATGCAATTGACACCAAACTTATAACATGACTCAAGACTCAAACAAGAACACAAAAAAATATTTTTGATTTTTATGATTTTATGATTTTTTTGTATTTTTTTCGAAAAGTATTTGAAAAACAAAAATAAGGATTTCAAAATCTTTAATATGAATTCCAGGAATCTTGTGCTCTTTAATCTAAAGCTCCAATCAAAGGGTCAGACATGGCTCAATAGCCATTCAAGCTTTAGAATGGATTTACATCCATTGAGGTGATTAGTTGAAGACCAATCCCAAAGGAGTTTGGGTATGGCTTTTCAGCCAGATAGGATTCAACATGTTACTATGAAACTCTAGAATTCATTCTTGAAAGTTTTGAAGCCATAGAATAATTTATTTTTGAAGATATTTTTATTTTTTTAAAAAATATTTTTTTTCAAAAATTAAGGAGAAAATTTTGAAAGGACATTTTTTTTTTTTGAAAAATTTTTGAAGAGAAAACAAAAAGAAAATTACCTAATCTGAGCAACAAGATGAACCGTCAGTTGTCCAAACTCGAACAATCCCCGGCAACGGCGCCAAAAACTTGGTGCGCAGAAATTGTGATTACACTTTGATTATGTAAAATTCATCGCTCTTTCTTTCCCTGGTAATGGCGCCAAAAACATGATGCCAATACCATGGTTCACAACTTCGCACAACTAACCAGCAAGTGCACTGGGTCGTCCAAGTAATACCTTACGTGAGTAAGGGTCGAATCCCACGGAGATTGTTGGTATGAAGCAAGCTATGGTCACCTTGTAAATCTCAGTCAGGCGGATATAAAATAGTAATGGGGTTTTCAAAAATAATTAATAAAATAGGGATAGAAATACTTATGTAAATCTTTGGTGAGAATTTCAGATAAGCGAATAGAGATGCTTTCGTTCCTCTGAACCTCTGCTTTCCTGCTATCTTCATCCAATCAGTCTTACTCCTTTCCATGGCTGGCTTTATGTAATGCATCACCATTGTCAAGGGCTACTTTCGGTCTTCTCTCGGAAAAATGATCCAAATGCCCTGTCACGGCACGGCTAATCGTCTGGAGGCATCACCCTTGTCAATGGTTACATCCTATCCTCTCCGTGAAAATGGTCAATGCACCCTGTCACGGCATGGCTATTCATCTGTCGGTTCTCGATCATGCTGGAATAGGATTTACTTTCCTTTTGCGTCTGTCACTACGCCCTGCAATCGCGAGTTTGAAGCTCGTCACAGTCATTCAGTCATTGAATCCTACTCGGAATACCACAGACAAGGTTTAGACTTTCCGGATTCTCTTGAATGCCGCCATCATTCTAGCTTACACCACGAAGATTCCGATTAAGAGATCTAAGAGATACTCATTCAATCTAATGTAGAACGGAAGTGGTTGTCAGGCACGCGTTCATAGGGAATGATGATGATTGTCACATTCATCACATTCAGGTTGAAGTGCGAATGAATATCTTAGAAGCGAAATAAGATGAATTGAATAGAAAACAGTAGTACTTTGCATTAATCTTTGAGAAACAGCAGAGCTCCACACCTTAATCTATGGAGTGCAGAAACTCTACCGTTGAAAATACATAAGTAATGATGGAGTTCATTGGTCTCGGCCGCAGAGGGGAACCGGAGTAACCAAGACTGTGAATACAATGATAAAAAGTTCTATTTATAATAAACTAGTCACTAGGATTTACAGAAGTAAGTAATTGATGCATAAATCCACTTCTGGGGCCCACTTGGTGTGTGCTTGGGCTGAGCATGAATGTTACACGTGCAGAGGTCATTCTTGGAGTTGAACGCCAGCTTTTGTGCCATTTTGGGCGTTGAACTCCACTTTGCAACTTGTTTCTGGCGCTGGACGCCAGAATTGGGCAGAGAGCTGGCGTTGAACGCCAATTTGCGTCGTCTAAACTTGAGCAAAGTATAGACTATTATACATTGCTGGAAAGCCCTGGATGTCTACTTTCCAACGCAATTAGAAGAGTGCCATTTCGAGTTCTGTAGCTCCAGAAAATCCACTTTGAGTGCAGGGAGGTCAGAATCCAACAACATCAGCAGTCCTGCTTCAACCTCTGAATCTGATTTTTGCTCAAGTCCCTCAATTTCAGCCAGAAAATACCTAAAATCACAGAAAAATACACAAACTCATATTAAAGTCCAGAAATGTGAATTTAATATAAAAACTAATGAAAACACCCCTAAAAGTAACTAGATCCTACTAAAAATATACTAAAAACAATGCCAAAAAGCGTATAAATTATCCGCTCATCACCAGCCTCCCCAAATGGCATATGAATTCAAAAATAGGGAAAAAGACCCCCTAGTATAATAGTAAAAAGTTCTATTTATGCTAAACTAGTTACTAGGGTTTACAGAAATGAGTAAATGATGCAGAAATCTACTTTCGGGCCCACTTGGTGTGTGCTTGGACTGAGCATTGAAGCTTTCACGTGTAGAGGTCTTCCTTGGAGTTGAACGCCAGTTTGTAACTTGTTTCTAGCGTTTAACTCTGCTTTGCAACCTGTTTCTGACGTTTAACTCCAGAATAGGGCAGAGAGCTGGCGTTGAACGCCAGTTTGAATCATCTAAACTTGAACAAAGTATGGACTATTATATATTTCTGGAAAGCCCTGGATGTCTACTTTCCAATGCAATTGAGAGCGCGCCATTTAAACTTCTGTAGCTCCAAAAAATCCACTTTGAGTGCAGGAAAGTCAGAATCCAACAGCATCTGCAGTCCTTCTTCAGCCTCTGAATCTGATTTTTGCTCAAGTCCCTCAATTTCAGCCAGAGATTACCTGAAATCACAGAAAAACACACAAACTCATAGTAAAGTCTGGAAATGTGATTTTTATTTAAAAACTAATAAAAATATACTAAAAACTAACTAAATCATACTAAAAACTATGTAAAAACAATGCCAAAAAGCGTATAAATTATCCGCTCATCACAACACCAAACTTAAATTATTGCTTGTCCCCAAGCAACTGAAAATCAAATAGGATAAAAAGAAGAGAATATACTATAAATTCCAAATATCAATGAAACTTAGCTCCAATTAGATGAGTGGGACTAGTAGCTTTTTGCCTCTGAACAGTTTTGGCATCTCACTTAATCCATTGAAGTTCAGAATGATTGGCATCTATAGGAACTCAGAATTCAGATAGTGTTATTAATTCTCCTAGTTCAGTATGTTGATTCTTGAACACATCTACTTTATGAGTCTTGGCCGTGGCCCTAAGCACTTTGTTTTCCAGTATTACCACCGGATACATAAATGCCACAGACACATAATTGGGTGAACCTTTTTCAGATTGTGACTCAGCTTTGCTAAAGTCCCCAATTAGAGGTGTCCAGGGTTCTTAAGCACACTCTGTTTTTTGCTTTGGACCTCGACTTTAACCGCTCAGTCTCAAGCTTTTCACTTGACACCTTCACGCCACAAGCACATGGTTAGGGACAGCTTGGTTTAGCCGCTTAGGCCAGGATTTTATTCCTTTGGGCTCTCCTATTCACTGATGCTCAAAGCCTTGGATCTTTTCTATTACCCTTGCCTTTTGGTTTAAAGGGTTACTGGCTTTTTGCTCTTGCCTTTTGGTTTAAAGAGCTTTTGGCTTTTTCTGCTTGCTTTTTCTTTTTCTCTTCTTTTTTTTCTTTTTTTTTGCCAAATTTTTTTCTGCAAGCTTTGTATTCACTGCTTTTTCTTGCTTCAAGAATCATTTTTATGATTTTTCAAATTATCAATAACATTTCTCCTTTTCATTATTCTTTCAAGAGCCAACATATTTAACATTCATAAACAACAATATCAAAAGACATATGCACTGTTCAAGCATTCATTCAGAAAACAAAAAGTATTGTCACCACATCAAAATAATTAAACTAGTTTCAAGGATGAATTTGAAATCATGTACTTCTTGTTCTTTGTAATTAAAGCATTTTTCATTTAAGAAAGGTGATGGATTCATAGGACATTCATAGCTTTAAGGCATAGACACTTAGACACTAATGATCATGTAATGAAAACACAAATATAGATAAACATAAAGCATAGAGAACGAAAACAGAAAAGAAATAAATAGACAAGGAGATTAAGGAACGGGTCCACCTTAGTGAGGGTGGCATCTTCTTCCTCTTGAAGAACCAATGGTGCTCTTGAGCTCCTCTATGTCTCTTCCTTGCCTTTGTTGCTCCTCCCTCATGGTTCTTTGGTCTTCTCTAATTTCATGGAGGAGGATGAAATGTTCTTGGTGCTCCACCCTTAATTGTCCCATGTTGGAGCTTAATTCTCCTAAGGAGGTGTTGAATTGCTCCCAATAGTTTTGTGGAGGGAAGTGCATCCCTTGAGTCATTAGTGGTTATGGAAAAACAAAAAAGCAATGCTTTTTCCACACCAAACTTAAAATGTTTGCTCGTCCTCGAGCAAAAGAAGGATGAAAGGAGGAGAAGAAGAAGAAATGGAGGAGATGGAGGTGTGTGGTGGGTTTGGCCAAGGGTGGTGGAAGTGTGTATGAGAAGGTGTGAAGAGGAGAGAAGAAGAGGTGTGGCAGGTGGAGATCTTGTGGGGTCCACAGATCCAGAGGGGTCAAGGACTTAGCAACCCTGCTCCATTTAGGGGTGTAAACACCCTTAGAGTGCAATCCTGGCGTTTAACGCCAGACTGCTTCCTGTTTTTGGCGTTAAACGCCCAAATGTAGCCTGTTTCTGGCGTTTAACGCCAGGTTGATGCTTGTTTCTGGCGTTAAACGCCAGCTTGGTGCTTGTTTCTGGCGTTAAACGCCATACAAATGCTTGTTTCTGGCGTTTAAACGCCAGAGTGCTCTTCCTCCAGGGTGTGCTACTTCTTCTGCTATTTTTTATTCTATTTTTAATTTTTGCAATTGTTTTGTGACTCCACATGATCATAAACCTAATAAAACATGAAATAACAATAGAAAATAAATAGATATAATTAAATAACATTGGGTTGCCTCCCAACAAGTGCTTCTTTAATGTCAATAGCTTGACAGTGAGCTCTCATGGAGCCTCACAGATGTTCAGAGCATTGTTGGGACCTTCCAACACCAAACTTAGGGTTTGACTGTGGGGGCTTTGGTTGACTCTGCAGTGAGAGAAGCTTTTCATGCTTCCTCTCCATGGTTACAAAAGGAGAACCTTGAGTCTTAAACACAAGGTAGTCTTCATTCAGTTGAAGGAACAACTCTCCTCTGTCTACATCAATCACAGCTTTTGCTGTGGCTAGGAAGGGTCTTCCAAGGATGATAGATTCATCCTCATCCTTCCCAGTGTCTAGGATTATGAAATCAGTAGGGATGTAAAGGCCTTCAACCTTTACTAGCACGTCCTCTACTAGTCCATAAGCCTGTTTTCTTGAGTTGTCTGCCATCTCTAATGAGATTCTGGCAGCTTGCACCTCAAAGATCCCAAGTTTCTCCATTACATAGAGTGGCATAAGGTTAATGCCTGACCCCAGGTCACACAGAGCCTTCTCAAAGGTCATGGTGCCTATGGTACAGGGTATTAAGAATTTACCAGGATCCTGTTTTTTTTTGAGGTAATTTCTGCCTATCCAATGCATTCAGTTCATTGGTGAGCAAGGGAGGTTCATCTTCCCAAGTCTCATTACCAAATAATTTGGCATTCAGCTTCATGATTGCACCAAGGTACTTAGCAACTTACTCTTCAGTAATGTCTTCATCCTCTTCAGAGGAAGAATACTCATCAGAGCTCATGAAGGGTAGAAATAGGTTGAATGGAATCTCTATGGTCTCTGTATGAGCCTCAGATTCCTTCAGGTCCTTATTGAGAAACCCTCTAGTATTCAGAGGACGTCCCATGAGGTCTTCCTCATTGGGATTCACGTCCCCCTCCTCCCTTGTAGGTTCGGCCATGATGGTCAAATCAATGGCCTTGCACTCTCTCTTTGGATTTTCTTCTGTATTGCTTGGGAGAGTACTAGGAAGAGTTTCAGTGGCCCTTTTACTCAGTTGACCCGCTTGTGCCTCCAAATTTCTGATGGAGGACCTTGTTTCATTCATGAAACTTAGAGTGGCCTTAGATAGATCAGAGACTATATTTGCTAAGCTAGATGGATTCTGCTCAGACTTCTCTGTCTGTTGCTGAGAGGATGATGGAAAAGGCTTGCTATTGCTAAACTTGTTTCTTCCACCATTATTAAAGCCTTGTTGAGGCTTTTGTTGATCCTTCCATGAGAAATTTGGATGATTTCTCCATGAGGGATTATAGGTGTTTCCATAGGGTTCACCCATGTAATTCACCTCTGCTATTGCAGGGTTCTCAGGATCATAAGCTTCTTTTTCAGAAGATGCTTCTTTAGTACTGTTGGATGCAGCTTGCAATCCATTCAGACTCTGAGAAATCATATTGACTTGCTGAGTCAATATTTTATTCTGAGCTAATATTGCATTCAGAGTATCAATTTCAAGAACTCCCTTCCTTTGAGGCGTCCCATTACTCACAAGATTCCTTTCAGAAGTGTACATGAATTGGTTATTTGCAACCATGTCAATGAGTTCTTGAGCTTCTGTAGGCATTTTCTTTAGGTGAATGGATCCACCTACAGAATGGTCCAATGACATCTTAGATAATTCAGATAGACCATCATAGAATATATCCAGGATGGTCCATTCTGAAAGCATGTCAGAAGGACACTTTTTGGTCAGTTGCTTGTATCTCTCTCAAGCTTCATAGAGGGATTCGCCTTCTTTCTGTTTGAAGGTTTGAACATCCACTCTAAGCTTGCTAAGCTTTTGAGGAGGAAAGAACTTGGCTAAGAAATCCGTGACCAGCTTATCCCAAGAGTTCAGGCTATCTTTAGGTTGAGAGTTCAACCATATTCTAGCTCTGTCTCCTACAGCAAACAGGAAAAGCATAAGCCTGTAGACCTCGGGATCAACCCCATTGGTCTTAACAGTATCACAAATCTGCAAGAATTCAGTTAAGAACTGAAAAGGATCTTCTGATGGAAGTCCATGAAACTTGCAATTCTGTTGCATCAGAGAAACTAATTGAGGCTTCAGCTCAAAATTGTTTGCTCCAATGGTAGGGATTGAGATGCTTCTTCCATGTAAGTTGGAATTTGGTGCAGTAAAATCACCAAGCATCTTCCTTGCACCTCCACCATTGTTATTGGTTTTGGCCATCTCTACTTCTTTTTCGAAAATTTCAGTAAAGTCCTCTTCAGAGTATTGTGTTTTAGTTTCTCTTAGCTTCCTCTTCAGAGTCCTTTCAGGTTCCAGATCAGCTTCAACAAGAATATTCTTGTCCTTGCTCCTGCTCATATGAAAAAGAAGGGAACAGAAAATAATAGGGATCCTCTTTGCCACAGTAGAGAGGTTCCTTTATGTGAGTAGAAGAGAAGAAAAAGAATTCAAACACAAAAAGAGGGAGAGGGTTCAAATTTTTAAGAAGAAGAGAAGTGTTAGTAGATAAATAAAATAATTAGAAAGAGATGAGGGGGAGAGAATTTGAAAATAAAATAAGATAAAAAATATTTTTATTTTTAATTTAAAATTAAAGTTAAAATTCAAAAATTAAAAAGACAAATAAAATTAAATCAAATTAAAATTTAAAATAAATAGTTAATTAAAAAAGAATTTTGAAAAAGAGGGGAGGAGTTTTCGAAAATAAGAGAGAGAAAATTAGTTAGGTAGTTTTGAAAAAGATAAGAATCAAACAAAAAGATAGGATTAATTTGAAAAAGATTTGAAAATCAATTTGAAAAGATAAGAGGTTAGAAAAGAAGTTAGAAAAGATTTTGAAATTGATTTTTGAAAAAGATGTGATTGAAATTTATTTTGAAAAAGATTTGAAAAAGAACTTTAAAAATATTTGATTTTGAAAATTAAAGTTGGTTACTTGACTAACAAGAAACAAAAAGATATGATTTTAATATTTTAAAGATTGAACCTTTCTTAATAGGCAAGTAACAACTTGAAATTTTTGAATCAAAATATTAAATGTTAGTAATAAATTCAAAAATATGAAGTAAAAATAAGAAAAAGATTTTGAAAATTAATTTTAAAGATTTTCGAAAATATATAAAAAAAAATTGAAAAAGATTTGATTTTTGAAAAAGATTTGAAAAGGGTAGAATTTTTAAATTGAAATTTTGACTTGATTAGCAAGAAACAACTAAATTTTAAAACTTTTTGACTAAATCAAACCAAAATTTCAAAATTTATGAGAAGAAAAAGGGAAAGATATTTTTTGATTTTTTTAAATTTTTAATGATGAAAGAGAAAAACACAAAATTGACACAAAACATAGAAATTATGAATCAAAACAACTAATGCATGCAAGAATACTTTGAATGTCAAGATGAACACCAAGAACACTTTGAAGATCAAGATGAACATCAAGACTTATTTTTGAAAATTTTTAAGAAAAGAAAAATATGCAAGACACCAAACTTAGAAATTTTCAAACTTTAGACACTAACAAATTGAAAATGCATATGAAAAACAAAAAAAGACACAAAACAAGAAAAATTAAAGATCAAACATAGAAAATCATCAAGAACAACTTGAAGATCATGAAGAACACATGCATGAATTTTCGAAAATTTTAAGAAAAATTAAAAAGATGCAATTGACACCAAACTTACAAATTGACACTAGACTCAAACAAGAAACATAAAATTTTTTGTTTTTATGATTTTATAAGAAATTTTTGGTTTTTTTGAAAATTATTTTGGAAAAAACGAAAAAGAAGAATTTTTTTTTGTATTATTTTCAAAAATAAGAAATAAAAATCTTAAAAATAAAATAAAATTACATAATCTGAGCAACAAGATGAACCGTCAGTTGTCCAAACTCGAACAATCCCCGGCAACGGCGCCAAAAACTTGGTGCACGAAATCGTGATCGTTCATTCCTTGGTAACGGCGCTAAAAACTTAATACGCACGTTCATAATCTTAGTTCTTTGTCACAACTTCGCACAACTAACCAGCAAGTGCACTGGGTCGTCTAAGTAATAAACCTTACGTGGGTAAGGGTCGATCCCACGGAGATTGTCAGCTTGAAGCAAGCTATGGTCACCTTGTAAATCTCAGTCAGGCGGATTCAAATGGTTATGGTGAGTTGATAATTAAAATATAATTAAAATATAAAATAGGATAGAAGTACTTATGTAATTCATTGGTGAAAATTTCAGATAAGCGTATAGAGATGCTTTTGTTCCTTCTGAACCTCTGCTTTCCTGCTATCTTCATCCAATCATTCCTACTCCTTTCCATGGCAAGCTTTATGTAGGGCATCACCGTTGTCAATGGCTACTTCCCGTCCTCTCAGTGAAAATGGTCCAAGATGCGCTGTCACCGCACGGCTAATCATCTGTCGGTTCTCAATCATACTGGAATAGGATTCGGCAATCCTTTTGCGTCTGTCACTACGCCCAGCACTCACGAGTTTGAAGCTCGTCACAGCCATCCCTTCCCAGATCCTACTCAGAATACCACAGACAAGGTTTAGACTTTCCGGATCTCAAGAATGGCTGCCAATAATTCTAGCCTATACCTCGAAGACTCTGATCGTAGATCAGGAGGCTAAGAGATACACATTCAAGCTTGTTTGCATGTAGAACGGAAGTGGTTGTCAGGCACGCATTCATAGATGAGAATGGTGATGAGCGTCACATAATCATCACATTCATCATATTCTTGTGTGCTAAATGAATATCTTAGAGAAGAATTAGGCTTGAGTTGAATAGAAAAATAATAGTACTTTGCATTAATTCATGAGGAACAGCAGAGCTCCACACCTTAATCTATGGTGTGTAGAAACTCTACCGTTGAAAATCCATAAGTGATGAAGGTCCAGGCATGGCCGAATGGCCAGCCTCCCCAAATGGCATATGAATTTGAAAATAGGGAAAAAGACCCCCTAGTACAATAGTAAAAAGTTCTATTTATGCTAAACTAGTTACTAGGGTTTACAGAAATGAGTAAATGATGCAGAAATCCACTTCCGGGCCCACTTGGTGTGTGCTTGGGCTGAGCATTGAAGCTTTCACATGTATAGGTCTTCCTTGGAGTTGAACGCCAGTTTGTAACTTGTTTCTGGCGTTTAACTCTGCTTTGCAACCTGTTTCTGGCGTTTAACTCCAGAATAGGGCAGAGAGCTGGCGTTGAACGCCAGTTTGCATCATCAAAACCTTGGCAAAGTATGGACTATTATATATTGTTGGAAATCCCTCGATGTCTAATTTCCAATGCAATTGAGAGTGTGCCATTTGGACTTCTGTAGCTCCAGAAAATCTACTTTGAGTGCAGGGAGGTCAGAATCCAACAGCATCTGCAGTCCTTCTTCATCCTCTGAATCTAATTTTTGCTCAAGTCCCTCAATTTCAGCCAGAAATTACCTGAAATCATAGAAAAACACACAAACTCATAGTAAAGTCCAGAAATGTGATTTTTATTTAAAAACTAATAAAAATATACTAAAATCTATGTAAAAATAATGCCAAAAAGCGTATAAATTATCCGCTCATCAGCGTGCACGTGGATGGAAGAATGGAAAGGGGGCACAGAAGCACCAGGTACGCTTTCGTGTAGATGAGGGATGTAGGCATGGGCGCGGACGCGTACAATGCGCATCCGCGTGAGGTGAGTTGGGCTAGAGGCTTAATGCTGGCCCAGGTTTAGCACAACTCTCGGGTTGGAGGCCTGGAAACTGCTTCAGTGAATTGGCGCGCACGCGGCATGTGCGTGTCCGCGTGTATTGCCAAATATGTATAGCGATGCGTATGCGCGCAGTGCGTATACGCGTGCAAGCGGTTGTGCCATTGGCGTAGTGTTGGCGCGAGAGTGGCCTAACTCTCTGGAAAATGTATGGGCTGGATCCGCGTATGGACGCGCACGCGCACAGCGTGCGTACGCGTCCTTGACCCTCTTTTTTTTTTTTAGAAAGAACAAAAACAGCTCAAAATCCTCCTAACACTACCTACAACTCATAACCAATCAAAATTGTTTAAATACAAAAATCCTTTTGGCTTTTTGAAACTTTTCAAATACAAGTAGGGGGAACTTGCTCTACAAGTAACCTACAACCAACTTATTGAAACAATTATATGGAAAGAAAACTATCTACAATGGTAACTCAAATCACTTATTAATCAAGACTACAAGAGAGTGGAAAGAGTTTACCATGGTGGGGTGTCTCCCACCTAGCACTTTTTGTTTAAGTCCTTAAGTTAGACCTTTGGGAAGCTCTTTGTCATGGTGGCTTATGCTTGTACTCATCCTTGAATTCCCAAGGATCTTTGCTCCTCAAATGGTTGACAGAAATTCCAACCATCTTCACCAAGTTTGGATGGAGTTCCATCCAAGATATGAGCTCCCGTAGTTGGTCTTGATGCTTCGATTCAGGATCCCATATCTTATTTTCGCACCCGCCTTCTAGTTGGTCTTCATGAATTTTCCGTTCGGGTGGTTGACAAGTAGAATTCTCTCTCGCACACCAAGTCTTTTTCCTAGACCCATGTAAAGTAGCATTCATCCAATCATGGTCCCTATGCTTTGAGAGCTTGACCTCAATGAGCCTAATTCCAAACTTCCAACCACTACACAACTCCTTTTTACCCTTAGTTCTACAAAGAGCTCTAAGTTGTCCATCCCTTTCAATCAGGTCATATTCAAGTGAGAAAGTGAAGCTTAAGGTTAAGAGTTTTACCCACTTGAAGGATGTGTTGGATGGTGGCTTAGGGAGGGAAACCTCCCCACACTTAGACAATGCAAGGTTGACTTCCTTATGCTCTTCTTTGTGTATTTCCACCTCTTGATAACTTTTTTCATCTCCTTCTTGCTTGTTGACTTCTTCCAATTCCTCCTCACCATCAATCGAGTCAAACTTAGGAGGTTGTGTGAAATCTACTTCCATGTCAACTTCACATTCAATGGAAAAGTCTTCAATGAGATCACCAAAATCATTTGGTGTTGAGTTGTCTTCAATAGCTTCAATTTCATGTCCCATGGAAGAGGATTCAATTATTGATAAGAAATTGTTGATGATTGCATCCATCTCTTGATCAACCTTTTCATATTCTTCAATCTTGATATGCTCCGGAGGTTGTTGAGGCTTCCATGGTGGTTCCGCATCTCCTAGATCTTCAACCACTTCTTCCTTTTCTTCAATGACCCTAGGCTTCTCCAATTGCTCCAATACAAAGTTCGACTCTTCCTTCTCCACCGGATTTTCCAATCTCTCTTTCATGCTTTGCTCCTCTTTTGATTTTTCACATGTGGCCACGAAAGCACCTTGGGTATTCAAATATTGGTAGGCTAAAGTATGCACTACCTTAGTCAAATTAGTCACAAACTCTAGGGTGTTCCTTTGCATATCCGCTTGGCCTTGAAGTAGCAAGGTGAGAGAATCATCTATTGGGGCATGGAATGGATAGGAAGGTTCATTATTTTAGAGAAAGGGTTCATAGTAGGAAGGTGGTTCTTCTTGGTAGGGGTATAGAGATGGTGAGTATTGAGGTGGTTCTTGGTAGTAATCTTGATATGGTTATGGTGGTTTTAAAGGTTCTTGCTCATAATGGTTACAAAGAAATGGCATGGGTGATTGGTCATACAATAGGTGTGGGTCATAAGAGGGTGGTTGGTGAAGAAAGGCTTGTGAGTATGGTTGATAGTCATGTTGAGGATAAGGTTCATAAGCATATGGTGGTGGTACTTGATTATCACAAAAAGAATCACCATAGCCATTGGATTGGCATGCACTGTTACCAATAGGAGTGATCAATTCATTGAGGCTCCTCCCATCTTGAACTGTTCCATCCTTGGTACATGTTGTCATTAAAGTCCACATTTCTTACAACATAGTGAGAGCCAAACTCATAGCCAAAGTGAGAATTCATAGTGGAAAAACAAAATAAAACTAACAAAATCTAGTAAACAAGCAAAAGATAAACCTATTCACAATATTCACATATATACAATAACCAATAACATAACACCATTGTAATCCCCGGCAACAGCGCCATTTTGATGAACGGAATTTTTGACGGTTTAGAATTCACAAATGAATTCTCGTTGTAAAGTATAGTTTCTAAACCAACAACAATCCTTTCATACAAAAATTTTGTTTGTCACTAGTACAAACCCCTAAAATTATAAACCGAAGTATTTAAACCTCAGGTCGTTCTCCCTAGGAATTGCGATAAAGTGTCTTGTTATTGGTTATGAGGTATATTTTGGGGTTTTTGAGATAAGAGACATGAAATGTAAATGGCAATGAAAATAAACTAACAACTAAAAAGGCTCTTGACAAGGAATGAGAATTAGAAGTCCTATCCTAGTTATCCTCCTCAATTGTGACCACAATTGTCCATTGCTACCACTTAGTTAACCTCTAACCATGGAAGAAAGTCAAGTGGATGAATCAACTTGGTTCAATAAGTCCTAGCCAACTCCCAAGGGAAAGACTAGCTTTAGTGGTATCCAAATCAATTAGCAACTTCTAATTATCAATCAACAAAGGAATTAGATAAATCAAGCGTCACTAATTACTCCACCTAGGCCAAGAGGAACAAAATCTACACTAAAATTCAACCAAGCATTTCATCAAACACTTGGAAGGCACAAAATGGAAGCATAGTACAATGACAACAAGAATAGAATCTAACAACAATTATTTCAAGGAATTAATAACAATAATCAAAAGAAACACAATTATCATGAATTACCTCAAATTGAATTGAAAGAAAATAGAGTGAACAAAAGTATATCTACAATCAAAGCCTAGAAACAAAATAGAAGAAATTATAACAAACAATAGAAGAATGATGAATGTAACAAGGAATTGAAAGGTAGAAGAAGATGAAAGCATGAATTGAAACCTAGATCTAAGATTATTGACCTAAACCTAATCCTAATCCTAGAGAGAAGTGAGAGTTTCTCTCTCTAAAACTAACTAAAACTAGACCTAATGTGTGTTGTGTCTTGTGGTGATACCTTCCCCTTCATTTCTTGGTCTATTTAGCCTTTTCCCGCCAAAAATTCAGCTCTAAATGGGGCCAGAAACCCTCTAAAATCGTCAGGCACGAGTTCTTCTTTAAAAATCACGTGCAACCTTCGGCGCGTACGTGCACAGCGCGCATACGCGTCCCTGGAGCATTTCGCAATCCGCGCGTAGGCGCATAGTGCGCGCGCGCGTCCATGAGCTTTTTCCAAATTTTTGGCTTTTCATGATTTCTCCACTTTGTATGCTTTCCTTTCACTCCTTTGATCATTTTCTAGCCCTTTTCAACCTGAAATCACTAGCAACCACATCAAGGCATCTAGTAGAATCAAAGGAAGATTAAAACTATCAATTTAAAGATCTAAAAAGCATATTTTCACATCTAAGCACAAATAAGGAGACAATCATAAAATCATGCTATCTCACTGAATAAATGTGAGGAAAGGTTATCAAAATGCTCTAAATTCAACACAAGATAAACCCTGAAAATGGGGTTTATCAACAAGCCCATCACTAAAAGAAGGATGGAGCAAACTAGAGAGCCAGCACATGGGCCACAACAAGAGCATCTGGAGCTACCTCAACAAGAAATCCCTGAGATGCCTCAAGGGATGCATGTTCCTCCCCAAGGCTATTGGGACCAATTGCACACTTCTCTAGGAGAATTAAGTTCTAGCATGGATCAACTAAGGATGAGACATCAAGAGCATTCCACCATCCTCCATGACATAAGAGAATATCAAAGAGCCATGAGGGACGAACAAAGAACCATGAGGGAAGAACAACAGAGGCAGGGGCGTGACATAGAGAAAATCAAGCACTCCATTGGATCCTCTAAAAAGAGTAGTAGCCACCATCACTAAAGTGGATTCGTTCCCTTTACTCCCCTGTTGCCTATGTTATTTTTATTGTCTATTTCTAGTGCATGATCATCTGTCTTTATGTCTTAAAGCTATGAAATATTTCATGCATCTCTCACCTTGCTTAAAAGAAAAATTATTTTATTGAAAAAGAAAAGTAAGATGCATGAATTTTGAGTTATACATTAAGAATAGTTCAATTATTTGATGTGGTGGCATTACTTTTGTTTTCTGAATGTATGAATAAATAGTGAATATTTAATGTTGGAGTTAAGAATGTTAGCTCTTGAAAGAATGAGGACAAAAGTGAAGTATTATTGGTGATCTAAAAAATCCAAAAATTGATTCTTGAAGTAAGGAAAAGCAGCAAAAAGCAATAAAAGAAAAAAATTTTGCGAAAAAAAAGCAAGGAAAAAAAGAAATAAAAAGCAGAAAAAGCCAATAGCTCTTTAAACCAAAAGGCAAGAGCAAGGATCCAAGGCTTTGAGCATCAGTGGTTAGGAAGGCCTAAAAGAAATATCTTAGCCAAAACAGTTCAATTGAGCTGCTTCCCTAACTATATGCTTGTGGTGTGAAGGTGTCAATTGAAAAACTTGAGACTGAGCTGTTAAAGTCATGATCCAAAGCAAAAAGAGTGTGCTTAAGAGCTCTGGACACCACTGGCTAGGGATTCTAGCAAAGCTAAATCACAATCCGAAAGGGTTCACCCAGTTAAGTGTCTGTGGCATTTATGAATCCGGTGGTAATACTGGAAAACAAAGTGCTCAGGGTCACGGCCAAGACTCTAAAGAAGCCGTGTTCAAGAGTCAAAAAGAACTAAACTAGGAGAATCAATAGTATCATCTGGAATCTGAGTTCCTAAAGATGCTAATCATTCTAAGCTTCAATGGAAAATGAGATGTCAAGACTATTCAGAAGCAAAAAGCTACTAGTTCCGCTCATCTAATTGAAACTGAGCTTCATTGAAAAGTCTAAGATTTATTGTATTCTTCTACTTCTTTTTATCCTATTTTGTTTTTGGTTTCTTGGGGACAAGCAACAGTTTAAGTTTGGTGTTCTGATGAGCAGATACATTATACGCTTTTTGGCATCATTTTCATATAGTTTTCATTATCTTTTGTTTAAGTTTTATTATATTTTCATAGGTTTTAGTAAAAAATTCACATTTTTGGATTCTACTTCAAGTTTGTGTGTTTTATGGTGATTTCAGGTATTTTCTAGCTGAAATTAAGGAGCTTGAGCAAAAGGCTGATTCAGAGACAGAGAAAGAACTGCAAATGTTGTCAAGATCTGACCTTTGTGCACTCGAAGGAGCTTTTTTGGAGCTACAGAGATTCAAATAGCACACTCTCAACAGATATGAAAAGCTAACATTCAGGGCTTTCCAGAAGTATATAATAGTTCATACTTTGCTTTGGAAATGAAGGCCTAAAACTAGCGTTCAGCACCCACAGGGGAGCAGCTGGCGTCCAACAGCCAAAAGGGAGTCCCAAGCCAGCGTTCAACGCCCCTAAGGAGTACTAGCACATGGAGACACCCTTAGCTCAGCCCAAACACTCACCAAGTGGGCCTAGAAAGTGGATTTTCGCACTACAAGACTAGTTTATCTTATTTTTATAATTCCTAGTTAGCAGATTAGTATTTATAGGAGAAGATCACCCTTGTTTAGGGGTTCCACCATTCTTCTCCCTCCCCCATTTTGTATTTTCGAACATTATGAGTCACTAACCTCCTAAGGTTAAGGTTAGGAGCCCTTACTGAGTTTCATGGATCAATAATATTACTGTTCTAGTTCAATATGTCTGATTCTATTCTCTTATGCATTCTCGTTCTTCATCTTATGAATTGAGGGTGACCCGTGACAATCACCCTTGTTCTACATGGGTTCTGTGCAAGTCCTGACCCGGATAACATTGAACCAAAGCTAGAGATTGCATTATGGATTCCAATAGTATACCTGGGCAACTTTAGATACGTGACATGAAATCCCGTGGACCGTGGGTAAGTGAGGTCTCTATGGCGCTAAGGCTAGAGTCTGAGAAACAGCGCTCCCTGATCCGGAAGATCTGCCTTGTCTGTGGCACCTTGAGTAGGATCATGAAGAGGAGTGGATTGCTTAGAGCTTCATCTTCTGCTACAGTGAGAAACCTAGCGGTGGCTTGATAAGAGGACATGAGTCACTTGTAACATGGTGGATTGCTGCAGTGGAGGAGGTTAACTTGATGAGGGGACATGATTTAATCACTTACGGCTGCCATTGAAGGAATTAGAAAGTTATTGAAGTGGACAGTAAGAAAAGTTAATCCAGAAAGATAAAGCATCTCCGAAGCCTCAACCATTCTCATACCATTGATTTTCCACTTATCTAGTAACGTTTTATTTATTTATTCTGTTTTATGCATTTTCCGTGATAAACTATAATTTCTATCCACCTAACTAAGATCTGCAAGGTAACCACTGCTTGCTCAAACCAACAATCTCCGTGGGATCGACCCTCACTCACCTGAGGTATTACTTGGACGACCCGGTATACTTGCCGGTCTATCTGTGCGAAACGTGCGGAGTCAGTTTCATGCACCACCCGTAGCCCCTTTCATTCTGGGGTGACGGCGGGATCGTACCATTCGAGCCTTTTTTTTTCATGCATTGTACGCAGAAGCTACATTAACAACAATGTATTCGATGTTCAAAGTTTTGGACTTCAATCCATTTCCAAAGGTAGTATATAAGGAAATGAAGGCTAATGGCCTAATAGATGTATTCCCTAACCCAAAGAGGGTATCCAGGTAGGCCTTCAGTTCCTCCTCTTTCAACCCCAGCTTGTCAAACGCAAGCTTGAACAGAATATCAATTGAGCTTTCTTGGTCCACCAAGGTCCTGGTGATTTTCATTAGCAAGTATCATAGTGATTACAACGGGGTCATCATGCCCAGGGATAATTCCTTGCGCGTCCTCTTTTGTGAAAGAAATAGTTGGAAAGTCAGGGGTTTCTTCTTCGAACTGATAGACTTTTTTTAAGTGTCTCTTTCGAGATGACTTAGTTAATCCTCCTCCAGAAAATCCACTTGCTATTATGTAGACATGTTGTCTGAAGTTTGTGGGGGCCGATGTCTTCGGCTGATGTCTTCTTCATCCCTTTTTCTCTTTCTGTGACTGTCCGACCTTTTCATGAGATATTTATCCAACCGACCTTCCCTAGCCAGTTTTTCTATCACATTTTTTAGGTCGTAACAGTCATTTGTAGAATGTCCATACAACTTGTGGTACTCGCAATACTCAGTACGGCATCCACCCTTCTTATTTTTAATCGGACGAGGGGGGAAAGCTTTTCGGTATGACTAATTTTCCAGTAGACGTCCACGAGGGAAACTCGTAGCAGGGTGTAATTGTGATATCTTCTCGGTTTCTCCTAGCTAAATTCCTTTTTCGTATTGGGCTCTTTTTCCTTTCCTCGTGCTTGATAAGGATGTCCTAATCGCAAATTAGGTTCTTATAGCATGGTATTTTCTTCCACATTAATGTACTTTTCGGCTCGCTCTTATACATCATTCAAAAAAGTCATATGTCTTTTTGAGATAGACTAGGGAAAAGACCCCTCCCGGAGACCATTGACCAAGCCCATTATTACCGCCTCCATGGGAAAATTTTGAATTTCCAAGCACGCCATGTTGAATCTCTCCATATAGTCTCTGAGGGATTCTCCGACCTCTTGTTTGACTCCGAGTAGGCTGGGTGCATGTTTGACCTTGTCCTTTTGAATTGAGAATTGTGTTAGGAATTTCCTCGCAATGTCGTCAAAGTTGGTGACCGACCTAGGTGGTAAGCTATCAAACCACTTCATGGCCGACTTGGTTAGGGTTGTCCGAAAGGCCTTGCAGCGAGTTGCATTTGAGGCGTCGGCCAAATACATCCGACTTTTGAAGTTACTTAAGTGGTGCTTTGGATCGGTCGTCCCGTAATAAAGACTCATGTCAGGGCTTTTAAAGTTTCTAGGAACCCTGGCCCACATGATGTCTTCGATGAAAGGGTCTTCCCTTCCTAGTGGGATATCTTCCCAAGTTGTGCATGGATTCTTACTTTGAAGGTCGGACTCTAACTTTGAGAGCTTTCCTTCCAGCTCTCTTCATCGTTTAATTTCCCTCCTCAGGTTTCTCTCTGCCTCCCGTTATCGCTCTATCTCTTGTTCCAGTTGTTCAAGTTGGCTAAGATGTTTGTGTAGTAGCCCCATAAGCTCAGTGGAATGGGGTTGACCTTCACCCTCCGGGTAATGAACCTAGGAAGGGATTCTTCTACGAGGAGGATTACCCGACGTGCTTTCACCATATGGTTTCTCAATTCTCTGAGGAGGTACCACGAAGGCTTGGTCATTGTTGACTACATCTTGGTACTCTAGTTTTGATTCGGACGCTGTACGTCCGTCTTCAAAATGATCGTCCGCCATGAGGTGTTGATTTCCAGGTCCCCGGCAATGACACCAATGTTCTGAGGGTTACTTGAAACGCGATCATATTTGGGCTTGAACATGAGGTCCAAGTTCTTAATGAGGTGGTTTCCGACATAGCCCGTGTCAAGTGGCCGTCGTCCGAGTTGTTTGTAAGGAGATGCAGAGCGGTACCTGCAAAAAACTCTGATGCCTAAGTTAGCAAGAGTATATGCAGGTTTATAGTGTATTGGACCTTAAGTATACCTGAGTTTGTCAATGTATTTATAGGTGATGAGCCAATAATCACCGTTGGAGTAGTTCCACTATTTATGGTGGATAACCGTCTCTTTATTTATGGGTTGTTGAGATTTCTCTTTTGAAAGTAGGTAAGAGATATTAAAGGTTAGTTATAACTCCTTCAGGAGGGAGTTATTACTATACAGCCTTATATCCGACAGCTCAGGAGGTCGGTAATACAATAGCTGTCTTTTGGACTTTCTCTGTTTTTGGGCCTAACTTATGTTTTGGGCTAGGTATATATGAACAATATCATATCTATTAATATTAATTTTTTAATACATATTTGATTAATATAATAAACACAAATTCAATATGAAAATAATAGTTATTTTATATAAAAATAAAAAAATTTATTTATTTTATGAGAAGAAAAAATAAAATTATATATAATTATTTATATGACTAGGTCAACTAATTCAATCAGTTTGATTGAGTGAGTGACCTATTAACTCAACATTTTAATTGGGTCGATTATCGATTCAATTATGACAACTATGAATAAATCATTGAAAAGAAATTTGTAAAATTTCATGATGCAAACATAGAAAGTTAGTAGTAAAATCTTTATGGTTAGTAGAAATAAATTTTTTAGAGTTTAATTTTGTTTAGCTACTCTTAAAATTAATAATAAATTATCTAATAAAATTTAGATAGATTAATTTATAATTTAAAACTAAACACTATTTTATTTAAATTAATACGTATAGTTCTAAATATAAATGTTAAAATTTAAAATTTATTAATTCAAACTACATTCAACTAATTACATTTAAAATAAACTTAAAAATTTAAAATGGTATTTAATTTAAACATACTATCAAATAGTATTTATTTTTTTTTATTTTCAAATGGTTGTTAACTTAGATGTTATTATGCATTTGAAAATACTTATATATATATTGGACATAACTTATCAAAATATATTAATACTTTAATATAATAATTTGTCTTTTATTTAAAAATTGGCATAATATTTATTGATTTTCTTTTTACGAAATATTCAAAATAATACTCAGACTATAGTAGTTTTCTTTTAGGAGTAAATAGTCATTTCTGACTATGAAAGATTCGAACACTGATAAAATTGACCATGAAACAACAAAATTAAAATTGTACTCATGAAAGATCAGCTCTGAACGACAAAACTCCAAACCCTAAAAAGCTATCCAAAAACCTCAAATTACCCTTTCCTCTCCCATCATCATGATCATCACACTACAACAAATATGGCGTTTAGCAACGCCAAATTTTGCAACGCCTTAAAACCGTTGCATTTCGAGTAACGGTTTGAAACCGTTGTTTAAAATTTTGTTTCAAAACCGTTGCCTATACCAATAACTTTGGCAACGGTTTTTTGGTTACCGTTGCCTTAGGTAAAAAACAGTTGCCTTTGAGCATTGGCAACGGCCGCATATACCACAGGTCAAAAACCGTTGCCAAAGCGTTGCCTAAAGTTTAGGGAATGGTTTTTCAATCTATGGCAACAGTTTTTGACCGTTGTGAAAATCCTTGTTTGTTGTAGTGTCACTTTCAGAGCTACGGCTGTGCCCTAGCCGCATACACTGCACATTTTGTAGGAAAGAGAAGGCACAGTTACCAACACTGGCTATAGTAGCAGATTTAATCCTTGGTCCCATCGAGCATTCAAAACGTAACCTCTCATCAGAGAAGCTTCATCCCCAACATAATCAAGCAGCAGATGCATCCTTCTCATTGCAAAGCTTCAACCAGAGCGAGAACCAATTAGAGCTCTGGCTGAGGTTTCCTTCGGTGGCTATCGTCGTCAACAGTAAGCAGCACGATAGATACAATTAGACCGACGACAGTAAGCAGCACGATAGAAAGTGAAGTCGTCCTCATTGAAGGAGAGACCCTGATTCTCAAAGATTATGATTAGTGTGGTAGTGAAAACTCGTCTTTGTCTTTATTTTGGTTTGGGTTATGATTTTAAATTTATTTTTGGTGCTGATTTTAGGGGTTTTTGTTTTTCTATAGCTCCCCGATCGGAGCTTGCATTGAAGCATTCGATTGATGTTGGTGCAGAGGTGATTGACACTGATTATAGAGGACCGGTTGGAGTGATACTGCTCAAACCACTCGCATTCAGAGCCGCCACCATCTGTAGCACCGAAAAAGCCACCACCTTCACCTTCCTCAGCGACGCATTCCCAGTCCTACTTGAAAAACTCAAATACCAACCGACTTGACCGAATTTCAACTGAAAAATAAAAATTTCCTCTCTTCCCCCAAGGTTTCCACATTGAGCTTCAACGGCAAGTTCTTTGAGCTTTATAAGGTCACAAAGCAAACCTAGGTTGCTGCTGAAGGTTATGGGAAGAGCTTGAATCAGGGAAAATGGAATCCGTTGCTCATCGGTTCTGAAGATAGTGGTGGTGAAGGTGGGTACATGCGGAGAGGGACTCAAAGATAGTGGTGGTGAACAGAAGGGGATTAAGGGGGATTGGAGTGGCAAGCCTGTACCTAGAGAGAAGGGAGGGAGGGAGAGAGAGAGAGAGAGAGAGAAAGAGAGAGAGAGAGAGTAATGTGATGATGATGATGGATGGGGGAAAGGTAATTTGAAATTTTTAGGGAGTTTTTTAGGATTTGGATAATTTTGTCATAGGAAGCTGATCTTTCATGGGTACAACTTTAATTTTGTTCTTTCATGGTCAGTTTTGTCAGCGTTCGAATCTTTTATGGTCATAAATGGCTATTTTTTTACTCTTTCTTTTATATAAATATTTTTATGTATTTAATCAGAAAACTAAAATATAGTTTTTTTAGGTTTAATTATTTTGTTGGTCCCTATAGTTTTACCAAATTTTTAATTATATGTCTATACTTTTTGTCTTTTCAATTGGGCTCCTACACGACTTTTAATTTTGTAATTAGGCAATTTCTGTGTCAAAAATATTAAAATTAATGGAATATTCTTATTAAAATATATTTGGTTAAATATTTAATTATGTTTTTAATTGTACGTATCTTCAATTTGTGAAAAAATATTCCATTAACTCTAACTTTTTTGTATTATTAAGGATCTAATTATAAAATTAAAAGCAGTGTAGGGACCCATTTAACACGACACTCTCTCTCCTACGTGGAGGTTGTAGGTATGACGTGTCAGGTAAAGCAACATGCATCGCGCTCAGGACACATTAGGCCTTGTACAAATGGCTAAAACGACGGGACAACACCAAACGAAGCTGTTTTGAGGGGATAGATTTGTCCCCGCCTTTGTTCACTGATTCTCAAAACGTTGATGTTTTAAAGTCAAATAGGTCCCCTAAACTTTTTGTTATAAGTCAAAAAGGTCTCTGAATTTAAGTGGATACCTTGTATAAAAAACTCATCCTCTCCCTTTCTCTCTGTAAAATTACAAATACACTAAACCTTCACCTAGATTTTACGAGCTTACCCTTCATTATCTTCACTCCCATTAACATTTATCCAAGAAAGTAATGGTGCTTTGATGATGTGTGCAGGGACTACTTGATGGTGGTCTGTTGTGCATATCGCCATTGTTCGAGGTAAGTTAAGTTAGTTTTTGCTGGATTAAATTAGCAGTGAAGAGTGAAGTATGATGAACGTGCATGTGATGTTTAGGGTAGATTATAAACAGTGTGTGTAAGTGTAGCTTAAGTGAGAGTTGTGGTTACGGATAGGTATTTGATAATAATAAAAACAATGTAGGAGTTTGAAATTTTTATTCTGTTGTGATGTTATATTGTGTTGCTTGCTTGGGTAACTTGTGACAGAGTTTTTTTTTTCGGCATTTAGATGAATGAAGACGTAGTACCTATATTTCACCATGGTGAAAGTTTTTTTAAAGACAACAAAGGGGTACTTGTGTACATCAATGGAGAAGTAAAAATATTCCCCCTAATGGTCATTGACTTGATCTATTTCTTTGACCTCAAGAAATATTTTTTGGATTGGATTATCATGACTACAAGGCAATATATTGATATGAGAGATAAAGAGATTAGAGATCTGCAAAAGAACAAGATGCTAAATGAGGATACAAATAAATTCTAATTCTTTGATTGTCATTGTACTTGAGATCTGTCAATTCATGTTGTTAGAACTGCATAATTTGACATAATTTGGGTGATTTTATCATGATTTCACTCTAATTTTGATTCTAGTTGCTTAATTTGAGGGGACAAGTTTGACATTGATGAGCGGATATTTTATACGCTTTTTGACATCATTTTCATATAGTTTTTAGTAGTTTTATTTAGTTTTTATTAAGTTTTTATAGGTTTTAGTGTTAAATTCACATTTTTGGATTCTACTATAAGTTTTTGTGTTTTTGGACAATTTCAGGTATTTTCTGGCTGAAATTGAGGAGCTGGAGCATAAGTCTGATTCAGAGACAGAGAAAGCACTACAGATGCTGTCTGGATCTGACCTGTTTGCATTCGGAAGAGCTTTTCTAGAGCTACAGGAGTCCACATGGAGCGGTCTCAAAAGCTATGGAAATCTGACTTCTAGAGCTTTCTAGCAATATATAATAGTCCATACTTTCCTTTGGATTAGAAGGCCCAAAACTGGTATCCAATGCTAGCCTCCTGCCCCCTTCCAGGTGTCCAGCGTCCAAGGAGTAGAGCCCAGTGTCCAAAGGCCCAAAGAGGACCCCCTAGCTGGCGTTCCACACCCAAGAGACCTCATAGCACATGGATCTCATCAAATCTCAGCCCAAATACTCCCCAAGTGGGTCCCAGAAGTAAATTTTAGCACTAGATAGACTATTTTACCCTTACTAGTCATTTGTTTAGTATTTAAGGAATTTTATTTATGTAATTCAGCAGATCCTCGAAAGGATCATACATCACTCAGCCCTATTTTCATTTTTACTTTTTTTTTATTTTCAGTATGAGTTTCTAAACCTCCTAGGCTGAGGGGAGGAGCCCTGCTGAGTCCCATGAATTAATAAAAGTACTATTGTTTCTTCTTCGATCCCTGTTTGATCTATCTCTAAGATGTATATTCCGATCTTCATCGTGGTGAGCAGGATGATCTGACAAATTAGCTCTGTTCATCACATTAAGACGAACGTGCCTGACAAACACCCGCATCTACTTGGATTCGTGTGAGTACCTGGAAGAAAAACACGAGCCAACAGCTATGTTTATACATCACTCAGACGGTTAATCCACGATTTTGTTGGGGACTTCTCGAGACATCAGTTCAACCGATCTCCGGGGAGATTAAGGTCTCCGTGGTATAGGCTAGAATCCAACGAAGCAGCGTTCTCTGATCCGGAAGATTCGACCTTGTCTGTGGCGTTTTGAGTAGGATCGCCAAGAGAATGGACTGCTATGCGCTTCACCCTTCGTCAAATTGAGTAACAACGGCCGTGTTCATTCTATAGCAGAGGAGATCAATGACCATGGGCAATGGCTTTGATCACTTACAGCCTGCCATAGAAGAAGATCATTCACAAGCGAAGAAGACAGTAGTACCAGAGTTACTTCAAAAAGACAAAGCAACTCCAACTCTCAACTCTATTCCTATTATATAATTCCTATTAGTTAACTTCTTCTGATTCTGCTTGACTAAGACCTGCAAGAAAACCATAGCTTGCTTCCTCGTAGGATCGACCCTGACTCACTCAGGTATTACTTGAACAACCCAGTGCACTTGCTGGTACTGCTGTTGTACGAATAGTGTGGGGGTTTGCGTACATGTGCACCAAGTTTTTGGCACCGTTGCCGGGGATTGTTGAGTTTGGACAAACTACCGGATTGTCTTGCTCCCTAGATCAGGTAATTTTTAATTTTGTTAGCTTTTCTACTTTTAACTTCTTCTCATTTTTTTGAAAAATTTTTAAAACCTTTTTAAAAATATTTTTCTTTTCTTTGTTCAATTTTTGTTCTTGGTGTTGAGTCTTCAATATTCTTGTTTCCTATTTTTCAATTCCAAAAATTTTTAAACTTCTTCCTACTCTTTTTTAAGCTATTTGTCTTTTCTCTGTTGAGTCTTTGTTTGTGTTCTTGGTTTAAGTCTTTGGGTCTTTTATTTTTATTTTCTTCTTCTTCATAATTTTTGAAAATCTCAAAAATTTTTTCAAAAATATTTTTATTTTCTTTGTTTAATCTTTGTTCTTTGAATGTATCTATGTTCTTGGTAATTTCGTGTTTTTGAGTCCTTGTGTCTATTTTCTTGTGAATAGTTGTTCTTTTGAGTCTTTCCTTCTAAAAATTTTCAAAAAATAATTTTTCTTTAGTTTAATCTTGTGTCAAGTCTTTAAGTTTAGTATTTTCTTGTTATTTTTCTTTGTGTTTTTCGAAAATTTAATTTTGATTTTCTAAAAATTTTAAGTTTGGTGTTTTTTTATGTTCTTGAGTTCTTTGAGTCTTTAAATTTTGTTCTTTGTGTTTTTGTGTTTCTTCAAAGTGTTCTTGAGTCTTGTATGTGTCTTGATCTTAAAATTTTTAAGTTTGGTGTCCCTTGGTGTTTTCCTCCAAAAATTTTCGAAAAACAAGGGTGCTAGATCTAAAAATTTTAAGTCTTGTGTCTTTTTTTTGTGTTTTTCTCTTTCATCATAAAATTAAAAAAAATCAGAAAAATATCTTTTCTAACTAATTTCTAACATAATTTTCAAAAATTCAAAATAAAATTCAGATTTCAATTTTAAAATTTTTATCTTATCATATCTTAGTTGTCAAGTTTCAAAAATCAAAATTTTCAAAATTAAAAATTTTATCTTTTTCAAAATATCTTATCTTTTTCAAAATCATATCATATCTTTTTCAAAATTCAAAAATCTCATCTTATCCTTTTCAAATTTCAAATTTTAAAATCATATCTTTTTCAAAATCAAATTTCAAAATCTTATATTTTCTAAAATCAATTTCAAATCTTTTTAATTTCATATCTTATCTTTTTCTAATTTCAAATTCTAATTTCGAAATCATTTTTTATGTTACTTTTTATCTTATTTTAAATTTAAATCTTTTCTTATCTTATCTTTTATTTTATTTTTATTTTTATCTTTTTCTTAATTAATATCCTATCTTCTCTCTCATCCTTTTCAAAACCACCTAACTAACTCTCTCTTCTTAATTTTCGAAAACAAACTCTCATCTTCTCTCTCTTCTTTTTCAAAACCTCCTAACTAATTCCTTCTATCCTTAATTTTTGAAAATATCTCTTCTTCTCTCTCTCTTCTTTTTCAAAACCACCTAACTAACTCTCATCTCTCTTAATTTTCGAAAATTTCTTCTTCTCTTCCCTCCTCTATTTTTGAAAATTTAACAATTAAAATTTAAATTATTTTAAATTAATTAACTAATTTTTGAAAACTAATTAATTAATTAAATAAAAATAAAAATATTTTAAAATCTTATTTACTTTTTCTATTTATACTTCTTCTCTTCTTATCTATGTTCATTCAACTCTACTTCTTTCGACTCTTTACCTACAATTCTTTATCTTCTTCCCTTTCTTATTCATATCTCACTTGGAGCTTCTTGCCAATTGGCACAGAAAGCTTTCTCGTGATTTCTTTTCCATCTTCTTCTATCTTCTTTTATTTACTTCTATCTTCTCTTTTCAAGGTAATCTTCTTCTACTTCTTTTATTTATTTTTATTTTTATTTTTATCTTATTCTTCTTTCTCTACTTCTGACTTTAAGGAGGAGCTTCTTGCCTATTGGCGTGGTCTCTTCTTCTTTCTTTTCTTTTCTTCTTGTTTATGACCAGGAACAGGGATAAAGAACCCCTCTTGACTCCTGATCCTGAACCTGAGAAGACTTTGAGGAGGCGTTTACAATAAGCTAAAGCACAACACTCAGGAAGAGGCCTTTTAGAAAGTTTTGAACAAGAATTGGAGGACATGGCCGAACCACAAGAGGAGCCAAGAAAGGTCCTTGGTGACTTCACCATGCCTACCTCTAACTTTTTTGGCAGAAGCATTGCTGTACCTACCATTAGAGCTAAACATTTTGAGCTTAAGCCTTAGTTAGTCTCCCTTCTGCAGCAAAACTGCAAATTCCATGGACTTCCACTGGAAATCCACATCAGTTCTTAGCAGAATTTTTACATATCTGTGATACTGTAAAGACTAATGGAGTTAATCCTGAAGTCTATAACCTTATGCTCTTTTCCTTTGCTTTAAGAGACAGAGCTAAGTTCTAGTTGGATGCCCAACCAAGAGAGAGTCTTGACTCTTGGGAAAAGCTTGTTAATGCTTTTTCTAGCTAAGTTCTTTCCTCCTCAAAAGATAAGCAAGATTAGAGTGGAAGTTCAAACCTTCAGACAAAGAGAATGTGAATCCCTCTATGAAGCTTGGGAAAGATACAAGCAACTAATCAGGAGATGTCCTCCTGACATGCTCTCAGAATGGTCCCTCATAGGCGTGTTCTATGATGGCTTATCTGAGATGTCCAAAATTTCATTGGACAGCTCTGCAGGAGGATCTCTTCACTTGAAGAAAACACCTACAGAAGTAAGAGAGCTCATTGAGATGGTTGCAAACAACTAATTCATGTATACCTCTGAGAGAAATCCTGTAAATCATAGAATCTCTCAGAGGAAAGGAGTTCATGAAGTTGAGACTCTGAATGCCATCCTAGCTCAGAATAAGATCTTGACTCAACAGGTCAACATGATCTCTCAACATCTCACTGGGATGCAAACTGCACCTGGAAGTAATCAAGAAGCTTCTCTTGAAGAAGAAGCCTATGATCCTGATCAACCTACCATGGAAGAGGTGAATTACATGGGAGAACCCTATGGAAACACTTACAACCCTTCATGGAGGCACCATCCTAACCTCTCATAGAAGGATCAACAGAAACCTCAGCAAGGTTTCAATCAAGGTGGTAGGAACCATAATAGGTTCAACAACAGACCACCATTACCATCTTCTCAAGGGAATATAGAGACTTCTAAGTAGAGCCTTTCTGACTTAGCCATTCTAGTCTCCAGCCTCACTAAGACCACTCATAGTTTTATTAATGAAACAAGGTCCTCCATTAGAAATTTGGAGGTACAAGTTGGTTAACTGAGCAAGAGGATCCCTTAGATACCTCCTGACACTCTTCCCAGTAATATTGAGGTTAATCCTAGAGAAGAATGCAAAGCCATAACCATGGAAGACATGGCCGAATTGGAGGAGAATGGGAAGGCGTTGAACACCAGTGAAGAAGCCTTCACTGGGCATTCAACGCCCACAATGGCAACAAGCCTGGCATTAAACGCCAATGAGGAAGCCCTCACTGGGCGTTTAACGCCCATCCTGGCAGAGAAGCTGGCGTTGAACGCTAGCCAGGGAGCACTAGTTGAGCGTTCAACGCCCAAACAGGAAGGCTTTCTGGCGTTGAACGCCAGTGAGGAACCCCTCACTGGGCGTTCAACGCCCACCACCCCATGGAAGCTGGCGTTGAACGCCAGCAAGGACATCCCTGTTGGGCGTTCAATGCCCAGAATGCTAGAGGGACTGGCGTTTAACGCCAATCAGGGTGGACAGCAAGGGCATTCAATGCCCGATAAGCTAACAGAGCTGCAGTTGAATGCCAGTCAAAGCACACTAATGCACCACTATTTCGTGGTATATTTTATGCTAAATTGAGTGGATTTTATCCATTGTTCTCACACTTATGCATACAAATTGCATGTTTTACATTTCCCTTCCTAATTCTGTGCTTTGATTGAAAACATGCTTCTTTGGCCTTAAAATTGCTAATTATTAATCCTCTCTTATTACCATTCGATGCCTTGATATGTGTGTTAAGTGATTTCAGGGTTTATAGGGCATGAATGGCTTAGAGAATGGAAAGGAAGCATGCAAAAGTGGAAGGAATACAAGAAATTGAAGGAATTGCTAAGCTGTCAAGCCTGACCTCTTCGTACTAAATCGACCATAACTTGAGCTACAGAGGTCCGAATGAGGCGGTTTCAGTTGCGTTGGAAAGCTAACATCTGGGGCTTCAAAATGATATGCAATTTGACATAGTTTCCATGTAGTTAAACGACGTGCACGCGTGCATCACGCGTACGCGTGACCTTGCAAAAAGTTCAGTGACGCGTACGCGTGAGCGACGCGTACGCGTGACATGCACCATGTGCAGAAATTGTAGAAAGCGCTGAAGGCAATTTTTGGGGTCCTTTTGGCCTAGTTCCAAGCCCGAAAACACAAAATAGAGGCTGCAGAGTGGGGGAATCAATCATTCATTCATTCAAACAACATTCATTCACATACTTTTAGGTTTTAGATGTAGTTTTCTAGAGAGAGAGGCTCTCTCCTCTCTCTAGGTTTTAGCTATTTTCAATTTTAGATATATACTATATTTCAATTTAGTTTCTCTTCTACTCTTATTTATTCTAGTCCTTTAGTTTATCTATCTTCTCTTGATGATTTGTTTATTTATCCACTTTAGTTTATGAATTCTCATGTTAGATTTGATTTTCTATTTAATGCAATTTAAGGTATTTCATATTTATTGCTTCTTCTATTATTTTTGAGTCATTGATGTTTGCAATTGGTTGTTTGGATTTAATATTCCTTGCTAGTTTTCTATGTTTTTATGTTGTGCCTACCAAGTGTTTGATAAAATGCTTGGTTGGATTTTAGAGTAGGTTTTTCTCCTCTTGGCTTTGGTAGAGTAATTGGAGACTCTTGAGTTATCAAACTCCTTTTTTGATTGATAATTAAGAAGTTGCTAGTTGATTTGGATCCCTCTAAAGCTAGTCTTTCCTTAGGAGTTGACTAGGACTTGAGGAATCAAATTGATTCATCCACTTGACTTTCCTCCATAGTTAGAGGATAACTAAGTGGGAGCAATGGACAATTCTCATCACAATTGATAAGGATAACTAGGATAGGACTTCTAGTTCTCATACCTTGCCAAGAGCCTTTCTTAACTATTAGTTTAATTCTTCCAATTTACTTTTCTTGTTCCTTATTCAAAACTCCAAAAGATACTTTTCCATAACCAATAGTAACATAATTCCCTGCAATTCCTTGAGAGACGACCCGAGGTTCAAATACTTCGGTTATTATTTTTATTGGGGTTTGTTACTTGTGACAAACAATTTTTTTGCATGAAAGGATTCTTTGTTGGTTTAGAAATTATACTTGCAACGAGGTTTCATTTGTGAAATTCTAAACCGTCAAAATCCGTTCATCACACACCCTCTGAGTGCTTAAAGCCCACTCAAGAACCCTCTAGCCCAGAACCAAAGGAAACCATAAAAACCATTGAGGTTCCTTTGAATGCACTTCTGCAGTGCATAAGTTCTTATGACTACTCATCTTCAAGTGAGGATGAAGACACTAGGGAAGAGCAAGTTGCTCGTCTCCTAGGAGCTCTAATGAAGCTGAATACCAAACTATTTGGTACGAAGCCTCTAGAGGAAGAATCTCCACTGCTTACCAAAGAACTCCATGCTTCAGTTCAGTAAGAGCTACCTCAGAAGCTTCCAGACCCTGGACGCTTTCTGATTCCTTGCACCATAGGCACTATGACCTTTGAAAAGGCTCTATGTGACCTAGGGTCAAGCATCAACCTCATGCCAATCTCTCTAATAGAGAAATTGGGAATCCTTGAGGTACAAGCTGCACACGTCTCTTTAGAGATGGCAGACAAGACCATGAAGAAGCCATATGGCTTAGTGGAGGATGTCTTGGTTAAAGTTGAAAACCACTACATCCCATCAAACTTCATTGTCTTGGACATAGGAGAGGATGAGGATGACTGTGTCATCCTTGGAAGACCTTTCCTAGCCATAGCTAATGCTGTGATTGATGTGGCTAAGGGAGAACTAACCCTAAAGTTAGCGGAGGATCACATCTTATTCAAGATTCCTCATCCCAATTCTCCTTCTAAAAGAGAAATAACAGTGCAACACCTAGTGTGCAAACCCTTTCTTTCTGTTCAAAGCTCTGCAGAGCCCCCAGACATCAATTCTATGTTTGGTGCTAGGCAGCCCTCAACAAGCTCTAAGCACAAAGGTACTAAAAAGAAAATACCTAAAGGATGGAGGGACAAGAAAGTCTTAACTGAAGGCCTCTCACCTGGCATGAGAGTTGTCTTCACTAAGAATCCAGTCCTACCATATACAGTGAACCGTGTCCTATCTCTAGAGCATATAGAGCATATTCATGAGAGGACATGAAGAAAATTCACTGTCAGAGGCAAAAATCTGAGCCCATACTCACCTCCGTAAGGAGCTAAAGGTCAAGCTAGTGACTTTAAAAGAGTGCTTGTTGGAAGGCAACCCAACTTTACTCAACCATTTATTTTCTTTTTGTTTTTCCTTTCAGTTGTTAGAGTCATGATCATGTGCATCAGTCAAGAGACAGATTTCACAGCAGTGAAACAGAACACTCCAAGTGGAGTGTTAAAGTTGAACACCAGTGATGAAGCCCTCCTGGGCGTTCAACGCCCCAAGAGGGGAGCATTGCTGGCGTTGAACACCAGCCAGGGAGCAGCCCCTGGGCGTTCAAACGCTAGTGCAGAGGGGCAAGGAATCTGGAATACCCTAGCCTCTTAGGACCAAGAGGTCCCACAGAAGCTCCACCTACCCCATTGATCATATTTGCTCGAGGATGAGCAAAACTCTTAAGTTTCGTGTTGCATGTAAGACCCAGAACTTTTGAAAAGTCTTTATTATGAGCTGATTTCAAATTTATATATTATTAGAGATTTTATTTTTAGAAATTATTTCATTGAGAATAATTAAATCAAGTTTTGATAATTAAAATGAAGATTTTACTTAATTTCATAATTATTAAGTTATTTTCTATATTTAAAGTATAATGTTAGTAGTTATGAAATAATAAGAATTTTATATGATTTGGACTAAATAATTAATATTTTAAAATATTAATACTGATGTTTTAGAAAAAAAAGAAATTAATTATATTATCTCTAATTCACGGATTTGAACATTTTATTGAAAATAATTTGTAAAATTGATGAACAAATAGCATTTTTATTTGAAATTACAAAACTACCCCTAAACCTAATTTTACCTAAACCTTAACCCTCATCCACTCTCCTCAGCGCCGCACCGCTCTCACCAAACAACCCACACACACAATTTTCCTTCACACTGAAAGAAAGAAGAAAGAAAGAAAAAGAAAGAAGAATTGGTAAAGGGGAAAGGGCCGCGGAGAAGGAGAGAAGGAGAGGAAGAAGATCGCGCTGGCATGCTGGGCATCACCGCCGCCATCGCGTCATCATCTGATCGAAGAGGGAGAAGAGCGTCGCGCCTGCCACGAGCTCACCTTCGCCGTGGAGCCATCGCTGTCGAGCCGAGTCCAGAAGAGGGTTCGAAGGAGCAGCTTCCACACGCGAGCTAGAGGAGCTCGTCCTCGCCGATCTTCCGCCGTTGGAGTCGCGCACAGAGGACGCGCGAGAGGGAGTCACCGTGAAGCCCATCGTTGCCGCGGCTGTACCCGCGCCGTCATCGACGTCACTTATGGTCGAGCCAGAGAGAGCTTGGGAGCAGAGGAGAGAGAGAGAGAGAGAGAGTGAGAGAGAGATCTGAGGCTGAGCTGGGGTCCAACCACCGTGCCCAGCCGCTGCTCGCGTCGTTGGCGTCGCCTCTGTCAGAACTGCCGCTGTTACTGCCAGCTTTCATCTCCGTCGGGGTTGATTATGGATGAGATGGGACGAAGCTGCCTCTGCCACCGGAGATCGCTCTGCCGGTAAGGATTTTAATTATGGTTTCTGTCCTTTTAGATTTCAAGAAGGTTTTGATGCTGTGTGGTTATTATAGTTGATCCACCGGAGCTTCTGGCCACTATCGGAGCTGCTGCCGAGTCAGTTTGGGATGGCGGCTCGTCCATTCTGCTATTATCGTAAGTATATTTTATTTCGAACTCTCGGTGTTAGTATTCTATTATCAATTATTGAGAATTTTGCGATGATAATATCTCAGGGTTAAGATTCGGAAATTGTATGATTAAAATGAAAGCTACTACGATGTCGTCTCGCTTCATTTCTCGTGGTGAGAATAATTGGTTTCGTTCCTTGTTACCGCGATACTCTATTAACAATTATGTTCTAATTTCATTTAATATCCATTTCGCATTAATCCCAATTTACGTCAGATAAGTCATCGTTGCTGTGAACCTTGATTGTTGCTGTTGGTATTGCCTGGGAATCACTGAGGTTTCTACCGTGAGTTAGGAATAGAAAGAGGACTCTTGACGCGTTAATTTTAAAAGGTTTGACTTTGACGTAGGAGTTTTTCTAAAAAGCCATTTTTATATTTTGGAATTAGTATAAATGGATACTGATGTGAGAATTATATACTTTTTAGTGATTGAATAAGTCTTATGTATTGCCTGACTGACTTGGATGAATATGATTATATGTTTGATTGGATTATTGTTTGATTTTGAAAAATGGATTGTTGCTGAACTATTTCTTTAAAATTTTGGAAATGAGTTTAATCGGTTGATAATGATTTGATCTTGAAATGGTTTCCTTGAGATATGAAAATGAGGTGACTATTGGATTTAGCTTGCTTTTGAACTGATTTTAGGTTTTGGACCATTGAAAAGGATTGAGGAATGGTTTGGTTGGGTCCCGAAAAGGGTGGCAAAGTCCAAGTTTTAGGGGAGGTGCTGCCGAAATTTCTATAAAAATCTTAGACTTTGTTTGAAAAGTTATTTAGAAACGTTTGGATTTGAGAAATTGTATTATTTGATTTATGAAGAAAATAGTTATGTTTTCAAGTTTAATTTATTTAAGTAAACTATATGTCTTGAGTTTGATTTACTTAGAAAGGAATTATTTTACCATTTTGAATAACTGAAGAAAAGTATTATGTTCTAGTATTGATTTTTTTTATATAAAAAAGGCTTTTGCTTTTAGTTAGACTTAAGAATTTCGTTCAGAGGAGATTTTAGTGACTTTAAAGGAAATTGGACTTTTGATTGAATAATTGCGTTTGTGACATTTTGGGAGAAGTCAGAGAATTGGTTTTAAGAAGGAACCTGAAAGTGGTTTTGATTTACATGGATTGGATCTATTTCAAGTGAATTGGTTTTGGATTGGGTTAGGACTTATGACTTTATATGATTCGGTTTTATAATAAATTCTATTTCTATTTACTTAAACCAAGAATATATGATTTTAAGAGTTTCAATAAATCTTTAAGAAATTGAGATAGGTTGTACTTCCCTAAAGTCTTGAGACTCTGTTGAGAAATTTTTATTACCAAATTCTGTTTTAGGATGACTGATTTTTGGATCTTTCAAAAGAGATTTTTAATTTGGCCTAGTTGCTGAATCGTTTGGAAGTTTTAGAAGGATGTTGTGAAAATGTGGCTTGTCTTGAAAGAAGAAATTTCTTTTGAGAAAGATGGCTTATAAGCTAGAAGTGATTTGAGAAATGTGGATTTTTGAAGTTAAGACTGGGATGAATTGAATTTGATTTCAAAGAAAAGTGATTTGAGAAAAGTGATTTATGGCTTGAATGATGATTTTACGAGTTTTATGATGTTGGATGGTAGAAGTGCTATTATGTTATGAGCCGGAATGGCTGTATATAATAATGATTTATGGCTGATTGTGGAATATGTTATGAGCCGGATGGCTGAGTATGAATATGGATGATTATTAAGTTGATAAAGTGATTGTTGCACTTCCAATTATCTGAAATACGAGTTTCCCTGGGTAAAAGCAGTGGCTAGCCACCACGTGCTCCAGGTTGAGACTCGATACTCTGCTGACCCTATGTCGTAAGTGTGGCTGGACACTGTGAAAGTTCCAGATGAGCTCGCCCCCGTGGATAAACACCAGTGTGGTGTTGTGTGATTATGATTATGATTACGCATAACTCGAGTTAGGGATGCACGACAGAGGGACAGTCCAATGGTTAGCTACCAGGACTTGTCGGGTTGACTTTATAACCGATAGATGAGACTCATCAGCCACTAGGACAGGCATTCATCATATGCATCTATGTGACATTGTTTGGGTGTGCATATTTTACTTGGTTTACCTAAGTGATTAATTGTGTTTAACTGTTACTTGTTCTAATTGATGTAACTGCCTGTTTGTGCTTGAGCTTTCCTACTTGTGGTTGCAACTGAAACTCTGTTGGATTGTGATGGATTGGTTGTGGATTGAATTGTTTGGGCCTAGGGCCGTGACTGATTATGAGATGGGCCGAAGGTCGTGTTTGGTTTGTGTTTTTGGTTAAGAAATGCATGAAAAACTAAACTTTTAGAAAGGCTTTCGGATTTTTGAAGAGTTAACAGTTTTCTCTTCCAGAAATAATTTTGGAATTTTGATATTAAATCTTTGGTTTTGAAAAGATGCATAAGGCGGTTATTAATCACTATAACGGTTTTATTTTCACGTATCCTATTATAGCAATTCTGCAACCCTATAGTGAGAACCCTTTCGAGGACGATGTTCTCACTCCCCTACAGGTGTTTTCTTTTCAGGATATGGACGAGGAAGTCAAGAAGAGTTTATTCTATTTTCCGTTTATATGATGTATTGTATTCTTTTAGATATTATGTTTTTCCTCGCCTTTATCTTTATACATTCTATAAGAGGGATATGAATTGTATCAGGTAATGCTTGTAAAATTATTAATATGTATATATATAGGTATCCTCTGTAAGGATTGATATTTGTATGGATATATGTTATCTATTAAAAAGTCTCTTGCGCGATAATATGATTTAAGTTTTAAATAGGCTCATATTTTAGTATTAAATATTATAAGAGTCGTCGTAATACTCGAGCTATCAGAGTGGCGCAGCCGGAAGCGTGACATTTTGATAGTTAGGGTGTTACATTGCAAAAGCTCTGCTTTGCGACTTCTACCACTCGTAAGTATAGAAGAAGAGGATGGAGCAAACTAGAGAGCATGCACATGAGCCTGTGCAACCGCCTCAATAAAGACAAAGGAGTGACATAGAAGAGATCAAGCACTACATGGTATCCTCAAGGAGGAGCACTGCTACCATCATTCAGGTGGATTCGTTCTCTTTTACTCCTTTCCTGTTATTTTTCTATTTTTTGTCTGTTTATTTATCTGCTCTCTTGTTCTAGTTGCATGATCATTTGCATTTGATGTCTTTAAGTTGTAAAATATTCCATATATCCCTCACCTTGCTTAAATAAAAATTTTTTACCTGAAAAGAACTGAGAGATGCATGAATTTCAAGTTTAAAATAAGATTAGTTTAATTAGTTTGATGTGGTGTCATTTGCTTTTGTTTTCTGAATATATGAAATAATCAGTGCATATTTGAAGTTGAAATTTTAGAATGTTGGCTCTTAAAAGAATAAGAAAAAAGGAAAAATATTATTGATAATCTGAAAAATATGAAAATTGATTCTTGAAGCAAGAAAAAGCAGCAAAAAGAAAAAGAAAAAGCTTGCATGCGAAAAAAATAATAAAAGGAAAGAAAAAAATAAAAAGTAAGCAGAAAAAGCCAATAGCCCTTAAAACCAAAAGACAAGGGTAAAAGGGCCCAAGGCTTTGAGCATCAGTGGTTAGGAGGGCCCAAAGGAATAAAATCCTGGCCTAAGCAGCTCAATCTAAGCTGTCTGATAAACCCATATTTTATGATATATTTTATGCTTAATCTGAGTGATTTATTCAATCCTTCACCCACTTATTCATATTAATTGCACGATTTTACTTTCCCTTCCTTATTATGTGATGTATGTGAAAAACATGTTTCCTATGCTTTAAAATTAATTATTTTAATTATCTTTATTTCCATTCGATGCCGTGATTAGTGTGTTGAGTAGTTTCAGATCTTCTAAGGTAGGAATGACTCAAAGGATGGAAAGGAAACATACAAAAATGGAAGGAAAGCATAAAACGGAGTATGTAAAGAAACTGGCAGCCACGCGATCGCATGGACGATGCAGCCGCATGCCAGTGCAAAGAGAGCGTGACGCGAACGCATGACTGATGCAACCGCGTGACAAGGAAAACTCCGAATGACGCGACCGCGTGACCCACGCGAACGCGTGACAGAGGCCACGCACCAGAAATTGCAAAAAACGCTCATAGTGAATTCTGAAGCCCTTTTTGGCCCAAATCCAAGTCCAGAAGGCATAGACCAGAGGTTATGAAGTGGGGGAATGCATCCATTCAAAGAGAGTCTCCACTTTAGTTAGTTTTTATGATTTAGATTTAGTTTTGAGAGGGAGATTCTCTCCTCTCTCTTTAGGATTAGGATTTAGAATTAGGATTTTATTCGCTTTCAGGATTATCTCTTTATCAGGTTCAATATTTCCTTTTATTTACTTTTGCAATTTAATTTATGAATTCTTCCATGTTACAGATTACTCTTTTGAATTAATGTTATTTGAGGTATTTCAGTTTATTATTACTTTCTTTTATTTACATTATTGTTATTCACAAATCTGAAGACATTTTTATTCCAGTAGATTTATTTTTCTCCTTTTGGTCTTGGTTAAGAAATCAGTAACTCAGAAGTTATCAAACTCAAATATGATTGATAATTGTTATCTTGTTAGTTAAATTGAACTTCAATAATCCCAATCTTTTCTTAGGAAATAAATAGGATTCGAAGATCAAACCAATTAATCCCTTGACCTTCCGTTATCTTAGTAAAGGTTAACAAAGTGGAATTAAGATTCAGTTTTCATCATCATTGATAAGGATAGCTAGGATAGGACCTCTAATTTCTCATACCTTGCCAAAAGTTTATTTACAGTCATTTATTTATTTTACTTGCCATTTAAATTGCTTGTTCTTCATTTACTTTAATTGCTAATTAAACCATTCGCTCCTCATTCTCAAAACCCCAATTTACAATCTCCATAACCAATAATAAGAACATACTTCCCTGCAGTTCCTTGAGAAGACGACCCGAGGTTTGAATACTTCGGTTATCAATTTATTTAGGGGTTTGTTACTTGTGACAACCAAAACGTTTGTACGAAGGAATTTCTGTTGGTTTAGAAACTATATCTACAACGCGACTGTTTTTTTTATAAAATTCTTTACTGGCAAAAATCCCGACGTCAAAATGGCGTCGTTGCCGGGGAACTGCAATCGTGTGCCTTATTATTGGTTATTGTAAATATTTTTCTTTTACTTGTTTATTTATCTTTATTTTCCCCTTTTTATTTCTATTAGCTACTATGAATTCTCACCCTTTCCGCTTTGAGTTTGGTTCTAATGTTATTGAAAGGAATGGAAGTTATAATAGGAACATGCATCAAGGTCAGAGCAATCAAAGATGGATGGAGCCAAGAGGATCTGATCAACCCTTTAGGCAACAATACCCTCCAAGATATCATGGACAAAGACCATTCTACAATGCATACCAAGCAAATAGACATGGTGGACAACCTTGTAATCACCAACAAGCCCCACCCTGTGCTTATAGGCCATCCTCTCAATGTAACTTCGAACCACCACACTCACAAGCTCCTTTTCACCATTCGCCACCACATGATCCGCATTTACCCCGATTCCAATCCAATTACTCCCCAACACCACCACTTCCCCCTGTGCCATATCCAAATCTATCACCCCGAGAATCAGAGGTTCGCCTCAAGGAAACAGTAAATCGACTTCAAACAACCCTTCATCAACTGGAGCAAGTAGTAAGTCAATTATCTTCTAGACGTTCGAACATTTAAGGACATCCCACAGCCCCATGTGGACAATCTAATGAAGAGCGTAGCATGAAAAAAATACTAGAAACTCCAGTAGACAAGACAGAGCATGGTTTCGTACTGGAACAAGTAGAGGAAGCTGTCATTATTGAAGAAGAAGAGTTGGTTGAAGACTTAGGAGACGCTGAACCTCTATGGGAATCCAAAGTTGTGGAGCATTCTGTTAAGGATGTTACAATTGATGCTAAGGAGGATTGTGCGCAATCCCTAGAGCAAGTCTCTCATGAAGAACTAGACAGAATAACCCAAGAAGCAAATTTCCTTGATGATGATAGGCACAAGTCAAATTCTCCTAGTAATGAACTTGCATCCGCAAGTAAATTCTCTGAGATCGAAGAATCTTCCCCAAGTGAATACGAAGATGACACGAAGGTAGATTTCTCTCAACCTCTAGTCTATGACTTAAGTGATGAGGAAGACATCGAGGGCTTTGATCAGGACATGGATACATTTGAAGAATCTTGCAAAGAAGTGGAGAATTTCACAGAAGAGCTCAAGGGAGTAGAACTCACAGAACCACTGGAACCACCTATCCCAAGGCCATTACCACCCAATACAAGTTTCAAGTGGGTACAATCCTTAACCTTTAGCTTTATTTTTCCACTTGAATATGGTTTGCTTGAAACAGATGGCCAGCTTAGAGCTCTCTGCAGCTTTAAGAGTAAGCGGGAAATGGCTCGTGCTCAGAGTTGGTGCACAAGGTTTAATAAGGTTCCACACTTCAACTCGAAGTACATGGATTGGCACCATGATCAATCGGATGGATCTCGGAAAACGTTTGGTTATCCTGGTGAGAATCTAATTTCTAAACCGCCCAGATGGAAAAGTATAGATCAAGACGAAGGCGGATTTAAAAGCAAGGTTTGGGATCCTGGAATCTATGCTGACATTCGTCACCCCGAGAGCCTAACAATCTGTTTGAAGCTGCTTAGAAGCTTCACATGCCTAGTTTGGGACCCCGGAGGCTATTGGCATTCCAAGCATTGGTGGAGATTTCTGGATGAATTTAAGCATAAGCCGCCATAACAGGAAGCTCATCCAATGTCCAACTTAAGGACTTTAACTAAAAGTGCTAGATGGGAGACAACCCACCATGGTATGATTGTACCTTTTTCAATTTTTATTTAGTTTTATTTGTTTTCAAGTTTTATTTTATTGAACCTGGAGTTTTGCATCTCATTCATATTAATCATTGCATTCTGCATACTACAAAATTGCATACCTGCATAAAAAAAAGGGTGTGCGACGCGACCGCATCACTCATGCGATCGCGTCAAGTTGCAAAAAACACTTCCCACGCGACCGCGTCATTCACGCAGCCGCGTGACCTGGAGATCGGCATAAAGATCCAACGTCCAGAAAGTTAGGCTGGAATCGTGCGGCCATTATGCACTTTGCACAAATGACCCACGCGATCGCGTCCCTGACGCGATCGTGTCACTTGCACAACACACATCCAACGCGACAGCGTGAGCGACGCGATCGCGTCACATGGATTGCACAAACACCCCAAAGGAGATAGAGAGTTACGCTAAAATGATGCTGGAACTGTGCGTTTCGCACAAATTCCAGCGACGTGATCGCATGCCCCAGGCGATCGCGTCATTCACTCTTTTTGCCCTCCACGCGATCACGCCACTCAAGCGATCGCGTCAACCACCATTTCAGCCCAACCACGCGACCGCGTGCCCCACGCGATCGCGTGGATTCAAATTTATAACCCCCCAGTCATGCGAACCCTACCATTTGCGCCCCCTCCCCCCCCCCCAAACCCCTCTCTTCCCTCTCTTCTTCTCCAATCACACCACCACCACCCAGCCACCACCACCGAACCACCATCACGCCGCCGACCACCCAGACACCGCCGCCACCCACCCCCCTTCCTCCTTCCTCCTTCTTTCTTCTTCTTCCTTCTTCTTTCCCCCTAACGCCACTGCCCTCCTCTGCGCCCACCACCCCACCGCCGCCGTCACCGCTACACCACCCAGCGCCACCCACGCCCCCCCTTCCTTTCCCTATTTCCCCCTACCCCATTACACCCCCCTTTTCCCTCCCTGCCCCCGAACAGCAGCCACCGCCGCCGCACCACCCTCCTCCGCTGCACCAGATACCACCGCCACCACCCCCAGCCACCTCTCTGCCCCACTCTCCTTAATTCGCCTACCAGGTTCCGACGAACGCCACCCTTCTATCCTTCGTAGTTAATTCATATTTTTCTATTTCTGTTCGTCATTAGGCTAGTTAGATATGCATGTTGTAGTGGATTTTAGGTTGTTAGGTAGCCTAGGATGTGGTTAGTGGATTTAGGTCTGTTTAATTGCGCTGTTCGTGTTTCTTGTTTCATTATTTTCGCAATTCTACTGTTGCTGTGATGTTAGTTTTGTTCATATGCTGTAATTTCTTGTTTCATGCTGCTCTTTACTCTGATTTTTCATGTTCTTCTTCCTTATATGTAATTGCAGCTGTATTTTTGATTCATATGAACTATTCTGTTGTTGTTTATTTTCCGGGACAATCCAATTTTAGCCGGAATGCTGCCCAAATCTCTATAAAATGTTTCCATTCATGTCTTGATTTTGGCATTTTCAACTGTGCTTTCCTTAGATTTAACCAAAACAATTCATGAATGCCAGGGCAAGCTTTCTTATTCTTTTTGATTTCCTGGTTCATAATTTGCATTTTTGATGTTTGATTCCAATTTTTGCTATTTCTATATCTATTTGAATCATCATCAACCTGTTTTTCTTATTTGGATATGAGTTACTTATAGCTTCTAACTGTGAATACTTGTTACTTGGAATATTTTCATTATGCCACTTACTTTAACCCACTTTTTACTAACTCACTAATGTTAACTTCCTAAACTCTTTTTCAATTCTAACCAACCTAACCTTTCAAAACTTCTCTTCTGATTTTCTTTCACTTTCTCTTAACATTCTAACCATGGCATGATGTTAATTTTTCTATTTAACATGAATTCAATTGCATTTTGGATTGTGAATTCTCCTTTTCGGACTTTTAACTCCTATACAATCCTTAATGCACATTTACTTAACTCATTTTCCTTATCCTTTTGCTCCTTTGCCACTTTGTGTTTCTTTTGATTATTTGCCTATTTGTTTTCCTGTTTTCACTATATCCTGGTTTTCTGTTTTTCAGGATGTCTGCCAGCCAGAGAAAAGGAAAAAAAAAGGCTACTACTGGCAAAGGGAAAAGAGAAGAATCCTCCATGTCCATTATGGATATTATGCACGAATACTCCTTGCGGGAGAAAAATTTTACCCCGCAGGAGAAGGCCGACCAGCTAATCCCTGCCACTGATCCAATAAAGTTTGTAAACCGATACTGTGAGCTGCAGTATCCAGTGTTTGCAACCTCCAGGAACCTATACCTGGAGAGGAACTTGAAAATCCCAGAAGAACTCCAGCAATACACCTCTGATCAGATCAAACAAAGAGGCTGGTTCTTCCTGGAGAGAAACCTGACTGAGGTCAATGCATCTTGGGTTAGGGAACTTTGCTGTAATTACTTCAAAACCTCCCTAGATGCAGTGAACCTTAGAGGAAAGCAGATTATGGTCACTGAAGAGGCCATTGAAGATGTTCTGAAGCTTCTGCCTAAAACTGATCAGCTGGATGGTTATCAGAAAGCTGAGGAAGATATGCGCTTCATGCGATTTGATTGGGATACAGTCAAGGCCAGGATAGCCATTGACCCGACCGTTCCTTGGATTATGGGTCAGAACACCACCATGCCAAAGGGAATCAAGCGGATTTACCTGAATGATGAGGCTCGGCTATGGCATCAGATACTTAGCAATTTTATCATGCCGAGTACTCACGAGACTGAGATACCAGCTGCTATGATCACCCTCCTATGGTGTGTGATGGAGGGTAAGGACCTGTACCTGCCACGCTTTATCCGGTACCACATGGCCAGGGTCCACGTCCGAGGCACTCTTCTCTTTCCTTATCTGGTTACACAGCTAGGCCATCGAGCTGACGTGCCTTGGGAGGATGCTGATGAGAAGCCACCTGCTGCAGAATGCAAGAAGATTATCCCTCACAGCAGGAACTTTCTGGCTTTGGGCTACAGACCTCCTTTCCTCACTACTACTGCTGAGATAGCCACACCATCTACCGGCCCCTCTTCTTCCACAGCTACCCCTGCCACCACCACTGCTCCTCCACCTGCCCCAGAGCCCGTCTATCATCTAGTGCACCGCCTGTTTCGACGACTTAACCAAATGGAGCGTCGCAACAAGCGACGCTATGAGCACCTGAAGCTGATGATACGATCTGGCGACATCCCCTCCGAGTCTGACACACCATCCGAGGCATCTGAGGAGGAGGCGGATGATCACGAGGCAGAGACCCATCCCCAGAGCGAGGCTGCATAGGCAGGCACAGAGCAGGCCACATCACATCAGGAGGCTCCGCCTCAGATTCAGGCTGTAGACCCTGAGATCCCTATTCAGTCAGCACCTCCTCTGCAGCAGGCTGATCCTCAGACCACCACCACAGAGACTCCAGCTACCCGTCCTTCCAGTAATGACACCCCTTCACACCCTGCTTGAGTGAGCATCAGGGACAATGCTACATTTTAAGTGTGGGGAGGTCGCCATCTCTGGCGTTCTTTTTTTTGGTGAACCACTACATACTCTTTTTATTTATTTTGCTACTTTTCTGTATTTTTATTCTTATTTTTATTTTTATTTTCTCAGTACTTATATATATTGCTATTTTTATGTATTTATTCTATGTTGCACTTTAGTTCATATTTTAGCCATTTAGTTTAGTAACAATTCTAACTTATTAGTTATAGAAATTGTGGATTAATTAGTATAGTTTACCCTTTTTAGCATAAGATAGCTTAGTTTAAATTGAAAATATAAAAAGGAAGCAAACTAGGGACTTGAACATAATAGAAACAATCCACACACCTTGTATATATAGCATTACATGTTAGTTAGTTAACAACATTTCATCAAGGAGAAACACTAGAACTTTAAAGCCACCTTAAGTTTTACATTGAGAATAATGGGAATTTTTAACTAAACCTGCATGACATACATACTTGATAAATGATTTTTGAGCTAGAAAATACACAGCCTGTAAGTTTTGAGCTTAATCGTATGGTTACATTCAAACCATAATTTTTATTCCTGTGTGTTCCACCCTTCTTATTTATTCTGATGTTCTTTACTTTGTTTTAATCTATATGTCCAATTATAGAATAGAAATACATACCAAGAGAGTGATTGAGGCCATTATTTGATTTTAGCTCACTTATCCCAAAATAGCTTACCTTTTACATCACCCTTGTTAGCCCCCTTGAGCCTTTAAATCCCCTTTTATTCTATAAACCACATTACTAGCCTTAAGCAGAAAAACAAAATAAAAATCCCAAGTTGAATCATTGGTTAGCTTAAGATAGGAAGTATGTATGGTTTAAATGTGGGAAAACCTATTGGGAACATGGATGATAAAAACAAAAGGGTAGAAAAGTTGAAAAGAATAAAATAATTCAAAATAAAAGTTTTGGGAAGCATGCTCATGTAAAATCAAAATAATTGAATTACCATGTACATTAAAAAAATATTTTAATTTTCAGTATTTAAATAAAGGGGACACAAAAGAATTCCCTAAATGTGAAATAAAGCATTGCACATGGGATAAAAATAAACATTGAAACATGAGCATGTAACATCAAAAGTGGGAAAATATGGGAAAATAGGTAAAGAAGCTTTGCTTTACAAAGTATGTATGTTAGGTGAGATCTTAGACTAATTAAGGATTTACTTATTAGCTCACTTAGCCTTATATATACCCTTACCTTTACCTTGGTCCCATTACAACCTTAACTAAAGACCTCATGATTTTTGGTATGTCTATATTCTATAATTGTTGATTGGTTAGATGAAGAACAAAGTTATAGAAAGTAAGAATAAAAAGAAGAATAGAGTGATTAACCTAATAAACACTGAGTGACTAGAGAGTAAACACAAAATCCAGTGAGGGTTCAATAGCTCATTAACATATATCTCTGCTTGAATTATTAATTGTCTTGCAAGTTTATAAAATGTTTTTCTCTCCCATCTCAACTGTAAAAGTACTTTATCAAATATCTAAGGTTTGGCTATATATATATATATATATGACTCCTTGAGAATGTGAATTAATTCAACTACATGCAAGCTTTATATACAAGTGAATAAAAACTAGAATTGCATGATGCATCATTCATTTAGGTAGTTGCATTTAGATTAGATTGCATTGCATGGCATTCCACCACTTTAACCTAACATTACTCTTGGACTTAGCATGAGGACATGCTATTGTTTAAGTGTGGGGAGGTTGATAAACCCATATTTTATGATATATTTTGTGCTTAATCTGAGTGATTTATTCAATCCTTCACCCACTTATTCATATTAATTGCATGGTTTTACTTTTCCTTCCTTATTATGTGATGTATGTGAAAAACATATTTTCTATGCTTTAAAATTAATTATTTTAATTACCTTTATTTCCATTCGATGCCGTGATTAGTGTGTTGAGTAGTTTCAGATCTTCTAAGACAGGAATGACTCAAAGGATGGAAAAGAAACATACAAAAATGGAAGGAAAGCATAAAACGGAGTTTGTAAAGAAATTGGCAGCCACGCGATCGCATGGACGACGCGGCCGCATGCTAGTGCGAAGAGAGCGCGACGCGAACGCATGACTGACGCGACCGCGCGCCTCGAGCGAAACACATATGATGCGGTCGCATGACTGACGCGACCGCGTGACAAGGAAAACTCCGAATGACGCAACCGCGTGATCCACGCGGACGCGTGACAGAGGCCACGCACCAAAAATTGCAGAAAATGCTCATAGCGAATTCTGAAGCCCTTTTTGGCCCAAATCCAAGTCCAGAAGGCATAGACCAGAGGTTATGAAGTGGGGGAATGCATCCATTCAAAGAGAGTCTCCACTTTAGTTAGTTTTCATGATTTAGATTTAGTTTTGAGAGGGAGATTCTCTCCTCTCTCTTTAGGATTAGGATTTAGAATTAGGATTTTATTTGCTTTCAGGATTATCTCTTTATCAGGTTCAATATTCCCTTTTATTTACTTTTGCAATTTAATTTATGAATTCTTCCATGTTACAGATTACTCTTTTGAATTAATGTTATTTGAGGTATTTCAGTTTATTATTGCTTTCTTTTATTTACATTATTGTTATTCCCAAATCTGAAGACATTTTTATTCCAGTAGATTTATTTTTCTCCTTTTGGTCTTGGTTAAGAAATCAGTAACTCAGGAGTTATCAAACTCAAACATGATTGATAATTGTTATCTTGTTAGTTAAATTGAACTTCAATAATCCCAATCTTTTCTTAGGAAATAAATAGGATTCGAAGATCAAACCAATTAATCCCTTGACCTTCCTTTATCTTAGTAAAGGTTAACAAAGTGGAATTAAGATTCAGTTTTCATCATCATTGATAAGGATAGCTAGGATAGGACCTCTAATTTCTCATACCTTGCCAAAAGTTTATTTACAGTCATTTATTTATTTTACTTGCCATTTAAATTGCTTTTTCTTCATTTACTTTAATTGCTAATTAAACCATTCGCTCCTCATTCTCAAAACCCCAATTTACAATCTCCATAACCAATAATAAGAACATACTTCCCTGCAGTTCCTTGAGAAGACGACCCGAGGTTTGAATACTTCGGTTATCAATTTATTTAGGGGTTTGTTATTTGTGACAACCAAAACGTTTGTACGAAGGAATTTCTGTTGGTTTAGAAACTATATCTACAATGCGACTGTCTTTTTTATAAAATTCTTTACTGGAAAAAATCCCGACGTCACTGTCCCTAACCATGTGCTTGTGGCGTAAAGGTGTCAAGTGAAAAGTTGAGACTGAGCGGTTAAAGTCGTGGTCCAAAGCAAAAAGAGTGTGCTTAAGAACTCTGGATACCTCTATCTGGGGACTCTAGCAAAGCTGAGTCACAATCTGAAAAGATTCACCCATGTAAAGTGTCTATGGCATGAATGTATACGGTGGTAATACTGGAAAACAGAGTGCTTAGGGTCCCGGCCAAGACTCTAAAAAGCTGTGTTCAAGAATCAAAATAAGCTTAACTAAGAGAGTTAATAATATCATCTGGATTCTAAGTTCCTAAGGATGCCAACATCTCTGAGTTTCAATGGATAGTGAGATGCCAAAACTATTCAGAAGCAAAAAGCTACTAACTCCCGCTCATCTGATTTTTAACTAAGCTTTATTTGAAACTTAGAAATTTATTGTATCTTAATTTTCTTTTTATCCTATTGTGTTTTTAGTTGCTTGGGGACAAGCAACAGTTTAAATTTGGTGTTGTGATGAGCGGATATTTTATACGCTTTTTGACATCATTTTCATATAAATTTTTAGTAGTTTTTATTTAGTTTTTATTAAGTTTTTATAGGTTTTAGTGTTAAATTCACATTTTTGGATTCTACTATGAGTTTTTGTATTTTTGGACAATTTCAGGTATTTTTTGGCTGAAATTGAGGAGCTGGAGCAGAAGTCTGATTCAGAGACAGAGAAAGCAATGCAGATGCTGTCTGAATCTGACCTTCTTGTATTCGAAAGAGCTTTTCTGAAGTTACAGAAATCCAAATGGAGTATTCTCAACGGCTATGGAAAGCTGACTTCCAGAACTTTCCATAAATATATAATAATCTATACTTTTCTTTGGATTAGAAGGCCCAAAACTAGCATCCAACGCAAGCCTCCTACCCCCTTCTAGGTGCCCAGCGCCCAAAGAGCAGAACCCAGCGTCCAAAGGCCCAAAGAGGACTCCCTAGCTGGCGTTCCATGCTTAAGAGACCTCATAGCACATAGATCTCATAAAAGCCCAGCCTAAACACTCACCAAGTGGGCCCCAGAATTGAATTTTAGTACTAGATAGACTATTTTACCCTTACTAGTCATTTGTTTAGTATTTAAGGGTTTTTATTTATGTAATTCAGCAGATCCTCGAAAGAATCATACATCATTCAGCCCTATTTTTGTTTTTACTTTGTTTTTATTTTTAGTATGAGTTTCTAAACCTCCTAGGTTGAGGGGAGGAGCCCTGCTGAGTCCCATGAATTAATAAAAGTACTATTGTTTCTTCTTCGATCCGTGTTTGATCTATCTCTAAGATGTATACTCCAATCTTCATCGTGGTGAGCAGGATAATTTGACAAATTAGCTCTGTTCATCACATTAAGACGAACGTGTCTGATAAACACCCGCGTCTACTTGGGTTCGTGTGAGTACCTGGAAGAAAAGCACGAGCCAACAGCTATGTTTATACATCTCTCAGACGGTTAATCCACGATTTCATTGGGGACCTCTCGAGACACCAGTTCAGCCGATCTCCGGGGAGATTAGGGTCTCTGTGGTATAGGCTAGAATCCAACAAAGCAGCATTCTCTGATCCGGAAGATTCGACCTTGTCTGTGGCATTTTGAGTAAAATTGCCAAGAGAATGGACTGCTATGCGCTTCACCCTTCGTCAGATTGAGTAACCACGGCCGTGTTCATTCTGTAGCAGAGGAGATCAATGACCACGGGCAATGGCTTTGATCACTTACAGCCTGCCATAGAAGAAAATCATTCACAAGCAAAGAAGACAGTAGTACCAGAGTTACTTTAGAAAGACAAAGCAACTCCAACTCTCAACTCTATTCCCAATATATAATTCCTATTAGTTAACTTCTTCTAATTCTGCCTGACTAAGACCTACAAGACAACCATAGCTTGCTTCAAGCCATAATCCTCGCGGAATTGACCCTGACTCACTCAGGTATTACTTGGACGACCTAGTGCACTTGCTGGTACTGTTGCTGTACGAACAGTGTGGGGGTGTGCGTACATGCGCACCAGACATATATACTATAAATTTAGGGACCTTTTTAACCTATAACAAAAATTTTAGAGTTCCTACTTGACTTTAGAACGCCGTCGTTTTGAGAATTAGGGAACAAAGGTGAGGGACAAATCTGTCCCCTCAAAACTGTATTGTTTAGTGTTGTTTCAAAACGACATCGTTTTAGCCACGTGTCCAGGGACTTTTGTGTCCTGAGCGCGACATACGTTACTTTACCTGACACGTCACACCTACAACCTCCATGTAGGAGAGAGAGCGTCATGTTAACCAGCTCAACTTGGGGACCTATATGGCATATATCTAGCAATCTTAGGGGACCGAAAACCTAGTTAATTTTTTCGAGGGACAAATCTGTCGGGGGCCAAATCTTTGGGACCTATTTGGGATATTACTCTTAATAAAATAATGAGAATAATTGTAGAACAATTTCCATTTTCAAAATACGTTTTGCCTAGTTAAATAATAAACTTTTCTGAAAAAAGATAACTGACTTTAATAATGAGAAGATAGTTTGTGAATGAGAACCTAGATTGTTATCAATCTAAGGACTCTAGTAAGAACGAGAGATTTTTAGAAGAGAGCACAAATGTGAGTATGAGTATGAGTACGAGTTCGACAGCTTCAAAGGAAAAGTCATCGCAGGAGGAAGATCTTGTTCTCCGAAGTATCAAAAAAACAAAATATAATGGTGATGAGATTATACTAGATGTTGAAAAGGAAGATAGATTTGAAAGGTAAGCCTAATCCTATGACGGTAGAAGCACAAAACTCTAATGCAATCAAGGACGTGATAACAGGAGATGTGAAGAACTATTCCTATAAGGACAGTTTGATGTTAGGAGGAGCAAGTATGGATCTATCCCCAAAGAAAATCGTTAACTTAATGGAAGAGGACTATACTCTAGACGAGGTGGGAGAAAGCAAAAAAAAGGAGGTGGCTCCCTTCAATCAAAAACCAATTGTGGAGGTGTCATTAGATGAATATGACTCTTGGTGTAGACCATGAAAATTCTTGTTGATTATCAAGTTGCTTGGTAAAAGCTTAGGTTTTTGTATTATGTATTCTTGGGTGCAAAAGGTATGGGCTAAAAAAGGTGAAGTGAAGGTCATTGATTTACATCTTTTTGGTCCGCTTTCTTGATGAAGAAGAATATTAGCATGCTCTTTTTAAAGGACATTGGCAAGTTTCTGACCACTGTTTGCTGGTACAAAGATGACGCCTACTCTTCAATCCAGGTGGGCATGATTTTCAACGAATTGCTGTATGGATAAGGATCCTAGAGCTTTTAGTGGAACTTTATGGACAGCCTTTTTTGTGGAGATAGAGGGAAGATTGGGTCCATGCTCAAGATCGTCAGACTACTTTAATCCATTCTAGAAGAAAGTTCATGCGTCTATGTGTGGAGATAGACCTAAGGTAGAAGCTTGTTCCAGTCATTGAAGTATTGGAAAAAGAATTCAGAATTGAATATGAAGGCCTACACTTGATTTGTTTTGGTTGCGGCCGCTATGGCCACAGATCAGAAGGTGAAAGGTCAAAGGAATGTGCTCAACAGTCGTCGATAGCAGTGATGGGGTTGTAGGGAGCAGGTTCAAATTTGTAACGTGCTGATGCTCCAGAACTGACTCCAAAAATTCCAAATGTAGGTTTCAAAAATGATATACTCATAATTGATAATCAAGCAAACTTCTTGGGGCTAACAGGGAGGTGATGAGTAAGCAGTCAAATTCGTTTGGCCTTTGGATGTTAGATAGTAAGTCCCAAAGAAAAGAAATTCGAGATAAGCAAGCAATTGGAAGGGCAGTAGGACTATAAGGTTCTTCATCTCCCAGAGAGGGCTCTCATTTTAACATGCTAGCTGTAAGACTCCGAATTTTTGAAAATTAAAATATGATTTCTTTGATATTTTGAACTTTGTTTTATGAAAGACAAGAAAAATATTTAGAACAAAAGTCCGAACACTTATTTTAACGGTTTTGCTCCAAAATAGGGCCAACGGGCTCAAAATCACAAACGAGTTCATGTTGAGCCCAAGCCCAAGACTTATAGGCCCGTCACTCCACATATTTTAGTCATTCTACCCCCATTTTTGAGAAAGAGGCAGATAGAAGAGAGGAAGAGAAGAGAGACTGAGCCTTAGTGCATTATTCATTTCATCAATAAAATCCACATAACTTTCAATTCGTAACTCCGATTGACAATCTGTTTGCGGCTACGCATTCGTCTCAGCTCCCTCTTCGATTTTGTCTAGCTATTGTGGTAAGAAACTTCAAAATTCTTGTCCAATTTTCTATTTCTTCACTGAAAACATATCTTGGTTAGTTTGGTGTTGAGATTTTATGATTTTGATATTTAGGAAAAGCTTAAACTTGAGTTCTAGCTGAGTTTTGACCCATGAACATGAGGTACAAGGTAAGGGAACTCTTTTTCTTTGATTATTCCCATTTTGAGTGAAAACCCTAGTGTAAATATTTGGATATTTAATGTAATTAGTGTTGCTTGAGTGCTTGGATTAATTTGGTGCAGAATTGGACATTTGGTTTGGCGTGTGGAGCTTTGGTTGAGGCTCGGGTTGAATTGTGAAGAAAATTCAAAGGATAGAAACCGCCGTCAACAAGGTAGGAGTTTTTCTTAAAATTATTTTATTACAAAAAATTGTTATAAATCGATATCAAGATAGGAATTATATTTTTGGGTGATGAAGTGAGTCTCACGAATTAGTATGTTAGATTGTTGTGGTGATTAATTGATTGGATGGCAGCTTGAATTATGATATGAATATATGTATGTGCTTAAAAAGTTCAATCCTGAAAGAAAATACTTGTGCTTTTTATGTTCATTGCTTTGCTTACCAACTTTAATTAGCACTTATGGTTGTTGTAAAGAAACAGGTTGAAATTGCACTACTTTTTAATTTGTTTGCTGGTTTGTACAATATTGTTGGAGCTTCTTCTAAACGTAAGGACATGCTCCGTGAAAGTCAAATGCAAAAGACAATTGTTACATTACAAAATAAAGATGCTTCTAGTGGCTTAAATTAAGAAACAACATTGAAAAGGACAGGTGATACTCTATAGGGCTCACATTATAGTACAATACTTAGTTTGATTTTTATTTTTTTTTCTTTGGTAGAAGTTCTTGAAGTCATTGAGAAAGATGAAAATAGAACAAAGAGCTTAAGTATGCCAATTATAGAATTATATTCAATCTTTTGAATTTGTATTCAATTTACATTTGATGAAAAGTATATTGGGGGTTACTAATAAGTTATCTCAAGCTCTACAAAAAAGTGATTAAGACATTGTAAAGCTATGACATTGGTTAAAGTATTCAAGCAATATTGCAAAATATGAGAGACGATGGTTGGTATTCTTTGCTCAATGAAGTTTAACTGTTTTATGATAGTCACAAAATTCATGCTCCAAATATGAATGACATATTTGTAGCACCAGGAATATCAAGGCGCAAAATTCAAAAAGTCTCAAACTTGCATCATTTTCAAGTTGAATTATTTTATCAAGTGGTTGATAGACAACTTCAAGAGCTTAACAATCATTTTACAGAAGTAAATACTAAGTTACTTCTTTGTATAGCTTGTTTGAATTCAAGTGACTCATTTTTTGCATTTGATAAGAAGAAGTTGATCTGTTTAGCTGAATTTTATCCACGTGAATTCTCTTCTACTCAACTTTTGACACTTGTTAATCAACTTGAGAATTTTATATTCGATATGTATCTTGATGATCAATTCTCAAATATAAATGGAATTAGTGGACTATCTCAAAAGTTAGTTGAGACAAAAAAGTATATTATTTATCCATTGGTGTTTCTCCTATTGAAATTAGCTTTAATTTTACCTGAGGCAATAGCATAAGTTGAAAAAACATTTTCTATTATGAATATCATAAAAAGTCGACTTCATAATCGAATGGGAGATCGACAAGTGGTTGAATGATTGTTTAATTACATATATAGAAAAAGAGACATTTAATCAAATTACTAATGAAACAATTATTCAACATTTTCAAAATATAAAAACAAAAAGAGAAGTACTTTCAAAATTTAAAAAAAAAAAAGGAAAATTAGTGACTAATATAATTTTTTTTATTTGAATAACTGATGTGCACTTTTACCTTTATTTATTTTGAATTAATATATCTTTTGATAATAATATGTATTATTTTTGCTACCAACATGAGATGCATCAGTGGCTATAATATGTATAACATCTGTCCCAACTAATTACTTCACTATATCCTTTGATAATAATGTGTATTATTTTTGCTCCAAACATTAGATCCATCAGTGGCTATAATATGTATAACACCTGTCCCAACTAATTACTTCACATATTCGAACAGCTTGCTTTAATTTTCTCTTAGGACATCATACTGTACATTATTAGACAGGCGTTACTAATAAGTAATTTTGCTTTCTATTTTCATCAACCAAAGTGAGCTTAAAGAAAACCATCACACTATATCATTGTTGTCAACTGATGAAATTTCTTTAGCACTAGATGATGAATCATTATCCCCTCTGGCATTGTCATAGCCACCATGTAACACCCTCAATGCCGGTGCCTCATCAGTCAAAGCTACATCATGTTGTTGAATTACCAACACTGACGTCACCACGCCGTGCCCTGCAGATGCAAGAACATCCCCTATGGGACCCAACTCTGCGTGTTCTGCCGGCCTCTCCGCCAAATTTGCTACCATACTCGACGGAAACCTACCCTTCCCAACTACTATAAGATCATAATCTCCGCTTCTACCTATGCCTAGTGCCTCCTCCACAACATTCTCACTGGCCTTCTCAACATACCCAACTATCTCTCCCCATCTCCCTCGAAACTCTCCCATTGCCTTCTCATCCAACTCCTACAAGAACCATTAAATTCAACTATTTATTAGTACATGCAATGTTATTGATAAAAATAAAATAAAAATATGGATTTACATACTAGATAAATAAAAAAATTAGTTATCCAATCAACTATTAACATAAAATACAAAACACATATTGAATTAAACAATACATGTATTTATTCACAAAATACATAATGACTGATTTAATAACTGATTTTTTACATATAAATACTATTTTTGATAATCAAAATAGTGTTAAAAGATTACATTAAATTTTCGATAACTTATTAACAAAAAGTTATAATATTGAAATATCTGAATAAATTGGCACAAATATATTCGCATGTTAATATAGTAATTATTTACCTTCTCTATTTGACGGTTCATTTTAGCTGTTGAGAAGCTATAACTTTGGTCGCAATTGGCATTTGGCGAGGGGTGTAACACAATATTTTTACCATTCAATTCATCTTCCTCAACAAACCTGATAATAGTGACCCTAACTACAGGGTGCTCAGCCATTCTCCCACCCAACTCCAAGGCCTCTCGATCATCCGGCCCACCAAAGAACAAGATGCAAACCCGTTGGCCCATCGTGCTATCTGGGCCTGGAGTTTGCGACCCACTTCCAAAACCCCGGTCCACTAGCACGCCCACAGAACACGGCGCGTGCTTGAGAACCTTCTGGTTCACCCCTCTCCATCCATGGCCCAGGTTTTCCAACACCTCGTGGGCCCCACCATTATCCTCGTCATCAGCTTCCATGCTCCAGTGCTTGTGGAACGGCAGGATGATCATGGTCACTCTCTTTTCCTCCGCCACGTGGCATATGTCCTCGTGCATTGTAGGCAAAGAAGAGATTGCAGTAGTGGGCCGGACCGACACCCGGCCCAATTGGCCGTAGGCCTGAAAGGCTCCAGCTAAACGGTCGCGCCACTCACCATTGCGCGACCGCTTAAAAAACGGAAAACCATTCTTTCTAACCCGTTGGACCAAGATGATGGAGGAGGATCGCTCCGTAAGCTCGACAAGGTGCATGATGAAGAGCTTGACGAAGGAATTTTTGGTGCTGCGAGTTGACTCAATGAGGCTTATGATGGAAGGGACGTTGCCGGGGCCATGGACGCAAGCTAGGATTCGGAGCTCATCTTTCTTCTCGTTGCTGGCGGAGTTGGAGGTTAAGTCGCCGAGTTTGCGGTGGGTCTTCATGGCGATGCCACGTGCTGGTTTGTAGATGGCCATCACCATTGGGGTTGTTATGAAGGTTGTGAACAATGCCATCAGCACCAAGATTGCAAATATCTCGTCGTTTAGAACCTGTGAATATGTACAACAATATATATCATGATGAATTGATGTAAAGTGATCAACATGGAATCAACACAATTATTCATAAATATTTGCCCAAATTGTTTAGGAAAATATACAGGACGCTATTTGATTAGTATTGTCTAGTATATCATTAAATTAAATCTCCATTCTCTAAAATTTTTCACCTCACCAAAAAAAGAAAAAAGAAGAAAAGAAGAATACGACCACTGCAATACTTACTATAATTTAACAATATTGACAAGATATATTGCCACCTTTAAAATTATTATTTGTATATCAAAATTAGTTATTATATATTTATGTATAAATATATATAATTTAATTTATTTTTAATATTAGTAATTAATTTTGCTGTACACTTAATACGATTATATGAGTTTTACATGAATTTATAATTTATTTAACTTTTCGATAACATTAGTATTGTTAGGCACATATTATATTCCCTGATCATTTTGCCTTTCAGTAGGGAAATTGTTTCTTGGATATAAAAATTTTGTCATAGCCGTAAACACATCCCTCACTTGCGCTTGATCTTGTAATAGTAGGTAAAAAGAAAAGGAAGTGTTAGGTAAACAACGACCATCTTAAATAATATGAACAACTATCAATTAAATAAAAACACATTATACCTCTAAATTAATTATATAAATCTTAATATTAAAATAACTATCTATACATTTAATAAAATGAACATCCAATATATCTATTGTTCACATTATTTAATATTTTCATTATTTACCTATACTTAAAAAAAAGGTTTTCTTTCACATTGTATACTAGAATCTTCATCAAACTAAGAAGTTTCCTTTAATACAAATTAAGCATACTTTTTTCTTATTGCATGACCTTCAAGAATCACATATATTCAAATCTTCTTATAAAAAAAATTGATTAAATTTAGATAGAAATCTTATTAAAAAAATTCATTAGCTAGCAAATATTTTTTCCGATATTCATATTTAGAATCTAATTAAAATATTAAAATATCTACCATTTAACTAATTTTACATTTTAGAAACAAAACATATTTTTAAAAATTCATCTCCGCAAAAGTTAACATCTCTTTAGTCTCTTACCAAACACAACACCAACATTTTATCTAAGAATAATCATTAAAAGTATTAATTTATTCTCCTAATTATTTTTTAAATATTTAAATAAATAAAAATTTAATATATTATTTTTTAAATAACATAAAAAAAAAAATAAAACTTTCAAAACTTTTTTGAATCACTTAGTCACGGGAACCATGATTACTGAGAAATCTAGATGTTGCTGAGTAGCGGCTAACTAATGATTGAGGTAAGCCCAGACGCAGTGTCAAATGAAATATCGATCAACATCTGAAAAATCTAATTGATGAATAATGCTTTGGGTGATTATTAGGTAGCGTTTGTTTTGAGGTACTGAGACAGAGACTGAGAGACTGAGATTCAGTATCGTGTTTGTTAGTTCAGAGACTGGTACTAAAATTTCTGTCTCTGTCTCTAAAATTTCAGTATTTCAGTACCTCCAAAAAGTAGGGACACAGGGGACTGAAATTTTTAGAGATTGAGACTGAAACTTTAATAACATTTTATACCTAAAATACTTTAATTTCAATTAATTAATTTCAATTTTACTCTTTGTGCAAATTAAATTAGAGTTTCATTCCTGTTTCAATTCCTGTCTCCCATTTTACACCAAACAAAATACTGAGATTTATTTCAATCTCTGTCTCTTAGTCTCTGTCTCTCAGTCTCAATCTTTCCGTCTCTGTCTCTCCACCAAACGCTACCTTAGTGTCGTCAATGTAATCGTGAACATGGAAATAATCCTATAATCAATTATAAATTCCCTGCACGAGTAGTAAAGTTTTAGTTTAATAATTACACGCAACAAAGTGGAGTTTACTAAAACGAAAACGAGATTGAAGTGGTCGAAATGGCTACACGTGTGTCCTAGCTAGGCCTAGATTTACTATGCGAGTACTTATTCTACTTTCTAAATCTAGATTATTGAAGTTGCTAAGATTTATTATATGGTTCATCGGAGGAAATTAACAATAATAATGAGATACAGATAAGAGAATCCATGAACCTATGTTTTACTCAGGTATTTTAGGTATTATGATATAAGCCTAGAGTTGTTGTTATTGCTGTGTTATTTGGGAAAGGCTACTATTTATTATAGCTATATTTCCAAATAATGTAAAACTTAGCTTCTAAAATAAATATCCTGTAGAGGCACAAGATAGATAGATGGGAAACGAATTTTAATATGGTTTGGTTGATAGGTGAAATTCCAAAAAATGAAAATAATGGATGACTTACGAGCATATGAAAAGAAAAAAAAAACAAAAAGAAATTGTTGGAGACATTTTCTAAATTAATAATTCTAAATTGCAATTTTTATTTTTCAAAAATACAATTTGTCGAGGACAATTCTTTTATTTTCATTTTTTTAAAGAGGAGAATTTTTTATAAATACAATTTTTTAAAAATATCATCATTAGAGCAAATTAGAAAGATAGAATTCATCCTCAGCAAACTCTTAATTAGGTCAACCATATTTATATAAATATTCCATTGGCTCCTCGTACTTTCCCATAATAAAATTATACCATTCTTACTGTGTAACTCACCTCATACGTGATCATATTAAAATTATTAGGAATGTCTAATAACTAAAGGTTTGAGTGGTATTTACAAATTAAAGTGGTCAATATAATTTAAATTTTATTTGTCGTCAATGCATTAAAAAACATTAGAATTTAGATACTCTAAAATAATTTAATAAGAGAGTTAATAAAGTGATAAAGTGAAAAATTAATTATTATTAATTTTGTAACTTTTCTCGTATAAAAATTTCGCTATCTTAATTTAAAAATATTGACTCTTCATTTTTTCACTTTATCAACACTCTTACCTCAAAAAATCTTGATCCATAAAATGTGTGTGCGATTTGGACTAGACCTAAATATACACATGATTAGTAGTGGATACATTAGCCGCAATACAGTCTTCATAGATTGGTAGACAATAACTAATAAGGGTCAAAGGATCGATAATGTGAGCAAGACTCTTGTGCCTTAATTTGCAACCTTCGGGGTTTGGCTATAAATTACTATCGCCCTTATAAGCGTCCTAAATTAGTACTAGATTTACATGTCATATAAGTGTATCTTTCATCGTTTTGGAAGATCATAAACATCCAAAAGAATATGCTATTTGGAGGAATTTGCCACTTAGAAAAAATAGGTACACTCTCAATGAAACTACTAATATAATGAATTGCAAAATCTTGGAAAAATAATTATGGTCACAAAAGTTAATTATTATAGTTAAAAAGTTTAAAGTTTTATAAAAAAAAAAAATCAGTTGTTGATTTCTTAATATGAGACTTTTTATATGTTTAGTCTCTCGAAATTTATTATGATATAATTTGTTCTATGAAAGCTATTGTAAAGGGTTTGATGTGGTGCTTCATTTTAATATACAAGTAATGTTTTAATTAATAATTAAAAAATATATAACCAGATTGATTAAAGAAAAAGTCATCATCAATCCCGTAAAACACAGAAGTTAAAATAGTTTCACCAGCTAGCAGCTTTTGATCTAACTTATTCTTCTGTCTTTAACTGGCAAGATTACCAAACTAATAATTGTTACTAATTAGAGCCGTGCATCAAAAGGGCTACGAAACCCAGCCAAGAAAAGAACGAGGAAAACACAAAAGAATAAAACATACACCACCAATAGTGCCAGTAGAATGAGTCTATCTCCAAGATTCCATACCATTCATCTATCTACCCACTCCAAAAAATATAAAATAGGGTCCATGTTATACTCCAAGATTATTAAAACACATTATTTATATAAAATATATTTGTTATTTTGACTTTTTACAATATTTTATTTTCTATGTAAAATTTATTATTAAATTATTCATTATACCTGAACTATAAATACATGCTATGAAAACTTCTCTGTTTAACTAATTAATGATTGTTCAATAATATTATTTTTAAAATTTTTAAATTTTAAAATATTTGTACATTATGCTAAAAATGAAAATTAAAAAGAAATGGAAAAAGAATATACAAGATGCATAATAAAATGTTCACGTATTGTCTTCAAGCGGAGAGATAGATTTATATTTATTTCTTCAATAAAATGTTAAGAAGAATAATTCATCCTCTTAAGTAATAAGAAAGTCACTTACATAAAGATATCTAAAATATTTTTTTTAATAATTAAAATTTAATATATATAATTAATTAAATCGTATTTTTTTTAAATTAGATCGGACAAATTGATTTAACTAAAAAAATCGATAAATCAAACTTTAAATCGGTCTAAATTAATATTTTTTTATATAAAAAATAACTACAATATCTCTAGTATAAAAAATGATTAAAATACTTTTAAATTTTAATTCTTCTCTTCTTTCTATGCCGTCATAAGGTTAGTAAAATTTTAAGATTTTTAACATATATATATATATATATATATATATGAGTATTTTAGTCATTGTTTATAATAATAATATTGTAGTCATTTTCTATAAAAATGAATATTAATTTAGATCAATCTAAGATTTAGTTCATCGATTTTTTAGTCAAACCAATTTATTTAGTCTAATTTTGACAAAAATAACACAGTTTAATCAATTATATATATTAAATTTTAATTATTAAAAGATGTTTTAAGTGTTTTTATTTGAATAGTGCCCAAATTATAATTCCCATAAATTTCAATTTTTAAAAAGTTTAAATAAAAAGATTAATAGTACCTTGTAAACAGAAAAAAGATGGTAAATAGTTAAATACTCTTTATTAAGTATTATTAGAATTACTAAAAGAGTTTTTTGTATTAGGATTGGATAATTTTATATGTTAATAAATGCACCGATAATATAAGTCAAACAGGAGGTTGCTTTCTAGCTACGTAGCTGGGTTGACTTACTAGGATATACTCAGGAATCACGAGTAATAATAAGTTAATAACTATACTATTCTAAAAGCAGCCGATAAAGGAAGAAACTACTACAATTTGTTCAGCTCTGATCTCTCGCTCACATTTTCCGTGACATGTTGATGCGCTAGTAGTTGCAATTAAATGTAGTCCCGTATACAGTATACATTAACGATAAAAATTATATATAAATATACTGAAAATTAAAGTCAGAATTTTAATAATTTTCTCATGTTATTATTTTTGAAGAAACAATTTTAAAAAATGACTGATAAGTAACAAAATTCTACCTAAATAATTCAATCTTTTTTATATAATTAATAAAAAAAGACACGCGTTATGCGTTTATGTGTGTTGGAGAAGGGCCATCTTTTTCGGTTTCAGTTCCAAAGATGTGTTTTTAAGCGTATTTAACGAGTAAACAAAAATGTGTCGTAATAAGTAATAACTTGTGGTTGTGAATTATCATTTACTTTAGGTTTAATTATTAGGAATTAGAATTTAATTAATTTGTATCTTAAAGATATATTTTAAAAATATAATAATAAATTTTTTTAATATTTTTTATGTATTTAATATAATATATTAAAAACATAAAAAAAATTAAATTTTGTAATAATTTTTATAATATACTTAATCTTTGTTTTTAGAATATGTTTGTAAAATCTTAATTATTAAAGTGTCTAAATGATACTAAATTTAAAAATTTGTAATAAGAATTTTTTAAATAAATTCTCTACTAAACAAAAACATCATATTGGAATATTCATTGTTTGATATAGATTCTGAATATTAATCTCAAATTAATTTGGAACTTAGAAAAATACTAATATTAATACTAAAATATTATTAAAATTTATTATTTTTTACTATTAATTAATTATCAATGTTTAAAAATATAAAATAAAGTATATTATTAAATTACTTAAACTAAATTAAAAAATTTGAATTGATACTGGATGACAAAATTAATAATTATGATGTGGCTAATATTTTTTAATTTCTAAACTATAAATTTATAACTAAGAATTTGATAAAAAAATTCTGTTGAAAAAAAAAAGAATTTGATAAAATCCTATAGACGTAAAGTGTGATTAATCTTTGATTTATCCTACGGATATATTTTAAAATAATTAAATTTGAAGGGCGTATAAAAATTGAAGAATCATGATTTGTCAAATTTGAGTACAATGAATAATAATATAAAAAAACCGAGGTTGCAGACACCAAAAAAGAATATAGCAATAAATAAAATAAGTAAGAAGCTGACCTTTTTCTCCTTTCCAATGTTGAGTACGATGAGCTCCACGAGTCCCTTGGTGTTCATGAGGACGCCAAGTGTCACCGCCTCCCTCGCCGGAACCATGCACATCAACGCCGCCACCAACGTCCCCAGAATCTTCCCGGCGCACGCCGTCGATATGACCAGCACCAACAGCCCCCACGCCTTCCCGCCCCGTATCTTTGCCACGTCAGTCTTCAACCCACTGGAAGCGAAGTACAGCGGTAGCAACAACCCGGACACAAAATCTTCTATCCTCTCTATCAGTCTCTCCGCGAAATCCCCTCCCTTCGGAATCGTCAATCCGAACACGAACGCGCCGAAAATCGAGTGGATCCCGATCAGGTCTGTCATGAATCCCGATACCATCACTCCAGCGAGGGTTAAGCAGATATATGCCTCGTCCACCGTATCGTGCTCCCGCGAGCACCGCCGCGCCACCAGCTTCATCGCCGGTCGGATAACCATCATCATGAAAATGACGAACGCCAAGCCGGAGAGGAGAACCCACACGGACACCACGGGGCTCTTGTGGCCGCCGCTACCGTCGGCGTTTCCGGCTAGTGCTACGGCGAGGGCGAGGAGGATCCAAGCCGCGACGTCATTGAAGGCGGCGGCGGCCATGGCGGTCTCACCTACAGGCGTGGTGAGGAGCTTGAGCTCTGCGAGGATTCGAGCGAGGACGGGAAAGGCGGTTATGGAGAGGGCGACGCCCATGAAGACGAGGAACTGGCCATAACCGACCTTGTCGGCTCCGTCGATGGTCTTCCGGAGGACGAAGGCAACGCCAATACCGCAGACGAAGGGAAGAGAGATTCCGGCGGCGGCAATGCTGAAGGCGCGACGGCCACTGCGGCGGATTGAGTTGAGGTCGAGTTCGAGTCCAACAAGGAAGAGGAAGAACAAGAGGCCAATGCTGGCAACTGATTCGAGTATGGGAGTGCTCCACGTTGGGAACAACTTGTTCATGTAGGTTTTGTTCCTCCCCAATGCCGACGGCCCTAGCAGAATCCCCCCCTGCACCACGCATGTTTTTACTTATTAATTATTATTATTATTATTAGTCTGCTAGCTACGAAATGATGACGTGTTAAATTAGAGAATATATTACTTACTACAATTTCAGCAATGACTTTGGGCTGGCGGAGGGGTTTGAAGAGGAAGGCAAGGATGCGGGTGACTACAAGGATCAAGGTGGTTTGGACTATAAGGAGGGGGAAGGCGTAGTCTAAGGGATCGTCGCCCTGCCACGCCCCACTTGAGGAGGTTTTTATGGAGGTTATGTTCACCGGGGCCATTATTTATTTGCTTCTCCCTTCCTGCTTATGGTTTGTGGAGGAAGGAATTGGGGTATATTTATAGATGCATGGAGACGCTACTTCCAATTTTAAACCTGAGAATGTTAACTTTCCTCTAGCCTTTCTATATATTCTTGGCATTTTTCCATTGTCTAATAATCTAATTACTATAGTAGAAGGTAGGTTGAAATACAGATGAATTTTTAGAAAACAAAGATTAAATTTTATTAATTGAGATAACTTATTATTAATATTATATTTTTTAAACTATTTATTTGTACATAACTTTCAATGTTTACCCAGCCTAGATCATACTGTACACGTAACTATCCATGAGAAGGGGTGATCATATTATTTTTAAATTAAAAGAATATACTTATTTAAAATAATATGACTATATTTATTTAAATTTAAAAAAATTTTAAAATAATAAGAATATGTTTATTTAAAATATTAAAATTTTTAAATTTTAAATAAACCTACTTATATTAATTTTAAATTTTATTTAAAATAATACGAATATATTTATTTAAATAAAAAATTAAAATAATAAAAGTATATTTATTTAAAAAAATTTAATTTAAAAATAATATAAATGTATTTATTTGTTAGTTAAAAATTAACAACAGTTTTTATTTTAAATCAAATAAATATAATTAATCATATGAGTACAATAATATGAATACATACAATTTTATAAATCATTAATTTAAATTATATCTATTTAAATTTTAAATTACAAACTAATATAAATTTTATAATTTAAAATTCTAATTATTTAAATAAAATTAAATTGATTAAAAAATAAAAATATACTAATATAATTCAAATCGTATTAAAACGTAAACAAGTTTGCTGAGTCTATAAACAAATTTTACATAAATAAATAAGTTTAGTCAATTTGATATGTGAATTTTGTGCAAACTTTATGAAAACACAGTAAAAAAAATTAAATCCTAAACAATAACATGATTTTTTTAGAATTAATTTTTTTTTATTTTATAATAGAAATAAAAAATCTGATTAACGTTGAGTTGATCCAATATATTAGATAATTTTATTTTTTTATAATTTTTAATTATAATTTTGGTTAAAAAAATTATATAATAAACAATTAATTATAATTTTTTAATTTAAATTAATTAATTTATTTTTCAAATAAAATACGGTAAAAATTTTAACATTATAGCTATATCAATTGGTTTTTTAATTAAATCATTTGTATAAAATAAATCAGTCTTTTTAAATTAAACGTAACACGTGTCATCCATTAAAAAACAACTTTATGTGAGGTCTGACAGGTGAATTTCCACCGCAAAATAAAGCACACATACACCTCTTCAAATTTTTAAGTTTTATTTTTTGATAATAATAATAATAATAATAATAGGAGGAAGTGGAGATGAAAATAGAGGTGAAAAGAATTGGAATTTGTATAGAGTCCGTAAAATCGTGGTTCACATGAAACTAAATAATATGCCTACCAATTTGGGTTAAGTTTTATTTGCAAGCATCTCGTGAGTCTTTGTGACTGCATGTTCATCCTCTCACCACCGTGCAAGGTTGCATATCCATCTGCTCCTGCTGGTTCTGCCCCACAGTATTTATTTTATTATTTTAAATTTCGATGTATTATAAATACACGCATGGTTGACTTGGAATTAAAACGACGACTAATAAGAAGTTCAGGTTAAAGAGAAAAAGTGCATAAGCCTTTTTGCCGTTTGAGCGAAATTGTGAATGTGAGGCTCTGATTTAGGTTCAATAACGAACATCCAAACCAAACGCATTATTACTTGTTATTGGAACACAAGTGGTAGCAGTTTTTAATAACTTTATGGGCACGCATGTGATTCTTATTGTATATATAAGAGGCTAAGATGCTATTCAATTTAACAAAGGTTTTATTTCGCTAATCAAATTCAGAGATATATCGTTACACATTTATTCTTTCTAATTAAATCGAATAAAATTAGTTTAAATTCAACAAAAACCATTTATATAATATTTGTATAAATTACACATTTCTTTTTGCACATTCTTTTTTTTTTTTTACATTTTTTTATTATCATTTTTTATTGTTACTGTATTTTTTATCTCTTCTTTATCTTTTTAGTAGTTATTGCAATATTTTTTGTTTTTATTTATTTATTTATTTATTTTTATTAAAAGAATAAACCAAAAAAAATATAAAAATATAAAACAACAAAGAAAAGATGAAGAAGATAAAAAAAATTATGATGAAAAAGAGAAAGAGGTAGAATTTTAAATTATGTAAAATTTATAAAAAAATAGCACTCAAACTTTTTAATTTTGACACAAAATGCTTCTTAATTTGACATTAAAATTTTTTAATCGTGATACAGATTCTTATTAAAAAGGTGAAACAAAAATTATAAAAATATACAACAACAAGAAGAAATAATAATGATGATGATGATAATGGTAATGATGTTAACGATGAAGAATAAGAGGAGGAGTAGGAGGAAAAGGAATAAGAGTTTTAAATTGTGCAAAATTTATAAGAAAATGATACCAAAATTTTTGAACCATGACACAAAATTTTTTAATTTTGACATGAAAATTTTTTAACTGTCATATAGAAATTTCTTAACGGTGTCATTTTCAACTAAATAATGTATTTTTTATTATTGAACTATAGTTGAGTGATATTGAACTTATATATAAAAGGTCTAGACATTCTTGTGTCATGCATTTGTAATAAATTGATGTATTTTTTTTAATTCTAGAACATATTTGAATGCATTTTATTAGTTAAGTGAGTTAAAATTTTGGACTTGTTATCGTTAAACTAATTGTGTGATATTTAACTAAGAAGAAGAATGATGGTAATGATAAAAGAGGAGGAGGAACAAAAAGAAAGACAAGAAGAAATCAAATGAGAAAAGAAAAAAGAGAAGGTGGTAGTAACCACAATAATGACAATAATAAAGAAGAAAGATGGCCAAAAAGAAGGAGAAAACGAAAAAGACAAAATAATAGCAATTCACGTACTAAGAATAAGAAGAAGAAGTGCGCTATCACTTGGTTCGACTTGGTTAAAAAATTATTTAATTATCTAATTTTTTTGATATAGTTATATTCTTTAAAAAAAAAGGACAATTTATTAAAGCTGCTTAATCTGATCTTTCACATTCTTAATAAAGGTTAATATTTAAATTTATTCTTAAAAGATAGTATGTTTACTAAATTAGTTTTCGAAAAAGTCTATTAATTATATTAATTATTAAAAATATAGTTGTTAGTTAAATTGATTTTTTATGAGTTAAATAATAACGTATTACATTAAATGTTACGTGACATAATTAATAATATAATAGATTAATATCACATATTATAAAATAATTAATTACTATATTATATTTTAATTAATTATTTTATGACATATGCCACGTAACGTGACATTATTATTTAGTTAATAAAAAGGTCAATTTGACTAATAATATATCTAACTGACAAGAAATCATTTACGAACTAAATTATAGAACAAATTATCTTTTAAAAGCAAATTTGAGTATTAACTTCTTAAAAATATTATTCTTTCCAACTTCGCCTGGGGACTGTGAACTAGTAGCAGAAAACAAATTGTTCGGTTTCACAACCATTAACGAAATTGCAGTAAATGAAATCATTGCTCAAAATTGATTTGGTAATATATAGCATGATTTCTAGTGTTTATATTATTATCTCCTTATCCTTATCTTTGGTAAACAAATATGTTTTTTTCCATTGATACTTATTGGAACATAACTATGCCCTTAATCCCAACGAAGAGAAGCCTAGTTTTGACTTCTTGGAGACGTTACAAAAAGGAAACGTCTTGTTTAAGTTTGATATATTTATTAGTAATTCACATGGTGGATGGTTGACATCACCTTCATCCCATGAAATTTAGAGTTGTATATTCTGAATTATTGGGTAACCTCTTTTAATGCATTATTCAATTATCAGGGTGTTGTATATCCCAATGGATGGTCGGTTCTAGGCTGCGTTTCTTTTCTTACATATATATATACAATTTTTTTTTGGTGACTTATACAAATTAATTTTACGGCTTCATATTTTATTATATTTTGAAAGAAAATTCAAAAGTTCGATTTCCATCATACATTAATTAATTTCTCTTTTTTTTTTCTAAAAATCTGAAAATCATCTTTAGGTTCTAATTATTTTATAAATTTTATATAAATATATAAAATATGTTTTTAATAAAGTAAATATAAACTTACTCATACTATTAAACAATCCTTTAATAAGGGCTTTTTTTTTATGTGTTAGACCTTATTCTTATATTATTAATTACTCCCTCAATTTCATATATCTAATAAATCAGTTATCTTTACACTGTATTTACAAATGAATATATTTAGATGTGCTTATATTTTAACATCAAAAATATTATTTATATACTAAAATTAGTTATTAATAAAATTAGTCACTAATATATTTGTGTATAAATATATATATAATTTAATTTATTTTTAATATATATTTATATTTTAATATATATTTTATATTATTAATAGCTAATTTTAGTGACTTATTTTAATATACACATAACATAATCGTTTTAACATATATACAAAAATTCTATGTAAGTATAAAAAATCAATTATCAAATCGTCATTATATATTCTTATATAATATATGTATTATTTAATTTATTTTAAATATATATTTTATATTTTAATATGTATTTATATAGATAATTGATTCTTAAAGTACACATAGAATAATTGTTAAATATATTGTATCAAAATTTGCTAAAAAAATTAAATGGCTTATCAATTTAAATAAAAAGCTTCAGGACAAAAACTTTAAAATATCTAAAGGATTAATCAAGATTCTAAAATTTAAATCGATAAAATTAAAAATTTAAAAATTTAAAGTTTAATTAAAATTCAACTAAAATCGTATTGGATATAATAAAATAATATATTTATGTATAAAATATATAATTTTTTAAAATAATTAATTTTTTGTGATTTATTATTTTAGATAACTAACTTTTAAAATAATATATGTTTTATCGATTAATAATTTTTTGATTAATTTTTGATATATTCATTGCTAAGCAGTTTTTACCTTGATCCAAGCTGATCTAATACTAATTAGCCAATTTTTAAACAACCAGATCAACCGATCGATTCAGTCCATTTCTTATAACCACTATTTTTCTCAACTAAAAACAATCATGCTTCTTACAATCTGGAGTGGGACAAAGATGGGTATCTTCATTAAAGTGACAGACTGCACATTAATTAAAAGTAAGTAAAATCACAACCATACATCGTGATAAATTGAATTAAATTAAATTTGAAATAAAATGATAACTGTACTAACTTTTTTATATTTTTATTTTTTATTGATAATTTTTAATTAAAACAAATATAAAAAATTGTATGCCTTCCAGTCTGGCCCAATTACATTAACGCCACCGATAAATAGGTCAAATGCCTTATGCCTTCTACTGGATATAGATGTATATGTCAAAACTTGGTAACCCATTTTATTGTGCTTCTGCTGCCACTTCCAATTTTACTATATATTATTAATCATTAATGATACTATTGAAAAGAATAATTAACAAAAGAAAGTAATGTATATATTATCACTCTACAATATAATTAATACCCGTATTTACTACTATAATATTTAAAAACTTATTACCAAACCATATAATAAGCGGTGCCAAGGAGTAGTCTTTGTTATCATAATAGGTTATTATATACTAGTTTAATTTTATAAAAACAGAATATTGAGACCACTTATTTTTAATAATTTTGATTATTAGTATTTAATTGGTATAAATATTAAATTATTTTTAATAAATAAATTTTACTGATTTATATAAATTTTGATAAATACAAATACAAAAAATATTAATTTATGTGGATAAATTTTAATATATATGTATAAGTTATATATCTTTTTATATATAAATTCTTATAAACGTAGATATAAATTATTTTTGATCAAATGCTATTAAAATCTTAATAAAATAATGATAATAATGTAAAAATTTAATGATAATAGTGTACTGTCAAATAATGTAACATTACTATTATAAAAATGTTACTAAAATAATGATAATAATGTACTGTTAAAAAAATTCTGCAGCGCATAACTAACATGTATAATATTACTCGTAAAAACGCATATCTTCACATTTGATTGAAATCATATTTAAGACTCTTATATTAACTAATGTTTTAAAATATTAGTTTTGATATTATATTTGACTCTTTTATTGATAGTTATTTATCTGGCCTAATCTATACTCATTACAAAAAAATATTGAGTAAAAAAATCTGACGATAATTAAATTACCGTTAAATTTATTATTAAAAAAAAATCAAGTAGTATAAATTTTGCCGTTAAATATTTATCGTTGGAATTTTTTCGTTCGACGGTAATTACCGTCGAATTCTACAACAGATTAATTGTTTAAAAAATTAATTGGTTATTGACGAATTTTTTTAGCAGTATTGTTGGCGTTAAAATATGTTGTTTTTCATACTATTACTGTCAGATTATTCCCTTGATAAATTCAACGGTAATATCAAGATTTTTAAAAGAATTGAAATAAATATTAATTGATAAATAATGAGAACCTATTCTTTAAAATAAATAAAACCATGTTCAAATAAATTAAAAATTAAGTATATCAAATAAATACAATGAAATAATAAAACGATACCCTAATAACTAATGATCCATGTAGTCCTCGTCGTCGTCGTCGGTTCCGTGGCTTTGAGGATGTGGCGCAGAACGGTGATGTCTGTGCGAGCAGGGATGATGTCAGCGGGCATCTAAGCCTGGTACACCTCTACTCCAACCTAAAGTCATCTATATCCGTCATGCGTGTGAGGATCTCCTAATACCTCTTCCGAAATCATTCAGCTCATGAGCTTACTGGTGAAGGTTGCATTGGAGCTCCTGCACATGTAGCCTCAAATCCATGCCTTCATCGGCTCGACGGCTCGACTGGTGGTAGAGCATGACGACAGCCTCAACGTGGAGGTGCGGAGGCTGTTGGTGAAGAACGATCCCACCTCGTATATGCGGTTCTTGTATGGCGGTGAGGCAATCTCGTGCTAAACCTTATCGGGATCGATGACTGAAGTAGCAGAGCCATCGACGCCGTCCTCCCCACTTTGTTGAGATTTCTGAATCGCGGCCTCTAGTCTCTACATGTAAGACTCCTATGTAACACATGTTATTGTGATTAGTACGATAGTTATACAGTTAATCTCTACTAATTCATTACCAGAAGATCAAATGTATGTTTAGTCACATAATGATCCTCAGACCGCTGATCAGCGAATCTCGCTTTGTTCTCCTTCAGCGTGTAGGTATACTTGAACGTCTCTGCTAATGTTGCTTTGCGATCCAATGACTTCGAATACACATGTTGTATTGAAATAATATGATTAGGATGCTTAGTAATGGTATGTAAAAGAATATAACTAAGTTATTAAAAAAATTAAAGTCACTACATACCAACCTGTTCTTAGTCTTCATGAAGGTCGCTGAGCCACCAGTATACTTGGACGACTTGGGCGATACCTTGTTGCTCTGTTAGTGAGTCGCCAATGTCTAAACCCCTTATTGGTCTTCCAATGAACTAACAGAGCCTTCTTTATTTTCGGTCAGAGCCAGGTCGTCAGGTGATCCCACCCATTCTATGGTCGAATATCTTTCTGATGATAAGATTGTGCTCAGTGTCCCATATAAAGTGCAACTGCACAAAGAAGATTTAAAATTAGTTAATCAAAATAGAAGATATAAAATAGTTAAAAAAATTTGAAACTAAAAAAAAAAGTAATTACCGCCCATTTCTGAAGCCATCGCTCTTTTGTTTCAATGGGAATCTTCTTGTAGTTGGGCCAAGGATAGTCGTACATCACCTTAATGATATTAGTCATCTCCTAAGTACATGCATTGTTGTTCGGTACAAACTTATCAACAATCCACAAATAAAACAATATGGCAATTTCATAAACAATAATCAATAACCAGGCACTTTCAGCATTAACAATAATAAGAAAACATGAAATACTTTTTGGCAATCAAACACTAAATAAGAATCAATAATCAGTCATTTTCAGTAATAACAATAATCAGGAAATAGAAAATACTTTCAGGCAATCAAACCTAAATCATTAAAATAGAATTAATAACCAGGCACTTTCAACAACAACAACAACAACAACAACAACAACAACAACAACAACAACAACAACAACAATAATAATAATAATAATAATCAGAAAACACTTTCAGGCAATCAAACCTAAATTTCCTAAATGAGTATCAATAATCAAGCACTTTTTAGCAATTCTATGATCAAAAAACACAAAACACTTTCAGTAATCAACCCTAAATCTACTAAACAAGAATCAATAACCAAACACTTTTAGCAATTACATAATTAGGAAACAAAAAATACTTCCAGGCAATCAAACCTAAATCCACTAAATAAGAATCAATAACACGACACTTTTAGCAATAACAATAATCAGAAAACACGAAACACTTTCAGGCAATCAAAACTAAATCTACTAAACAAGAATCAATAACCAGACACTTTCAGTAATAACAATAATTAAGAAATAGGAAACACTTTTAAGAAATCAACCCCTAAGTCCACTGATGAAGTAGATTTATGCTGGTTTAGAATTTCTCAATTGAAATTAAGTGTTCGTTGATAGCATAGTCCAAACTGGCAATTCAATCCCAAACATCAAAGTTTAATTTTCAAATTAAAATAACCGAGAGTAATTAAACCTCGGGTCGTCTTCCGTAGGAGTTACAATGAAATGCTCTTTTATTGGCTATGGGGGATTTGAGGGTTTTGATTACAAGAGGCAAAAAATTAAAATGGCAAGTAATTAAATGGAAAGCAAGTGAAAGCAATGAAAATGTAAATTAAATGGCAAGAAGGGCTCTTGGCAAGAATTGGGAAATTAAGGATTCCTATCCTAGTTATGGACCACAAACATGGTAATTATGTAGAATTAATCCTAATTAGTCAATCCTAACATCGAGAACTAGTCAAAAGGGTATAATTGATCTCAATTCACAAGTCCTAGCCAACTCTATTAATGGAAGGCTTAGAGTTATTGGAAACCAAATCAACTAACAATCCTCACACAATGTAGAATAGACATCCACCACTCAAGTTCACCTAATTATCCAATTTTTCAACCAAGAGTGTCAAAAACTAGGCAAAAATCCAACCAAACATTTTATCAAACACTTGGAAGGCATAAAAGAGAAGCATGGTAAAATAACAAGAGATAATAAGATCTACAACTACCAATTGCAAGAAAATAATAATAACAACTCAATTAAATAATAAGAACATAAAAACATAAATAGTATTAAAGGAAATTGAAATTAACAATTGTGAATCAACAATAACATAACCAAATACAAGAAATAACAAGGAGAAATAGGAGAATCAAAGCAATAGAACAAGGAAAAGTAAAAGGAACTACATTAAAACAAGAAATAAAACCAAATCTAAGAGAAATCTATCCTAATTCTAGAGAGAAGGGAGAGCTTCTCTCTCTAGAATATGACCTAAAGCATGTTTCTAATCTACCCTAATTGCTCTCCCCCTTAATATGGAATGATGCCCCTTTGATATAGCACTCAATCAGCTTCAGAAAGTCCAAAACTGGGCTCTGGAGGCCCAAAAATCGCCCTTAGCATTTTTCTTTAAATGAGTCACGTGCGCTAATTCGTGCGTACGCACATGTGCTTAATTTTTCTCTTGTGCGTATGCACAGGATGTTGTGCGTACGCACATATGACTGTGTGTTCCTCCTTTGATTTCTTCATGTTTTCTCCCTATTGCATGCTTCTCCTCCACTCTCATCAAGCCATTCCAACCTATTATATCTGAAATCACTTATAAAAAATATCAAGGCATCGAATGGAATGAAAGTGGAATAAAATTAGTTATATTAAGCACAAAATAGCATATTTTTATAATTAAGCTCAATTTAGGGAGAGAAACATAAAAGTATGCTATTTGGATGAATAAATGTGGGTTTATATGATGAAATCCACTCATATCAATCCAAAATTTATTCTCAAATATGGATTCATCATCCACTAAGCAAGAATCAATAACCAGACACTTTTAGCAATTCCATAATTAGAAAACAAGAAACACTTTCAGACAATCAAACCTAAATCCACTAAATAAGAATTAATAATAAGACACTTTCAGCAATAACAATGATCAAGAAATAGGAAACACATTCAGGCAGTCAAACCTAAATCCACTAAACTAGAATTAATTTTCAGGTACTTTCAGTAATAATAATAATTAGAAAATATATAAGACTCAAAGTGATAATTACCCCGTGCCGCCATTAGACTAAATGGTCAACCGTACGATGGAAAGCAATGGAGGGGCATCAGCTACCTCACTTCTGTGAGACGACTCCGGGGCTGCAGCTTTCATCGCTAAAGGTGGCATCGCCATGGTAGCGGGCTGTTGATCGGTAGGAAGCATTGTCGTCGCCGTGGACAGAGGCATGTAGTTGGGGTTAAGGACCATGATGAACATCTGGTCCGCTAAACCTGCAACCTGTGACGTCACCAGGGTAGTTGGAGTAGAAGGAGATGATCCAAAATTTTTGGGGGTACCGGAAGAAACCTTCCCTTTAACCTGACCACGACTACGACCATAACCAGCAGTCTGATTCTCCAGACCTCTACCGTCGTCATGTCTGCAAATAGCATACCAATTAACGGAAATTCAGAAAAATAAATAAAAAATAAATTATAATAATACCAATACAGAAATTCATATCATCGAACACTTGGCATGCAAAAGCATAAATAACACAAAATAGCGCTAACATGCATTCTTTCAACATCAAGTCACAAAATTCAGCATTATATTGTAGTGTTCAGAAGAATATCAGTCAACAAATTCAAACAAATTCAAATTACAAACCCAAGGATCACAATAGCATGCTTAATTACCAAGAAAAATCCTAATAAGAAAATTCTAATTTTACTCTAAATCAACCTAACAACAAAAAGTAGTTTAACTAAGGCATAAGTACTGTTTTGGTCTATAAGGTTTAGGTTCAAAATAAAATTTGTCCCCAACGTTATTTTGGATTTAAAATCATCCTCAATGTTTTATTTGGTATTAAATTCGTCCTTTTGATTTTTTACAGATAAAAACACCCTCCACCACCACCACTTTTACCACCACTACCACCTCCCTTACTCCCACTAAATACCAATAATCAGATTCAAGAACACAATATTCAACACCAATAATAACACATTATTCAAATTCAAAAATAACAACATCAAATTCAATAAAAAAATCAACACGAAAGCACAATTAGAATCAGAAGCACAACAACAATGAAATCAGAAAAATAACAAATCAAAATCAGAATCAGAAGTAGAAGTAGACGTAGAAGCAGAAGCAGAAGTAGAAGTGGAATCGGAAGCAGAAGCAGAAGCAGAATTGGCGGGGTGGAGCGGTGAAGTCAGTAGCAGTGGCAGAGCGCGACAGCGAGGACTCGAAGTGGCGGAGCTCGCGTTTTCTCTCTCCCTGGCTCGCATCTCCTCTTTTCCTCATGAGCTCTCTCCCTCTAGTTCTGATTTTCGACGAAGACGGCGGCTCCAAGCTTCGCCATTACCGTCCGCCTCTTCTTCTTTTCCCTCATCTTCCCTTCCCCACTTCCCCCTCTTCCTTCCCCCACCCCCCGCACTTTTTCCTTTTTTTTTAATTTTATAATTTTTTAATTAGGGGTAATTTAGTAATAAAATAAAAAATTTTATTAAAAAGGATGATTTTAATACCAAATAAAACATTAGGGGATGATTTTAAATCCAAAATAACGTTGGAGAAGAATTTGATTTTGACCATAAACCTTAAGGACCAAAACAGTACTTATCCCTTTAACTAACAAGCATTCTTTCAACATCGAGTCACAAAATTTAGCATCAATTGCTCAAAATTTAGTATTACATTACAGTGTTCAGCAGAATATTAGTCAATAAATTCAAACAAACTCAAATTATAAATTCAAGAATCACAATAGCATGCTTAATTTCCTATGAACCAAGAGAAATAATCCTAATAAAAAAAATTCTAATTTTACTCTAAATCAACCTAACAGCAAAAAGTAGTTTAACTAACAAGCATTCTTTTAATATTAAATCATAAAATTCAAGATCAATTACACAAAATTGTGTTATGTTGCAGTCTTCAGCCGTCAATAAATTCAAACAATTCAAATTACAAACCCAAGAATAACAATAGTATGCTAATTACCTATGAACCAGGAAATCCTAATAAAAAAAATTCTAATTTTACTCTAAATTAACCTAACAAAAAAAAGTAGTTAACTAAATTAAATTACTAACAAAGATATTTACTTTTCATCATCATCATCATCATCATCATCATCATCATCATCATCATCATCATCATCATCATCATCATCATCATCATCATCATCATCATCATCATGTGAATCACAATTTTAGACTATAAATTCTAGTTCTAATTCTATTTATTTTCGTTTCCATATTCTCTTCCTATTATTATTATTAAATATTAATTAGTAATACTATTTATATAATTAATTTTAGTAGGGTTGGTAAGTAGGAAAAATGTTAAAAATAAAAATAAAAATTTTCAACTAGAAGATAATTCCTAAAAAATTAAAAAAAAATCTATCTATCAATTTTTTATATTTAAAAACCGATCCAAGGACAAAGGGCAAAGAGTCTTCAAATTTTGTTATCTATAATCCATTAGCTCCGCGTGTTATCTAAAAAAATATTTAATGATTAACAATAAATTTAAATATAATTTAAATAATCTTATTAATGTACCAATTAACATTTTTTTATTATTTGAAAAATAATAAAAAAATTTATAAAATTTAATTTTTATGAAAAAATTAAGACGAATATTTCTAATTTTGATTTAGAGTAATTACTTAAAACTAATTAATAAGTTGACAAATAAATATTATGTTCTTAAAATAAAACGACACCGTTTTAATTATCAAAAAAAATAAAAAATAAAAAAAGCACGTGTTTCCGCTTCTCCCAACTTTAGATTCCTGTCTCTCATCTCCTTTTTTATCCCCACAGAAAGAAGAACAAGCTTGAAGCTTCTCTCTTTTAAAGAAAAATAAAAACTTAGATTCTACTACCACCGCAAGTAGCAAGGAGTGAGTCATTGTCGCTGTCCATCCGCCGGCATTCTCCAAAGAAAGATCCATGTTCGCTCTCACAATCTCACTAGTTGCAGGCGCGTAGATTCTTCCTCAAGTTTGGCTACTGTTGTCTTCGTCTTCCTTAGCTCCTCCTCGTGAGATATTCATTCCCAGACCCAGAAAGTCCTAAGCCTCTATCTCTTCTCTCTTCTTCAAGCTATGTTGATGCCGCTGTCCTAGTGTTAGTTGCTGTTTCAACGCTGCCTTCGAATCTGCTTCAGTCGTCGTCTCTGCTGCTCCATTATCGTCGCAACTCATCAAATCGTCTCAACTGTATCACCTCTGTTCCACTTCTATCGCGCCGCCTCTGTTCCACCGGCTCCAACGGTCGTATCTTCTAGTTCCGTCATCTGTGTCTTCTAGTTTGAGTTCTTCATTTGTGCTCCCTTTTCTATCATCTATGTTTGAGTTCCAGCCTTAGTGGAAGGTGATTTTTGGGCTTTTCTCTTCAATCATCACTGTTTTGGATTTTTTTCTTGGAATTTAGTTTTATTTAAGGTTAGAATTGGTGATTTGAATCTTTTATTTGAAAATTATTTTTTGGTGTTTTCCTTTTCAAGTTGCTTGCTGCTTCAATTTGAGTGGATTGTGAATTTTAGTTTAAGTTGTGATTGAAGGTTTCCTTGTTTGGGCGTTCTTCACTTTCCCAGTGATAGTAGCTATCACTATGTATATAGAAGCTTAGCCTTTAATTCTTTGAGCATATAAGTATCATGTCAGTACTTTCTTCTTAGTTGATTGACTTTGCTTATTGTTTGTTCTTGATGATAAATTTTAAATTGATAACTCTGTTACCAGCTTACTGCTTGATAAAAAATTGATAACTCTGTGATACGTGCTTCAAATGTTCGTGATATGAAGAGTTCAAGTGTTGTTTAGAAGATATTAGTTTACATTTTTAGAATATTTTAATTTAATTTGATATATTTTTATTTTGTTTATTTAATTACTAGATTGGGCCTTATGTTTATGGGCTTTAGGGTTTTCCTTGTTTTAACCTAATAAGAGGTTATAAATACCTCCTTAGCTATTGTAGTCGTAGTAAAGAATGATTTAGAGGTTTGAAAACCCCTTTTTTGATTTCGTGATGAAACCATGGTATGGTGTGGACAATTGAGGTTGAGGAGTCCATCTCTTGTTGTATTGGAAAATTGGGTAGAAGATTGATGAGTCCCTTCGATTCAATTTCTAAACTATGGCGTTGACAAGTTAGGTTGAGGAGTCCCTTTCTTGTTACGTCAATAAATTGGGTAGAAAGTAGAGTGATTCTCGTTGTACTCAATTTCAATATATCCTTTTTATTTCTATTCAATTTCAATGTTTTTTTTTATTCAGTTTGAATCCTTATCTTCTTGTTGTCCTTTTATTTCTTTATTATTTGGTATCAGAGCTCAGATATTAGATTAATTCTTACTAATCTATATTTGTTCTTCTTTTATCATAAAAAAAGAGTCCAGTGTTTGTCGCGTCTTTCTTTAAGTTCTTATATTCTTATTTTCTGTTTACATCTTATTATTGCTGATTTTATTGTTTAAAAGAAAAAAGCATACAATGAAAAAAAAGGAGAAAAAAATATATACAAGAAAGAAAAGAAAAAAACAAAAAAAAAAGAAATTATCTTTGTAATTATTGTCCTTTTCATATACTATTTTTTTACTTACAAGATAAGAGGACGAATCTGTTTTGAAGAGGAGGAGAATGATACGTGCTTCAAATATTCGTGATATGAAGAGTTTAAGTGTTATTTAGAAGATATTAGTTTACATTTTAAGAATGTTTTAATTTAATTTGATATATTTTGATTTTGTTGATTTAATTACTATATTAGGCCTCATGTTTATGGGCTTTAGAATTTTCCTTGTTTTAACCTAATAAGAGGTTATAAATACTTTCTTAGCTGTTGTAGTCATAGTACAGAATGATTTAGAAGTTTGAAAACCCCTTTTTTGGTTTCGTGATGAAACCATGGTATGGTGTGGACAATTGAGGTTGAGGAGTCCCTCTCTTGTTGCATCGGGGAATTGGGTAGAAAGTTGAGGAGTCCCTTCGATTCAATTTCCAAACTATGGCGTTGACAAGTTAGGTTGAGGAGTCTCTTTCTTGTTGCGTCAAGAAATTGGGTAGAAAGTAGAGTGATTCTCGTTGTACTCAATTTCAATCTATCCTTGTTATTTCTATTCAATTTCAATGTATCTTTTTTATTTAGTTTGAATCCTTATCTTTTTGTTGTCCTTTTATTTTTTTATCACTCTGATTCACTACTCATTCTTTCTTTTTTTTTTTCATTAGTTAAATTCTGTTAATTTTTTTTTATTTTGCATTGTCTATGTTATTGATTCACTGCTCATTCAATGTTTTTTTCTATTGTTAATTATTGTGCCGAAGCTTGTTAAAATTGAATTGAAAACTTTGTTAATTTTTGTTTAAATATGTTAATCATTGTGCTGATCTTATTAAAATTATGTTTGAAAACTTTGTTAATCTTAGTTAAATTTGGTTAATTTTTGTTAATCTTAATTTCTAAATTTTGTTTTGGTTTTTCACATTTATAGGAGTGCTGAAATGATGATAACATGCTAGCTAAAGGACTCAAAAATATTTTGATTCATGGAGACACTAATTTATGTAGAACTTTTAATTTTTGGTTGAACTTGTAGAGCTAATTTATGTAGACACTAATGCTATTTTGTTTAAAAATAATCTTAGTTAAATGAAAGATGTTTAAATTATCTATGTTGTTATATATTATATAAATATTGACTTTCTCAGCAAATTAGTTAATATATTAATCAATTAAAAAAATAATATAATTTAGTAAATTATGTGTCTAATTTGTGTCAAAAAACTTATTACAAAATAAATGTTGTGCTTTTGTAACTAATAGAATAAAAAATGTTACAAAATCAAGTTATATTTTGTATCAAAATTGTATGACAGCAAAAATTATATTGTTACCAAAAATATTTTAAAGATAAAAAATTGTTACCATTTTTGTAACAAATTTTTATTTTTGTATTAAAAAAATTGTTACAAAAATTTTTTATAATGAGACATATTGCAACAACCCTGTAACAAATTTTTTTGTTACAAATTCTTTTTATTTCGTTTCAAAATTAAGATTTTTTGTAATAATTTTTTTGTTACAAATACTATTTTTTCTTGTAGTGAAAGGTTCGGTTGATCTAATTAGAAGATCCGATTAGAAGTTGCTTGCTCAATTCTTTAATCATCGTGGAAACGATATTCACTCGCCGTGGTATTACTTGAAGCGACTTGGTGCACTTGCCAAGATTAGTGCCATTCAAGATTCGGCCTATCAAGTTTTTGGTCTTGTTGTCGGGGATTAACTGAGATTGGCAACATACATTTAATTGAATCACTAAATTAAATCTTTGTTTTTAATTTTTTTTAATTCTTCTTTTTCTCTTTTTATTCCACACAGTGCGTTTTATTTAATTGTTTGTTGTTGTGCATGCAAGGGAGAGAAGATTGGATACTCTTCTTTATACCACACCTTTCACTGATAGCTATGGAAGCAAAATCGTGAGACCCACTGTTCAAGCAAACAATTTTGAGTTAAAATCCTCACTAATCCAATTAGTACAGCAAGACCAATTTACTGGTAGCCCTCAAGAAGATCCTAATGTCCACATAGCTAGTTTTCTACAGCTATATGACACAGTAAAGAATAATGGAGTTAGCCCTGAAGTCATCTGGTTATGGCTATTTCTTTTTCTGTGAGAAATAGAGCCAAGAAGTGACTCCAAGCTCAACCTCTAGAGAGAATAGTAACATTGGATGATTTAGTTAACAAATTTTTAATTAAATATTTTTCACCTCAGAAATTGACTCGGTTGAGGGATGACATAAATTCCTTCTCCAAGAAAGAAGGTGAGTTACTTTATAAAGTTTGAAAAAGATACAAAGAGATGTTGAGAAAGTACCTACACCATGTCTTTTTTAAGTGGCTCCAAATCTAAATTTTTTATGATGGAGTCTCTCAAGCCTCAAAAATCATGATTGAATAATCAACAGGAGATTTATTACACAAAAAGACACCTAAAGAAGCATTGGAGTTGATCAAAATAGTGGTAGCCATCAATTTCATGCACTCATCCGAAAGAACCACAAAAAGAAAGTGATGGATACAATCTTAGCACAAAATAGAATTATGTCTCAACAAATCTCTTCACTCATAAAACAACTAGATAGAGCCAAGTTTCAGCCAATGAAACACAAGCTACATATGACTTGTGTGGAAGGTAAGGTATAAACAAAGAAGTCCATTCATCTAATGAGAAATTAAATTTCATGTGATATTTCTTAAAGCCAGAGAATGACCCGTTCTTAAAAACTTACAACCCTAGCTGGAGGAATAACCTTAATTTTAGTTGGAAAAATCAAGGACAAAGAAACTTTAATGTTCTATACCAACAACAAGCAAACCCTCAGAAACTATCACCTCTTGAGATTGTTATAGAGAAATTGTCCCAATCCATTGTTGTATTTGTACAACAAACACAAGGTTTCATGAAAAAAATAAGAACAAGCTTTAAAAAATCAAGAAGCTTCTATCAAAAATCTTGAAGTGCAAATAGGACAGATTGCCAAGCTATTGACAAAGAAGCTAGCAAATTTCTTTTCGAGTAAGGCTATCAACTTGAGGAGTAGAATAGTAGTTAACGAAGAGATTCCCAAGGAGAATGAAGGACAAGCTGAGGAGCCTTTATAGGAGAAAAAGGACGAGAAATCAAAGAAGGAGAATGCTCCTACAGAAATAAAAAAAGAGAATGTGAAAGCTTATGCATCAAGGATCGCATACCCTCAAAGGCTATAGAAGCGAGCAAAATTAGAAGAAGAAATTCTCCACATTTTTAAAGGTGTTTAAGAAACTATAAATCAATATTCCTTTCACGGAAGACATAGAACAAATGTTGTTCTACGCCAAGTTCATAAAGAAACTGCTATCCAAGAAAGGAACCCTCAAGGAGGATGAAACAATAATACTCACCAAGAAATACAGTGCTCTTATTCAAAGAAAACTACCACAGAAGCTAAAAAATTCAGGAAGTTTCCAAATTTCTTATACCATTGGGGATGTCACCATTGGGAATGCTCTTTGATTTAGGAGCAAGCATTTAATTTGATGCCTTTTTCTATGACGAGGAAGCTACAAATTGAAGAAGTAAAGCCAACAAGAATATCATTGCAACTGACTGATAGATCAACAAAATTTTTACATGGGATAGTGAAAATTGCATTGGTTAAAGTTAAAAAGTTCATCTTCCCTGTTGATTTTGTGATCTTCCCTGTTCATCTTTCAATATCTTAGGAAGACCTTTCTTAGCCACCAAACGAGCTCTCCTAGACCTCCAAAATAGTGAGCTAACACTAAGAGTGCATGATAAACAAATAGTTTTTAATGTCTTTAAAGCCATGCAACACCCTAGTGAATCAGAAAGTCGTATAGAAGTTGATCTAATTGATTTGTTAGTCTAAGAAATTGTTCATAAAAGAGCTCTTGAGGACTCTCTACAGCACCCAAGCTCTAAAAAGAAAAACAACTAGAAGAAGCGCATTCAATGAAGGAAAGTACTAGAAGAAGGTGTTGTGAAGCGATCCGACTTCCACTTTAGTAATACTATGAGTCAAGCTAACGACGTTAAAAGAGCGCTTGTTGGGAGGCAACCCAACCATAGTTAGCATCCCTTTTTATCTTCTCTTTTCCATTAAAGTATTTTTCTTCTTTCTAATTAGTTTTTTGAGAAAAAAAGGGAGCTGGTGCCTAATTTCAATAGTTAAAGTTTGGCGCCTTTGAAGGAGGCAAGGAAGCTAGTGCCCAGTGCTCATGTATTAATTGGCACCCAGGGGACCAACTAGGTACCCAAGGGTCACGTTAGGCGCCAGGGGCTCAAGTTTGATGCCCAGTGGTCTAAGTTTGATGCTTTTGAGAATTACTTCCTTGCTTATGAAGATTTACTTCCTCCTAGTGCCTTTAATTCTTGCTCATAATATTTGTTTTGCATACTTAATTATCTTTGTTTTTCCTTTATAACTACCACCATAATTGTTTGTTTTTCCAGGAATCATCATGCAACCTCTCTACATACACATGCATTCTCATATTATTTAAAACATTTACACTTAGAATTTTAACAAATCTCTAAGTTTTGTGTTAGTAGTTAAAGGAAAAACAAGGATTTTGGAATGATAGAAGAACATAACAAGAAGAAAGCCAGGCAAAAATAAGGATGAAGAAGACAATGATAAAGAGTAAAATTGTGATAATTTTGTTTTTCTAGTGGTTAGTTATATTTTTTTTCTTTTTTCTTCTTTTTTTCATCATGTTTTCTTTGTGTTTTCTATTTTTTCCATTTTTCTTGTAAAATTCAGTTTGTTTAAAGTTTTATTTGCTCGTTTGTAACAACTTTTGAATATTAGAGAGTATCTGATTGAGAGAAATTGATGAATAAAAAAGAGATTTGTTGAGTTTGAAAAATTTAAGTTAAAATTAATATGATGAATAAACATTATTAAAAATATTATTGAATATTTATTTAATTATATCCAATTGATTGTTTGATAAATTTGGTGAGTGTGTAGGAAAATAACTCATTTTTCATAATGGGTTAAAAGCTAAACAAGCCCAATTTGATCATTAAATTAATTAAGTCTTGTGCAAAATTAATAGTGGCTGAATCTTGAAGTAAAGGAAGAAAAGTTAAGCCCAAATCACAAGCCCAAAAGTCAAGTATGAGGAACCAAAGAAAGAAACCAAGTCCAATTAGTATAGAACCAAAGTTTCATTTGGTTATCTACCCCTTGGTTAAAGTGGCACATTTTTCAAGTTCCAACTCACATTGAAAAGTCTTCATTTCTTGGTTATTGGGACTTGGAATTCAATTGAGTTTAATTTCCCTGATAGCTTCCACCAAAAGATTTTTCTCTCTTCTCTCTCCCCTCTCATGCTTCGGTCAAATCATGAAATTATCCAAGAAGAAAAAAGAAAAAAAATAGAAAGATCAGAGGCTAGATTTTAAAGAAAGATAAAAAGGTTTTTGCCAAATCAAAATAAAAAAAAGAAGGCTACAAACCCTAGCTACTCTCTCGGTTAAAACACAAAAAAAAAAGTTTGTTTCTTCATTTGTGCTTCACCAAGGATCAAAGAAGAAAGTTTCAAGCTCTCATGCATGGAAGAGGTAACCATGGAGAACGTAAAGACTTCAAAGGTCAGAACCATATCAATGTCCAGAATCAATTCTTGGGGCCAAAGTCAAGTTCAATGGCCAAGATTGAAGAAGATGGATAAAAAAGGATGAGAGAGGTGCATGCAAATATATTTGTTTTCCCTCTCTCTCTTCTCTATTCAAGCCGCTGTTACTCTAAGGTTGGAGAAGAAGTTGCTGGGTTGGTTGAACCAGTTTCAACCTTAGAAGCTTCATCCTTCTATATTAAGGGTGAATAGCCAAGGTTTGAGATCAAGGAGAGTAAGTGAAAAAGCACAGAGTTCTCATAGCTACCCTAAAGCTGTATGAGTTCTTCTCATTCAATGAAGTATAGGTTTTGAATCCTAGTCAAATTCAGATTGGGTTTAGAATCTGGATTTGTCCCAGATAGGATTGGGTAGATCCTAGGAAAATATTGGTGTTTGTAATCTTGAAAAAGATAGTGAAATTCCATCATTGTTGTGATGGAGACTGGAAGAACTACAGCTTTAGGAAGGAAAGAATGAATATTTTTGTTCAGTTTGTAGATTACAGATTTTGGAAGATAATTCTGGAAGGCTCACAATTCCCAATTACAACAGGAGCTGGTGATGTTGTTGTTCCCAAAGCTGAGAGTGATTGGAATGATGATGACAGGAAGAAAATTGAGCTCAATACCAAAGCTGTCAACCTTCTTAATTGTGCTGTCAGCTTCGAGGAATACCAATGGGTATCAAGATGAACAATAGCAAAGGAAATTTGGGACAAGCTTCAAGTTACTCATGAAGCCATAACCCAAGTCAAAAGAACCAGAATAGACATGTTAAACAGAGAGTACGAAATATTCTCATTGAAGGAAGGAGAAACAATTGATGAAATGTTTGAAAGATTTAGCATTATCATCACTGGCTTGGATGCTATGGGAACCAAACAATCAGAATCTGTGCTTGTGAGAAAAATATTGAGATGTCTCACTAAAGAGTGGAAAACCAATGCTATAGTAATAGCTGAGAGTAGTGGCATTGATGAAATGACCTATGATTATCTGAGAGGAAACTTACTTGCTTTTGAAAATACTTATTCGAAAAAAAGATACAAAAAAGAAAGGAGTTGCTCTCAAATCTGTCACTGAATCTCTGGATGATGAATCCAGCGATAATTTATCTGACGATGATTTTGTTTTGTTTGCTAAGAAATTCAGGATAATGATGAAGCAAAAGGAACGAAACAAAGGAGGTAATTCAAGGAAACCAAAAAGGGATTTAAGCAAGGTCATTTGCCACAACTGCAGAGAAGTTGGACACTACAAGTTTGACAGTCCAAAACTGAAGAAAGAGGACAAGCCGAAAAGGAAAAAGAAGAAGGGACTCATGGAATCTTGGGAAGACTTGGAGAATGACTTTGAAGATGAGGATGAATCTGAAACTAAATCCCAAACCTGTCTCATTGCCGATCAAAATGATCAAGTACATTTCATTGAACTTACTACTGTGATAAACCCCAATTTTGTGGTTTATCTTGTGCTAAATTTAGTGGATTTTATCAACTATTCTCACACTTATTCATGCAATTTGCATGGTTTTAAGATTCCTTCCTAATTTTGTGTTATAAATGAAAATATGCTTCCAAAGCCTTAAAATCACTAATTTTTAATCCTCTCTTATTACCATTCGATGCCGTGATGTGTTTGTTAAGTGATTTTAGAGATCATAGGGCAGGAATGGCTTAGAGGATGGAAAGGAAGCATGCAAAAGTGGAAGAAACACAAGAAAATGAAGATTTGAGAAGCTGATGCCAATGCGCACGCATGGACGACGTGTGCGCGTGATCGCACCATACTCCGAGCGACGCGTATGCGTGGGCGACGCGTACACGTGACAGAGCGTCACATGCTACATTAAACAGAAAACGCTGGGGGCGATTTCTAGGCTGATTTAGACCCAGTTTCAGAGTAGAGCTGGATGGAGGGAATTAATTCACACTTTTATTTATACAATCTTAGGTTTAGATGTAGGTTTCTAGAGAGAGAGAAAGGCTCTCTCCTCTCTCTAGGTTTTAGGGTTTTTAGGTTTAGCTATTCTCAAATTCAGATTTCTACCTTGCTTTTATTTAGTTTTCTTCTACTTTCATTTGTTCTAGTACCTTGATTTATCTACTTCTATCATTGATTCTTTTATGTGGCCAATTTAGTTTATGAACTCTTATGTTTTCTATGATCCATGTTAATGCAATTTATGTTTCCATGTTTATGATTGCTTTCGTTAATTTGTGTTATTGATTCCTTGCAATTGTTGATCTTAGATTTTACATTCTCTTATTACTTTTCTATGTTTTTATTTTATGCCTTCCAAGTGTTTGATAAAATGCTTAGTTGAATTTTAATTTAGATTTTTGTATTCTTAGCTTGAATTGAGTAAGTTGGAGACTCTTGAATTGTCAAAGTCTCTTGTTGGTTGGTGATTGAAAGTTGCTAGTTGGCTTGAACTTCACTAACTCTAGTCTTTGATTAGGACTTGTGAACTCAAGTTGAATTGCTCACTTGACTTTCCTTCATTGTTAGAGGTTAACTAAGTGAAAGCAAAAGGCAATTACCATCACAATTGATGATGATAATGAGGATAGGAATTCTAATTCTCAATCCTTGGTAGGACTTTTCTTAGTTATTATTTTATTTCCTTGTTATTTACATTACTTGTCTCTTATCACAAAAACCCCCAAAACACTTTTCTACAGCCAATAATAAAATACACTTCCCTGCAATTTCTTGAGAGATGACCCAAGGTTTAAATACTTCGGTTAATTTTATTGGGTTTATATTTGTGACAAACAATCTAAACGTTGACTGAGGTTTAGTTGTCGGTTTAGAACTATACTTGCAATGCGATAATTTTTGTGAAAATCTTTACCGACATTTTTCCTTCGTCATACTAAAGACCTTCATCTTATGATAGATCATCTCATTGAAAAACTCAAATACTTCTTAAATGAAAACTATGAAGTTGAATCTCAAAATACCATTCTAAAGGCAGAAAATGGCTTTCTCAAAGATAAATTAAGGGAAGCCAAAATCGCTGTTGATCTTGTTAAAGAAAAAAGCGGTTAAAGGATGAAATTAAGGGTTATAAGAAACAACATTCTGTGATTGTATATCTAAATTGTTTTGAGAAAAATGAAAGGTTGCATAAAGAGATAAAAATCCTAAAAGAGGACCTAGCTAACTTTGCTCAAAGTTCTGAAAATTTGAATAAACTTTTGGCTAGTAAAAAACCTTTCTATGATAAAGCTGGTTTGGATTTTCACAAGAAATATATCAAGTTTATTGAAAAATCCCCTTTTTCCAATATGGCTTCCACCTCGGATGACATACAATTTCAAAATGCAACAAGTTTAAAAAATTAGCACTTTAAAAGATTTTGTAGACTATGCATTCGAAATGGGCATTTTCCAATTCAATATTTCATGAGTGAGAGAATGATTGGAGACAAAGTGTACAAGGCAGTAGGCAACTACAATGGTCTTGGCCAAAGAAGATGGTTTAACATTAAACGATTCAAAAAGATTTGGATACCTAAGGTCACTTGAGTATTTTTTTTGTAGGTTTGCCTAGCATCTGAGAGAAAAGACAACATGTGGTATATGCATAGCGGATGCTCTAGGCATATGACCGGAAAATCTACATTCTTCATCAAGCTTGATGAGTATGATGGAGGCTTTGTAAATTTCGATGATAACGGTAAAGGAAAAATAGTGGCCAGAGGTAAAGTTGGTAAGAACTTCCCTTCCTTCATAAATGATGTTTTACTTCTTGATGGATTGAAACATAACCTACTGAGCATTAGCCAATTGTGTTATCTTGAATATTTGGTTATTTTTAGAAAATTGGATTGCTTGGTTGTTTGTGAAAAATCAGGTGATGTTTTATTTGAGGCAAAAAGATGCAACAATGTGTATGGACTTACTCTAGAGGACTTAAAATATCAAAAGTAACATATTTTACCTCTATTGAATCAGAAAATAGCTTTGGTATAAGAAATTGGGGCATGCTAGTATGTACCAAATTTCTAAACTTGTTAAGAAAAATCTGGTTAGAGGAATTTCAAATATTAAATTTGACAAAGATATTACTTGTGAAGCTTGTCAATTAGGCAAACAAGTAAAATCTTCTTTTAAAACCAAGGATGGAATTTCTACTAAAAGGCCATTAGAAATGTTGCATATTGATCTTTTTGGTCCCACTAGAACTCAAAGTTTGGTAGTGGTTGATGATTATTCAAGATATGGATGGGTTCTTTTCTTGGCTCAAAAAATTGATGCTTTCTATGCCTTTTCTTCTCTTTGTAAAAAGATTCAAAATGAAAAGGATTTAAAAATTGCCCACATAGAAGTGGTCATGGAAAGGAATTTGAAAATCAAGATTTTGAAAGATTTTGTGATGAATTTGGAATTGCTCAAAACTTTTTATGTCTTAGAAAACCTCAATAAAATGGGGTTGTTGAAAGAAGAAATAGAAGTCTTCAAGAAATGACAAGGGCAATGCTTTGTGAAAATGATGTTTGATGAGCGGATATTTTATACACCTTTTGGCATCATTTTCATATAGTTTTTGTTATATTTTGTTTAAGTTTTATTATATTTTCATAGGTTTTAGTACAAAATTCATATTTTTGGATTCTACTTTGATTTTGTGTGTTTTATGATGATTTCAGGTATTTTTTGGCTGAAATTGAGGAGCTTTAGAAAAAGTCTAAGTAAGAGACAGAGAAAGGACTACAGATGCTGTTAGATTCTGACCTCCGTGCACTCGAAGGAGCATTTTTGGAGCTACAGAAGTTCAAATGGCGCGCTCTCAACGGCATCGGAAAGCTAACATCTAGTGCTTTCCAGAAATATATAATATTCTATACTTTTTTTTGGAAATAAAGGTCCAAAACTGGTGTTCAATGCCAGTACGTCATCCTCTTTTTGGCGTTGGACGCCCAAAAGGGAGAAGCTAGCGTCCAACGCCCAAAAAGGAGTCCAAAGCTGGCGTTCAATGCCCAAGAAGGGTACTAGCTCATGGAGTCACCCTTAGCTCAGCCCAAACACTCACCTAGTGAGCCTAAGAAGTGGATTTTTGCATTATCAACCTAGTTTATCCTATTTCTGTAATCCTCAGTTGCTAGATTAGTATATATAGAACAAGGATCACCCTTGTTAGAGTCACTAACCTCCTAGGTTAAGGTTAGGAGCTCTGTTGATTCTTATGGATTAATAATATCATTATTCTATTTCAATCTATGCATGATTCCATTCTAAAACATATCTTCGTTCTTTATCCTAATGAATTGGGAGTGTAACTTGACCGTCATCCCTATTCTACATGGGTTCGTGCGAGTCCTTGATGGGATAGTACTGAACCACAAGCTTGATTATACATCTCTTAGACGGCTAATCCACGACTTCATTGGGGACTTGGAGACATTAGTTCATGAGAGGTACGGGGTGATTAGGGCCTTTGTGGTATAGGCTAGAATCAATGGAGTAGTGTTCTCTGATCCAGAAGATCCGACTTTGTCTGTTCCGCTTTGAGTAGGATCACAAGGGAATGGATCGCAGGAGCTTCACCCCTGTTTAGATTGGATGACCACTGACCTGACATTTGATCTGAAGCAAAGGAGATTAATGACCACTGACCTGGCGTTAGTCACTTACAACCTGCCATGGAATGAATCATCAGAAGTTGAAGTAGAACAGTAAGAAAAGAAGATCCAGAAGGAGGAAGCATCTCCGAAGCCTCAATCGTTCTCCTATTATTGATTTCACAGCATTTAAGTAATTCTATCTTTATTCTATTTTTATGTGTTTTTCCACAACAACTATCATTTCTATCCGCCTGACTATGATCTACAAGGTAGCCATTGCTTGTTCAAACCAACAATATCCATGGGATCAACCCTCACTCACCTGAGGTATTACTTGGACGACCTGATGCACTTGCCGGTCTATCTGTGTGAATATTGCGGAGTCAATTTTGTGCACCAAGTTTTTTAGAACACCAAACTTAAAACTGTTGCTTGTCCCCAAGCAACCAAAAACAAAGTAGGATTAAAAAGAAGAGAAGGATACAATAAATCTCAGAGTTTTCAATAAAGATCAATTTCAATTAGATGAGCGAGACTAATGGCTATTCACTTCTGAATAGTTTTGGCATCTCACTTTCCCTTGAAGCTCAGAATAATTGGCATCTTTAGGAACTCAGAATCTAGATGATATTATTGACTTTCCTAGTTCAGTTCTTTTTTATTCTTGAACACAGCTTCTTTTGAGGATTGGCCATGACCCTAAGGGCTTTGTTTTCCAGTATTACCACCGGATACATAAACGCCACAGACACTTAACAGGGTGAACCCTTTAGGATTGTGATTCAGCTTTGCTAGAATCCCAGCCAGTTGTGTCCAGAGTTCTTAAGCACACTCTTTTTCTTTGGATCACAACTTTAACTGCTTTAAATGGTTTTCACTTGACACCTTTACACCACAAGCATTTAGTTAGCGGAGGAGCTCATTTGACCTGTTAGGCCAAGATTTTGTTTCTTTTAGGCCCTCTTAACCATTGATACTCAAAGTCTTGGATCCTTGCTCTTGCCTTTTGGTTTAAAGAGCTATTGGCTTTTTCTTTTTCTTTCTGCTTGCTTTTTTTTTCGCATTTTTCTTTCTTTTTTCTTTTTTTTTCTTTTTGCTGCTTTTTCTTGCTTTAAGAATTAATTTTTGGATTTTCAATTACCAATAATATTTCTCCTTTTTCATCATTCTTTCAAGAGCCAGCATTCTTAACTTCAACATTAAACATGCACTGTTTATTCATGCATTCAGAAATTAAAAACAATGCCACCACATCAAAATAATTAAACTATTCTTATAATATAACTCGAAATTCATGCATCTTTACTACTTCTAAAAAAAATCAATTTTTATTCAAGTTCAATGAGATGATAAGAGGAACATTTTATACCTGATTGGTTAAAAAGGAAAATAGAAACTTAAATCCTAATAATGCTTATGCAATTCTTAAATTGAAAGACAGAAACTTAAATGCAAACTTAAATGCTACTAGTGATAATGTAAATCTAAATATGAGAAACAACAACTAAAATAAGCACAAAAATAGGGAGGTGGAACTCAACCACCTTACTCATGGTTGGTGTTAGGCTCTTCAGGGGATAATTTCTGATGCTTCAATTCTTCTAGTTCACGCCCCTGCTTCTCTTGTTCCTTGACTTGTTTGCAAAGCATGCTACTCTGGTCTCTTTGCTCCTCCCTTAATTGATCCAAGGTGGTTTGCAATTGTGCAACACATGCTTCCAGCTGGGTCCAATATTCAATTGGAGGGATCTCTTGTGTTTGAAGAGGCTCAGGTGTCTTCCTTTTGGGATGATCATCCGGTAGTCTGGCGCTTTCCATCACTTGCTTGGTGATGGGGCTATCTGTTGGGATGCATGAGTCTCTGTTAATCAGGACTCCATCCTCCTTGCACGGGCAAAAGATAAGATTTGGATAGGCCAACTTGGCTTGAGTTGACATCCTGTTTGCAACCCTATACAGCTCAATGACGATTACTTGGTGGATGGTGTGCAAAATTGACTCCGCAATATTTGCACAGATAGACCCACGGAGCTTGTTAGTTTGAGCAAGCAATGGCTACCTTGTAGATCTTAGGCAGTCGATTAGAAAAAATGATAGTTGTTGCGCATAAAATAGATAAATAAATAAAACGTTACTAGATAGGTGTGAAATCAGTGATGAGAGAATGGTTGAGGCTTTGGAGATGCTTCTTCCTTCTGGATCAACTTTTCTCCCCATCTACTCTAACTTCTGATGATTCATTCCATGGTAGGCTATAAATGACTAACGCCAGGTCAGTGGTCATTAGCCTCCTCTGCTTCAGATCAAGCGCCAGGTCAGTGGTCATCCAATCTTAATAGGAGTGAAGCTCTAGCAGTCCATTCCCTTAGTGATCCTACTCAAAATGTCACAGACAAGGTCGGATCTTTCAGATCAGAGAACGCTGCTCCTTTGATTCTATACCACAAAGGCCCTGATCTCCCCTGTACCTCGGTTGCATTGATGTCTCCAAGTACCCAACGAAGTTGTTGATTAGTTGTCTAGGAGATGTATAATCAAGATTGTGATTCAGTACTATTCCATCAAGGACTGGCAAGAACCCATGTAGAATAGGGTTGAGGGTGGTGCACGTGTACGCAAAACCCACACTATTTCGTACAGCAAGAATACCAGCAAGTGCACTGGATCGTCCAAGTAATACCTGAGCGAGTCAGGGTCGATCCCACGAGAATTGTGGCTTGAAGCAAGCTATAGTTATCTTGCAGGTCTTAGTCAGGTGGAATATGAAGAAGTTAACTAATAGGAATTATATGCTGGGAATAAAGTTGAAAGTTGGAGTTGCTTTGTCTTTCTGAAGTAATTCTGGTACTACTGTCTTCTTTTCTTGTGAATGATCTTCTTCTATGGCAAGCTGTAAGTGATCAAAGCCATTGCCTGTGGTCATTGATCTCCTCTGCTACAGGTTGAACACGGCCGTGGCCATTGGTCGTGGTTACTCAATCTGACGAAGGGTGAAGCGCATAGCAGTCCATTCTCTTGGCGATCCTACTGAAAATGCCACAGACAAGGTCGAATCTTTCGGATCAGAGAACGCTGCTTCTTTGGATTCTAGCCTATACCACGGAGACACTAGTCTCCCCGAAAATCGGCTGAACTGGTGTCTCGAGAAGTCCCCAACGAAGTTGTGGATTAACCGTCTGAGAGATGTATAAACATAGCTGTTGGCTCGTGCTTTTCTTCTAGGTACTCACACGAACCCAAGTAGACGTGGGTGTTTATCAGGTACATTCATCTTAATATGATGAATAGAGCCAATTTGTCAGATCGTCCTGTTCACCACAATGAAGATCGAAATATACATCTTAGAGATAGATCAGACACGGATCGAAGAAGAAACAATAGTACTTTTATTAATTCATAGGACTCAGCAGGGCTCTTCCCCTCAACCTAGGAGGTTTAGAAACTCATACTAAAGTTAAAAACAATAGAAAAAATTAAATAGGGCTGAATGGTGTATGATGTCTGAAAATCATGTAAAATACACTTTAAATACTAAACAGATGACTAGTAAGGGTAAAGTAGTCTATTTAGGGCTAAAATTCACTTCTGGAGCCCACATGGTGAGTGTTTGGGCTGAGCTTTGATGAGATCCACGTGCTATGAGGTCTCTTGGGCATGGAATGCCAGCTAGGGGGTCCTCTCTGGGCCTTTGAATACTGGGCTCTGCTCTTTGGGCGCTGGACGCCTGGAAGGGGGCAAGAAGCTGGCGTTGGACGCCAGTTTTGGGCCTTCTAATCCAAAGCAAAGTATGGACTATTATATATTTCTAGAAAGCTCTGGAAGTCAGATTTCCATAGCCATTGAGAGTGCTCCATTTATACTTCTGTAGCTCCAGAAAAGTTCTTTCGAATGCAGGCAGGTCAGATCTGGACAGCATCTGCAGTGCTTTCTCTGTCTCTGAATCAGAATTCTACTCCAACTCCTCAATTTCAGCCAGAAAATACCTGAAATTGCCCAAAAACACAAAACTCATAGTAGAATCCAAAAATATGAATTTAACACTAAAACCTATAAAAACTAAATAAAATTACTAAAAACTATATGAAAATGATGTCAAAAAGCGTATAAAATATCCGCTCATCACAACACCAAACTTAAACCATTGCTTGTCCCCAAGCAACTAAAAACACAGTAGGATAAAAATAAAATTAAGATACAATAAATTTCTAAGTTTCAAATGAAGCTTAGTTAAAATTAGATGAGCGGGACTAAGTAGCTTTTTGCTTCTGAATAGTTTTGGCATCTCACTATCTATTGAAACTCAGAGATGTTGGCATCTTTAAGAACTTAGAATCAGATGATATTATTGACTCTCCAAGTTAAGCTTATTTTAATTCTTGAACACAGCTTTCTGAGTCTTGGCCGTGACCCTAAGCACTCTGTTTTCCAGTATTACCACCGGATACATTCATGCCACAGACACTTAACAGGGTGAACCTTTTCAGATTGTGACTCAGCTTTGCTAGAGTCCCCAGATAGAGGTGTCCAGAGTTCTTAAGCACACTCTTTTTCTTTGGACCACGACTTTAACTGCTCAGTCTCAAGCTTTTCACTTGACACCTTCACCCCATAAGCACATGGTTAGGGATAGCTTGGTTTAGCCGCTTAGGCCAGGATTGTATTCCTTTGGGCCCTCCTAATCACTGATGCTCAAAGCCTTCGGTCCTTTTACCCTTGCCTTTTGGTTTAAAGGGTTATTGGCTTTTTCTGCTTGTTTTTTATTATTTTTTTTTGCCACTTTTCTTTTTTTTTTCGCATACATATATTTTTTTTCTTTTGCAACATGCTTTTTCTTTTGCTTTTTGCTGCTTTTTCTTACTTCAAGAATCAATTTTCAGATTTTTCAGATTATCAATAATATTTTTCCTTTTTTCTTATTCTTTCAAAAGCCAACATTCATAAATTTCAACTTCAAATATGCACTGTTTATTTCATACATTCAAAAATAAAAATAAGAATTGAACCCTAGATCTAAGATGCAAAGTACCCTAAAAACCCTAATTCTAGAGAGAAGATGGAGCTTCTCTCTCTAGAAAACTAAACTACATGATGCTAACCTATAACTAATTACTCCCCCTTTTGTCCAAGCTTGAATTTTGCACGAAATAGCCTCTGGAATCAGTTGGATTTGGGCCTGGGAAGCTCAGAAATCGCGCCTAGCATTTTCACTTTAATAAGGTCATGTGCGAGCTGTGACGCATACGCATGGGTCACGCGTACGCGTCGTCTGGCGTTTTCCTTCTCACGCGTACGCATCATGTCATGCGTACGCGTCACCTGGCAATCTCATCTTCATGCGTTTGCATCATGCCATGCGTGCGCGACAATCTATGTACTCCAAATCCTTGTTTTTCAATGAATTCTTCACTTTGCATGCTTTTCTCTTCACTTCTTCCATCCAATACTTACCTTCTAAACCTGAAATCACTCAACAAACACATCAAGGCATCGAATGGAATTAAATAAATTAAATTTAGCTAATTTAAGGCCTAAAAAGTATGTTTTTACACTTAAGCACAAAATTAGAGAGAATTACAAAACCATGCTATTTCATTGAATAAATGTGAGAAATGTTGATAAAATCCCCTAAAATAAGCACAAGATAAAGCACAAAATTGGGGTTTATCAAACCTCCCCACACTTAAACCAAGCATGTCCTCATGCTAAAGTCAAGAAAGAGACAAATGGTATCAACGTTTATTCAATTCAAACTATCTATATGCAATCTACCTACATGCAGTCTATCTAAATGAATGTAACTATTTAGTCAAAATAAATCAATTTCCAAGAATACATATACGAACATAAGGGCTAAAGCAATTGTAATCAAATCAAACCCACAATTTAATTGAGTTATTAAAAGGATTTTACAAACTTGCAAGAAAAGATGATCATGGGTGAAAACATGTAATTGAGCGATCGAACCCTCACCGGATGTGTATCCGCTCTAGTCACTCAAGTGTATGGGGTTGATTCAATCAATTCTCCCCTAATCATGCTTTACAAGATTTGTTTTTCATCTAACAATCAACAATTATTTCATGCATGCATACAAATATCATGAGGACTTTCCCAAAGGTTGTAATGGGGCTAGGGTCAAAGCAGGATTGCATATGGTTAGGTGGACTAGTATTTGAATCTTTGATTAACCTAAGCTTCCCACCTAACCTATATAACAACCTATACAATTCTAAACAAACCTAACTACCGATAATTCTCACTTTTTCACACACTAATGCATTCTCTTTTTTATCACAACTCATGCATTGATTTTTGTTAAACTTTACTTTGGGGCATTTTGTCTCCTTTTTATTGCTTTTATTTTTCTTTCTTTTTCTATTTTTTCTTTGTATATATATATATATATATATATATATTTTTTTTCTTTTTTTTTCCTCAAATTTTTTTTCAAACTAAAATATATACAAGAGCATCAATACATATGGTTTACACATTCAATAGAAATACGAAAACACTCTTTTATCCCAACAATGTTTCCAACTCTCCCAAACTTGAATGATAAATACTCTCACTAGCCTAAGCTAATCAAAGATCCAAACAAGGAACATTTATTATTTTTCACTTAGGCTTGTAATGTGCTAAAATTAAGAACAAATGGGTTAAGAATAGGCTCAAAATTGGCTAATAATGGAAGATAAATGGTAAGGCTATTTGGGTACGTGAGCTAATTGAAACAATGGCCTCAATCATATAAGTGCATTCATACACAAAATAATGGACATAAAGAATCAAACAAATCAAAGATTACAATCATAGAAAGAGAATAATACACACAAGAATGAAAATAAGTAGTTATATGATGTAACCACATAGTTAGGCTCAAATCTCACATGCTTGTGTTCTTAGCTCAAAACATGTTCCACAATATATAGTTCAAGCAAGTTTTAATTTTTTTTTTTCAAATCAATTAGGGGTGCCCTATAGATAAAGTTCTTGAAAAATCTCATTATTTTGACTAAGCTTATTATATTATATACGCAAAATAAGAAAATGCAACTAAAAATCCTAAAAGACATAAAAATAAAATGCAAAAGTGTCGGGATTAGAAATTCTCACCCAAAAATGCCGATCGGTCGGACGACCTCTCCACACTTAAAAGTTTGCACCGTCCTTGGTGCATTCACAGATGAGCAAGGGGGTACGGCGACTCTCCGGGTTGCCACCTTCAGCTGGTGGATCAACCGGCTGCTGCGTGTTCTTTTCCTTTCCGCTTCCATTTTTGCTTATGGTGGCTTATCCTGAAAATAGAAAACAGGTGATGACAAGTTATCTTAGCCTAGTTTCACTAGTCTTTTTCTTTTGTTTTCAATTGATTTTATGCACTTTCTTGAGCCATAAGTAAGCCAATTGGGTAGAATTTCATGTTTCCTTAGATTCAATCAACCATGGATGAATTGATGCATTTTCATGAGTTTTATGCCATAATTGCTTATATGACAAGAAAAAGAATAACTCTCATGATTAGAGCATAGATTTGATGCAATTGTTGGTTGATGATAGGTGGAATAAAGCTTGGAAGAAGGTTGAGAAAAAGGGGATAGCAAGAGGCAAGAGGAAGGACTCAAACGTGAGGAAGAGTGCAACCACACCCTGGAGGCAAGCCAAGTTTGTGCCAACGTTTGCCTCAAACGTTGAGGCAAACGTTGGCTGAAGAAGAGTCAAGGGAAGGGCCAACGTTTGCCTCAAACGTGAGGTCAAACGTTGGCGCAACAAGAACAAGGATGAACACCCCTGGAGCTTGGCAACATTTGCGCCAACGTTTGCCTCAAACTTGAGGTCAAACGTTGGCGCCATAAAAGCAAAGAAGAGCACCTCTGTTTGATGCATTGAGTGAGCCACGTTTGCGCCAACGTTTGCCTCAAACGTTAGGCCAAACGTTGGCCAAAGGAGTAGCATGGGAGAACCATGTTTGAGCTCACGTTTGACCTCAAACGTTGGCTCAAACGTGGATGACAGCAACTTGGCTGAGCTGTATAATGCTACACACGAAGACGTTTGAGTCAACGTTTGCCTCAAACGTTGACTCAAACGTGAATGGTTCATGGTCCGGTTCACAAGTGGATTTCTTCCCAACACCAAGAGCAATCAACAGAGGCTATTATCAGCCCAATTCCATCAAGGCCAAGGCCCAATTCAAGGCTTGAAGATCATTAGAAGAAAGTGTATAAATAGAAGTTAGTTTGATTTAGGAGAGAAGTGAACTTTTACTTTTGATTTTGCACCTCTTAGAAGAACTTTTACTTTTGAATTTACTCACTGTAACTTGAATAGTTTTTTACTTCTGAGCGGGACTTGTAGCTTTTTGCCTCTTGAATAGTTTTGGCATCTCGCTTTATCCATTGAGGTTTAGAATGATTGGCATCTATAGGAACTCAGAATTCAGATAGTGTTATTGATTCTCCTAGTTCAGTATGATGATTCTTGAACACAGCTACTTTATGAGTCTTGGCCGTGGCCCTAAGCACTTTGTTTTCCAGTATTACCACCGGATACATAAATGCCACAGACACATAACTGGGTGAACCTTTTCAGATTGTGACTCAGCTTTGCTAAAGTCCCCAATTAGAGGTGTCCAGGGTTCTTAAGCACACTCTTCTTTTTGCTTTAGACCTTGACTTTAACCGCTCTGTCTCAAGTTTTCACTTGACACCTTCACGCCACAAGCACATGGTTAGGGACAGCTTGGTTTAGCCGCTTAGGCCAGGATTTTATTCCTTTAGGCCCTCCTATCCACTGATGCTCAAAGCCTTGGGTCCTTTTTATTACCCTTGCCTTTTGGTTTTAAGGGCTATTGGCTTTTTCTGCTTGCTTTTTTTTTTCTTTTTTTTATTTTTGCCATATTTTTTTTTCTGCAAGCTTTGTATTCACTGCTTTTTCTTGCTTCAAGAATCATTTTTATGATTTTTCAGATTATCAAATAACATGTCTCCTGTTCATCATTCTTTCAAGACCCAACATATTTAACATTCATAAACAACAACTTCGAAAGACATATGCACTGTTCAAGCATTCATTCAGAAAACAAAAAATATTGTCACCACATCAAAATAATTAAGCTAAGTTCAAGGATAAATTCGAAACTCATGTACTTCTTGTTCTTTTGAATTAAAATATTTTTCATTTAAGAGAGGTAATGGATTCATAGGACATTCATAAATTTAATACATAGTTACTAAATACTAATGATCATGTAATAAAGCACAAACATAGATAAACATTTAACATAATAAACAAAAAACGGAAAATTTAAGAACAAGGAATGAGTCCACCTTAGTGATGGTGGCATTTTCTTCTTGAGGAACCAATGATGTCCTTAAGCTCTTCTATGTCTCTTCCTTGTCTTTGTTGCTCCTCCCTCATTGCTCTTTGATCTTCTCTAATTTCATGGAGGATAATGGAGTGATCTTGATGTTCCACCCTTAGTTGTCCCATGTTGGAACTTAATTCTCCTAGGGAGGTGTTGATTTGCTCCCAATAATTGTGTGGAGGAAAATGTATCCCCTGAGGTATCTCAGGGATCTCTTGATTTGCAGTCAAATGTTCTACCACTGAGCTATAGACCCTTGAGATGAATCTCTCCATCTCCTATGACTCAGAGGTGGAAGCTTTTGTCTTCTCTTTCCTCTTTCTAGAGGTTTCTCTGGCCTTAGGTGCCATCAATGGTTATGGAAAAACAAAAAAAGCTATGCTTTTACCACATCAAACTTAGAATGTTGCTCGCCCTCGAGCAAAAGAAGAAAGAATAGAAGAAGAAGAAGAAGATATGGAGGAGATGGAAGGATGTGTATTCGGCTATATGGGTGGGATTGGGTGGGAAAGAGATTTTGAATTTTGAAGGTAGGTAGGGTGTATAGATGTGAGTGGTGAATGAAAAATAGAAGGGATGACCCTGAATGGAGAGAGAGAGAGGGTGAGGTAGGTGGAGATCCTGTGAGGTCTACAGATCCTGAGGTATCAAGGATTTACATCCCTGCACCAATTAGGCATGTAAAATGCCTTTGCATGCAATTCTGGCGTTTAAACGCTGAATTGATGCTTGTTCTGGGCGTTCAACGCCCAGATGCAACATGTTTTTGGCGTTGAACGCCAGTTCTATGCTTGTTTCTGGCGTTCAGCGCCAGTCTTCTCAGGGTGCATTCCTGGATGTTGCTTGTTTCTGGCGTTCAACGCCAGATCCATGCTCTGTTCTGGCGTTGAACGCCAGCCAGATGCTTCTTACTGGCGTTTAAACGCCAGTAAGTCCTTCCTCCAGGGTGTGATTTTTCTTCTGCTATTTTTTTTGTTTTTAATTTTTGTATTTATTTTGTGACTCCACATGATCATGAACCTAATAAAACATGAAAGAACAATAAAAATAAAAATAAAATTAGATAAATAAAAATTGGGTTGCCTCCCAACAAGCGCTTCTTTAATGTCAATAGCTTGACAGTGAGCTCTCATGGAGCCTCACAGATGTTCAGAGCATTGTTGAGACTTCCCAACACCAAACTTAGAGTTTGGATATGGGAGTTCAACACCAAACTTAGAGTTTGGTTGTGGCCTCCCAACACCAAACTTAGAGTTTGACTGTGGGGGCTCTGGTTGACTCTGCAGTGACAGAAGCTTTTCATGCTTCCTCTCAATGGTTACAGAGATAGATCCTTGAGTTTTAAACACAAGGTTATCCTCATTTAGTTGAAGGATCAATTCTCCTCTATCCACACCAATCACAGCTCTTGCTGTGGCTAGGAAGGGTCTTCCAAGGATGATGGATTCATCCTCATCCTTCCCAGTGTCTAGGATTATGAAATCAGCAGGGATGTAAAGGCCTTCAACCTTTACTAACACGTCCTCTACTTGTCTATAAGCCTGTTTTCTTGAATTATCTGCCATCTCTAATGAGATTCTAGCAGCTTGCACCTCAAAGATTCCCAGTTTCTCCATTACAGAGAGTGGCATGAGGTTTACTCCTGACCCAAGGTCACATAGAGCCTTCTCAAAGGTCATGGTGCCTATGGTACAAGGTACTAGGAACTTTCCAGGATCCTATTTCTTCTGAGGCAATCTCAGTTGATCCAATGCATTTAGTTCATTTGTGAACAGGGGAGGTTCATCTCCCCAAGTCTCATTACCAAATAAATTGGCATTCAGCTTCATGATTACACCAAGGTACTTGGCAACTTATTCTTCAATAACAATCCTCATTTTCTTCGGAAGAAGAGTACTCATCAGAGCTCATGAAGGGCATAAGGAGGTTCAATGGAATCTCTATGGTCTCTAGATGAGCCTCAGATTCTTTTGGTTCCTCAGAGGGAAACTCCTTGTTGATTACTGGACGTCCCAGGAGGTCTTTCTCATTAGGATTCACGTCCTCCTCCTCCTTTGTAGGTTCGGTCATGATGGTTATATCAATGGCCTTGCACTCTCTCTTTGGATTCTCTTCTGTATTGCTTGGGAGAGTACTAGGAGGAGTTTCAGTGATCTTCTTACTCAGCTGGCCCACTTGTGCTTCCAAATTTCTAATGGAGGACCTTGTTTCATTCATGAAACTCAGAGTGGCCTTAGATAGATCAGAGACTAAATTTGCTAAGCTAGATGGATTCTGCTCAGAATTCTCTATCTGTTGCTGAGTGGATGATGGAAAAGGTTTACTATTGTTAAACCTATTTCTTCCACCATTATTAAAGCCTTGTTGAGGCTTTTGTTGATCTTTCCATGAGAAATTTGGGTGATTTCTCCATGAGGGGTTATAGGTGTTTTCATAAGGTTCACCCAGATAATTTACCTCTGCTATTGCAGGGTTCTCAAGATCATAAGCCTCTTCTTCAGAAGATGCCTCTTGACTACTGTTGGATGCAGCTTGCATTCCATTCAGACTCTGAGAAATCATATTGACCTGCTGAGTCAATAGTTTGTTCTGAGCCAATATGGCATTCAGAGCATCAATTTCAAGAACTCCCTTCCTTTGAGGCATCCCCTTACTTACAGGATTCCTCTCAGAAGTGTACATAAACTAGTTATTAGCAACCATGTCAATAAGTTCTTGAGCTTCTGCAGGCGTTTTCTTTAGGTGAATGGATCCACCTGCAGAATGGTCCAGTGACATCTTTAATAACTCAGACAGACCATCATAGAATATATCCAGGATGGTCCATTCTAAAAACATGTCAGAAGGACACTTTTTGGTCAGTTGCTTGTATCTCTCCCAAGCTTCATAGAGGGATTTACCTTCTTTCTGTCTGAAGGTTTGAACATCCACTCTAAGCTTACTAAGCTTTTGAGGAGGAAAGAACTTGGCTAAGAAAGCCGTGACCAGCTTATCCCAAGAGTTCAGGCTATCTTTAGGTTGAGAATCCAACCATATTCTAGCACTGTCTCTCACAGCAAACGGGAAAAGCATGAGCCTGTAGACCTCGGGATCAACCCCATTGGTTTTAATAGTATCACATATCTGCAAGAATTCAGTTAAGAATTGAAAAGGATCTTCAGATGGAAGTCCATGAAACTTACAGTTTTGTTGCATCAGAGAAACTAGTTGAGGCTTAAGCTCAAAATTGTTTGCTCCAATGGTAGGGATGGAGATGCTTCTTCCATGTAAATTGGAATTTGGTGCAGTAAAATCACCAAGCATCTTCCTTGCATTGTTATTATTTTCGGCTACCATCTAATCTTCCTTTTCAAAAATTTCTGTAAGGTTGTCTCTAGCTTGTTGTAATTTAGCTTCTCTTAGTTTCTTCTTCAGAGTCTTTTCAAGTTCAGGATCTGCTTCAACAAGAATGTTCTTGTCCTTGCTCCTGCTCATATGAAAAAGAAGGGAACAGAAAATAATAATAGGGATCCTTTTTACCACAGTATAGAGGTTCCCTTATGTGAGTAGAAGAAAAGGAGAGAAAGAATGAAGAAGAGAAGAATTCGAACTCAGAGGAGAAGAAGGGGTTTGAATTTTTGGGTGAGGAGAAGTGTTAGTAGATGAATAAATAAATAGAAGGAGATGAGAGAGAGGGAATTTCGAAAAATAATTAAAGTAAAAATTAAATTTTAAAGTTAAAATTCAAAAATTAAAATAAAAATTAAATCAAAATTAAAACAATTAGTTAATTAAAAATGAATTTTGAAAAAGAGGAAGGTGATTTTCGAAAATTAGAGAGAGAATTAGTTAGGTAGTTTTGAAAAAGATAAGAAACGAACAAAAAGTAAAGTGGTTAATTGAAAAAGATTTGAAAATCAAATTTGAAAAGATAAGAAGTTAGAAAAGATTTTGAAATTAAATTTTGAAAAAGATGTGATTGAAACTTATTTTGAAAAAGATTTGAAAAAGAATTTTAAAAAGATTTGATTTTGAAAATTAAAGTTGATTACTTGACTAACAAGAAACAAAAAGATTTGATTTTAAAATTTAAAGATTGAACCTTTCTTATTAGGCAAGTAACAAACTTAATATTTTTGAATCAATCACATTAATTGTTAGCATTGAATTTGAAAATATGAAACAAAAATAAGAAAAAAATTTTTGAAAATTAATTTGAAATTTTTGAAAATCATGAAAGAAAAATGAAAAAGATTTGATTTTTGAAAAAGATTTTAAAAAAGATAAGATTTTCAAATTGAAAATTTGATTTGACTCCTAAGAAACAATTGAATTTTAAAAATTTTTGAAAAAGTCAACTAAAATTTTTGAATTTGATGAGAAGAAAAAGGGAAAGATATTTTTTTTTGATTTTTTGAATTTTTAATGATGAAAGAGAAAAACACCAAAAATGCTCAATGCATGGAAATTTTAGATCAAAACAATGAATGCATGCAAGAATGCTATGAATGTCAAGATGAACACCAAGAACTCCTTGAAGATCATGATGAACATCAAGAACATATTTTTGAAAAATTTCCTATGCAAAGAAAACATGCAAGACACCAAACATAGAAATCTTTCATGTTTAGACTCCATGAATGCAAAAATGCACATGAAAAACAACAAAAGATACAAAACAAGAAAACATCAAGATCAAACAAGAAGACTTACCAAGAACAACTTGAAGATCATGAAAACACTATGAATGCATGAATTTTCGAAAAAATGCAAGAAGGGAATGAACATGCAATTGACACCAAACTTAAAATTGACTCAAGGCTCAAACAAGAAACACTAAAATATTTTTGATTTTATGATTTTATGAATTTTTTTTGGATTTTTCAAAAATTAATTTGAAAAAGAAAAATAAGGATTTCAAAATTTTTAATATGAATTCCAGAAATCTTGCACTGTTAGTCTAAAGCTCCAGTCTAGGAATTAGACATGGCTCACTAGCCAGCCAAGCTTTCAATGAAAGCTCCGGTCCAAAACACTAGAGATGGCCAATGGCTAGCCAAGCTTTAATATGGCATTACATGCATTGAAGTGATTAATTGAAGCCTCAGTCAAAAGAATTTAGACATGGCTTTACAGCCAGCCAGGATTCAACAAATCATCATGAAACACTAGAATTCATTCTTAAAAATTCCGAAGAAAAATATATTTTATTTTTTTGGAAATTTTTTGAAAATTAACAGAATAAAAACAAAAACTTAAAATTAACATAAAGTTACCTAATCTGAGCAGCAAGATGAACCGTCAGTTGTCCAAACTCGAACAATCCCCGGCAACGGCGCCAAATAATAAACTTGGTACGCACATTCTGAATCTTGAATTCTTTTTCGTTCACAACTTCGATACAACTAACTAGCAAGTGCACTGGGTCGTCCAAGTAATAAACCTTACGTGAGTAAGGGTCGATCCCACGGAGATTGTTGGTATGAAGCAAGCTATGGTCATCTTGTTAATCTCAGTCAGGCGGATTCAAATGGTTATGGAATTTTTGGATAATAATAATAAATAAACAGAAAATAAAGATAGAGATACTTATGTAATTCATTGGTGAGAATTTCAAATAAGCGTATAGAGATGCTTTCTTTCCTCCTGAACCTCTGCTTTCCTGCTGTCTTCATCCAATCATTCCTACTCCTTTCCATGGCAAGCTTTGTGTAGGGCATCACCGTTGTCAATGGCTACTTCCCATCCTCTCTGTGAAAATGGTCCAATGCGCTGTCACTGCATGGCTAATCATCTGGAGGTTCTCGATCATACTGGAATAGGAGTCACCCTCCTTTTGCGTCTGTCACTACGCTCAGCACTCGCGAGTTTGAAGTTCGTCACAGCCATCCCTTCCCGGATCCTACTCGGAATACCACAGACAAGGTTTAGACTTTCTGGATCTCAAGAATGGCCATCCATGGGTTCTAACCTATACCACGAAGATTCTAACATCTCGGACTCGGTCCTCTGTATTAGATATTTAAGAGATACTCATTCTAGCTTGTTTGCATGTAGAACGGAAGTGTTTGTCAGGCACGCGTTCATAAGTGAGAATGATGATGAGCGTCACATAATCATCACATTCATCATGTTCTTGGGTGCGAATGGATATCTTAGAAGCGGAATAAGTTAAATTGAATAGAAAAATAGTAGTACTTTGCATTAATTCATGAGGAACACCAGAGCTCCACACCTTAATCTATGGTGTGTAAAAACTCTACCGTTGAAAATACATAAGAACAAGGTCTAGGCATGGCCGAATGGCCAGCCCCCAAACGTGATCTCTAATAGCATAAACTAATCAAAGATCTCCTCTAAAAGATATAAATACAATAGTAAAAAGTCCTATTTATACTAAACTAGTTACTAGGGTTTGCAGAAATAAGTAAATGATGTAGAAATCCACTTCTGGGTCCCACTTGGTGTGTGCTTGGGCTGATCTTGAAGTTTACACGTGGAGAGGTCATTCTTGGAGTTGAACGCCAGTTTGTAACGTGTTTCTGGCGTTGAACTCTACTTTGCAACTTGTTTCTGGCGCTGAACGCCCGACTGCAACATGGAACTATTATATATTGTTGGAAAGCTCTGGATGTATACTTTCCAACGCAATTGGAAGCGCGCCATTTGGAGTTCTGTAGCTCCAGAAAATCCACTTTGAGTGCAGGGAGGTCAGAATCCAACAGCATCTGCAGTCCTTCTTCAACCTCTGAATCTGATTTTTGCTCAAGTCCCTCAATTTCAGCTAGAAAATACCTGAAATCACAGAAAAACACACAAACTCATAGTAAAGTCCAGAAATGTGAATTTATCATAAAAACTAATAAAAACATCCCAAAAAGTAACTAGATCCTACTAAAAACATACTAAAAATAATGCCAAAAAGCGTATAAATTATCCGCTCATCAACGACCTAGATCCAAAGGCAGCCCAAAGCCTATAGAGATAAGGGCGGTTCCATTGAAGATAAGATGACCTCGTGAAAAGATAAGATAAGATAAGATAACTAACTTATCTTATCTAAAAAGGTCACTCTACAACTATTATAAATACACTGGAGCACCCAGGTATAACTCATACTCTGATTCTACTAAAAACCTGTTTAATACGCATGCTAACTTAAGCATCGAAGTCTCTTGCAGGTACCCCCCACCCTCCGGTGACGAAGGAATAGCAGTGCAACTAGATCACAAGTCGGACGCGACAGCTCCGGCCGCCACTTACCAGCCGGACACATCGGCACCGACCCGTATAGAAGATCTCGACCGAGATCGACCTCCAGTTTCAGGTAACCCTCGGAACATTGGCGCCGTTGCCAGGGACCTGGAAGTCATCCCATCACCATGGAAGACGACCATGACAACAACCATGATTCAGATCTAGAGAACAGAACGCCGCACAAGAACGTGGACACTATACCAAAAGATACTCCAGAATCTAACGGAGACAAAAACTCATCAAATCCAGGAGTAATATAAGCGCTTCAAGATCGCCTAAAGTAACTTGAAAAAGAGAGCCAGCATCAACGAAAAGTTGGCAAGGATCTACAAAGAGAGGTAAGGCGACGTCGAGAATTAGAAGATAAACTCCTCCAACTCGAAGCTGATCTTAAAGCAAAAGCTACTCGGTCCACTGATAAACCCATATTTCATGAGTTCTTTTGTGCTTAATTAGAGTGATTTATTCAACTCTTCACCTACTTATTCACATTAATTGCATAGTTTTACTTTTCCTTCCTTATTATGTCATATAATGAAAAACATGTTTTCTAAGCTTTAAAAATTAATTATTTTAATTACCTTTATTTCCATTCGATGCCGTGATTAGTGTGTTGAGTAGTTTCAGATTTTCTAAAGGCAGAATGACTTAAAAGGATGGAAAAAGGAAACATACTAGAATGGAAGGAGGAAGCAAAACGGAGCTTTAAAGAAACTGGTATCCACGCGATCGCGTGCCAAGCACGAATCAGCAGCGACGCGGCTGCATGCCTGACGCGACCGCGCGCCTCAAGCAGAATACACATGACGCGGTCGCATGACTGATGCGACCGCGTGGCAAGGAAAAGCTCCGAATGACGCGACCGCGTGACCCACGCGGACGCGTGACAGAGGCCACGCACCAGAAATTACAGAATACGCCCCCAGTGAATTCTGAAGCCCTTTTTGGCCCAGATCCAAGTACAGACAGCATAGACCAGAGGTTATAAAGTGTGGGAATGCTTCCATTCAAAGGGAGCTCGCATATTTTCACCTTTCAATGATTTAGATTTAGTTGAGAGGGAGACCTTCTCTCTCTCTCTTTTAGGATTTAGGATTTCTTCTTGTTTTAAGAGTAACTCTGGATCCAAGTTTAATGTTCTTTTAGTATTGCTTCTATTTATTTATTCCAACATTTGAATTGATTATTATTATAAATTGATCTAAGAATTATTCCATGTTACAGATTTCTAATTGAATTAATGATAATTTGAGGTATTTTCAGTTTATGATTATTCTCTTTGATTTAAGTTGCCATTGCTTCCCATCTAAGGACACTTTTATTATTTCAGCAATTTACTTTTTCCCTTTTTGGTTTTGGTTAAGAATTCAGTAACTCAACAGTTATTAAACTCAACATAATTGATAATTGTTACCTTGCTAATTGAGTTGAACTTAAATAATCCCAACCTTTTCTTAGGAATTAATTAGGATTCATAGGTCAATTTAATTAGTCCCTTGACTTTCCTTTGCTCTGGTAAAGGTTGACCAAGTGGAATTAAGATACAACTTTCATTATTGTTGAGAAGGATAACTAAGTTGGACTTCTAATTTCCCTTATCTTGCCAAAAGTTGTTTTACAGTTATTATTTATTTTTACTTGCCATTTAATTCACTCGTCATTTAAATTACTTGCTTCTAACCTTCTAAACCCCGATTACAACCCTTATAACCAATAATAAGAACACACTTCCTCGCAGTTCCTTGAGAAGACGACCCGAGGTTTGAATACTCGGTTATCAATTTCAAAGGGGTTTGTTACTTGTGACACCCAACACGTTTGTAAGAAAGGTTGATTGCTTGGTTTAGTAACTATACTCACAACGAGAGTTTTTATAACCTCTAAACCATCAATCTTCTGCTTCCTTCATCCACCCACGAGGACAATTCACGCAAAGATCAAGATCCATTCACTAGGGAAATAATGAAAACTAAAATTTCGAAGGACTTCAAGCTCCCGAATATGACTCTGTATGATGGCACTACAGATCCCAACCATCACCTCAGCAACTTCAGAAGCAGAATGTACCTCACCGGCGCCTCAGACGCTGTTCACTGAAAAGGTTTTCCAACGACTCTTACGAAGACAGCGATCAGATGGTTCGACAATTTACCTCCTAAGTCCATCTCAAGCTTTGACGACCTAGTCAAAAAATTTGTGGCCAGATTCTCCATCCAAAAAGACAAGACTAAGCACGCCCCCAGCTTATTAGGAATCAAGCAAGGAGATCGGAAAAGTCTTCGCAACTACATGGAAAGATTCAACAAAACATGCCTAGACATACAAAACTTACCAACGGAGGCCGCTATCATGGGCCTCATCAATGGCTTACAGGAGGGACCTTTTAGCCAATCTATATCAAAGAAATACCCCACATCTCTGGACGAGGTGCAAGAACGGACGGAGAAGTACATCAACATGGAAGAAAATTCCTGACTTGGAGAAGCCTCGAGATTTGGTTTCGCCTACCGAGATAAAGATAAAGAACCCAAGAGGAAGAAAGATCGAACGGGGGAAAAAATAAAAAAGTATCATAATTACACCCCTCTTCGGGTGTCCCTTATCGATATTTACAAAGAAGTCTGTAACACAGAAAAGATACCCCCAACTCGACCACTCAAAGGCAAAAGAGGAGGAGGAAATCGGAACGAATACTGTGAATATCATCGAGTTCGAGGGCATTCCACCAACGAATGTTTCGACTTAAAAAATGTCATAGAAAAATTAGTGAGAGAAGGAAAACTAGATTGATTTTTGGCCACCCGAGATGATGAGCAAAGAAAGAGAAGAAGGAATGAAGATGTCGAACAAACCGAGCGATCACCTCGTACACCAGAAAGATACGTCCATATGATACACGGCGGATTTGCAGGAGGAGGAATCTCCAAGTCATCTCGCAAAAGATATCTCAAAGAAGTATATCATGTCGAAGGGAAGGAGGAAGCACCCGACATCCCTGCAATCACGTTCACTAAAGAAGACGCATCTGGTGTCATCTCAGGACACGATGATCCCATGGTCATCACCATCATACTGGCAAACGCCAATCTCCACCACACATTAATAGACCAAGGGAGCTCCGCCGACATCTTATTCAAAACTGCCTTCGACAGGCTCGGCTTAGAAGAGAAGGAGCTTAGAGCATACCCGAACAGCCTGTTCAGACTGGGAGATACCCCAGTACAACCACTAGGATATGTGTCACTACATACAACCTTCAGAAAAGGGAACCAATCCAGAACACTCAAGATAGACTACATCGTGGTCGACATGAGTTCAGCCTATAACGCTCTAATAGGTCGGACAACACTAAATCAACTCGGCGCAATAGTCTCAACTCCACATCTATGCATGAAATTTCCAACTACAGAAGGGATAGCTACAATAAAAGTAGATCAAAAGATGGCACGCCGCTGTTATAACGAAAGTGTAAACCTCAGAGGCAGAGAAGAAGAGTTCCATACAATTGAGCTTGGTGGAATTCAGACACGGGAAGAACTCCGTCCACAGCCCGAGGGTGAAGTAGGGAAAGTTCAGATCAGAGACACCTCGAACAAAACAACTAATATTGGCACGATCCTGACGGGAGATGCAAAAGAATTACTAGTACAGTTTTTACGAGATAATGTCGATCTCTTCGCATGGAAAGCTGCAGACATGCCAGGCATAGTCCCCAAGCTAATGTGTCACAAGTTGGCGGTCTATCCAGGATCTCGACTGGTACAGCATAGATGAAGAAAACTTGGGCCAGAACGATCCCAAGCTGTGGAAGAACAGGTACAAGCACTACTAGAGGCAAGATTCATAAGAGAAGTCAAGTACCCACTATGGCTAGCTAACGTCGTCTTGGTGAAAAAATCAAATGGGAAGTGGCGAATGTGCACCGACTACACCGATCTCAACAAAGCCTGCTGGTGCACGAATTATAAATCACACTTTTTACAACTCGTACCACTAACCAGTAAGTGCACTGGGTCGTCCAAGTAATACCTTACGTGAGTAAGGGTCGATCACACAGAGATTGTTGGCTTGAAGCAAGCTATGGTTATCTTGTAACTCTCAGTCAGGAAAACAAAAAAAAAACAATTCACTTATCAAATTTGATTGCAAGGAATAACAGAGCATGGAATAAATACTTGTTGTGCAGTAATGGAGAATATGTTGGAGTTTTGGAGATGCTTTGTCTTCTGAATCTCTGCTTTCCTCTGTCTTCTTGTTCACGCACGCACGTCCTCCTATGGCAAGCTGTGTGTTGGTGGATCACCGTTGTCAATGGCTACCATCCATCCTTCCAGTGAAAAGGGTCCGGGTGCACTGTCACCGCACGGCTAATCATCTGCAGGTTCTCAATCATACCGGAATAGGATTTACTATCCTTTTGCGTCTGTCACTACGCCCAGCACTCGTGAGTTTGAAGTTCGTCATAGCCATTCAATCCCAGAATCCTACTCGGAATTCCACAGACAAGGTTTAGACTTTTCGGATTCTCATGAATGCTGCCATCAATCTAGCTTATACCACGGAGATTCTGATTAAGGAATCTAAGAGATATTCATTCAATCTGATGTAGAACGGAGGTGATTGTCAGACACACGTTCATGGATTGAGGAAGGTGATGAGTGTCACGGATCACCACCTTCTCCATAATTAGGCGCGAATGGATATCTTAGATAGGAACACGCATGTTTGAATGGAAAACAGAGATACTTGCATTAATTCATCGAGACACAACAGAGCTCCTCACCCCCAACAATGGAGTTTAGAGACTCATGCCGTCAAAGAGTACAAAGTTCAGATCTAAAATGTCATGAGATACAAAATAAATCTCTAAAAGTTGTTTAAATACTAAACTAGTAACCTAGGTTTACAGAAAATGAGTAAACTATGATAGATGGTGCAGAAATCCACTTCTGGGGCCCACTTGGTGTGTGCTGGGGCTGAGACTAAAGCTTCTCACGTGCATAGGGCTGTTTTGGGCATTCAACGCCAGCTTTGGATCCATTTCTGGCGTTGAACTCCAACTTTTGACTTGTTTCTGGTGCTGGACGCCAGACTGCAGCATGGAACTGGCGTTGAACACCAGTTTACATTGTCTATCCTTGAGCAAAGTATGGACTATTATATTGCTGGAAAGCCCTGGATGTCTACTTTCCAACGCAATTGGAAGCGTGCCATTTGGACTTCTGTAGCTCCAGAAATTCCATTTTGAGTGCAGAGAGGTCAGAATCCAATAGCATCAGTAGTCCTTTTTCAGCCTGAATCAGATTTTTGCTCAGCTTCCTCAATTTCAGCCAGAAAATACCTGAAATTATAGAAAAACACATAAACTCATAGTAAAGTCCAGAAATATGAATTTTGCCTAGAAACTAATGAGAATAAACTAAAAACTAACTAAAATATACTAAAATCTATATGAAATTAACCCCAAAAAGCGTATAAAATACCCGCTCATCACCTGCCCAAAAGATCCTTACCCACTCCCAAGTATCGACGCTCTAGTAGATGCTTCATCCGGATATAGATACCTCTCGTTTATGGATGCATATTCGGGATACAACCAAATCCCCATGTATCCACCAGATCAAGAAAAGACCTCTTTTTTAACACCAAAAGCGAATTACTGTTACATTGTGATGCCTTTCGGTCTCAAGAATGCCGGAGCTACTTATCAAAGGCTAATGAATAAAGTATTTTCAGATCATATCGGAAAAATCATGGAAGTTTACGTGGACGACATGTTAATAAAGACACAAAGTGAAGAGACATTATTGTCCGACCTGGCCTAAGTGTTCAACACTATAAGGAAGCATGACATGCCATTCAATCCCGCAAAATGCACTTTTGCAGTAGAAGCAGGCAAGTTCTTGGGTTTTATGCTCACACAAAGAGGAATTGAGGTAAATCCGGATAAATGCCAGGCCATACTCAACATGAAGAGCCCAACTTGTGTCAAAGAAGTACAACAACTCAACGGGAGATTGGCAGCCTTGTCCAGATTCCTAGCGGGATCAGCGATAAGATCCCTTCCTTTCTATGCCACTCTAAGGAAAGGAAAGAACTTCGAATGGACAATGGAATGCGAGCAAGCCTTCCAGGATTTCAAAAGTTTCCTGGGACGACCACCTATCCTAACTCGACCACGAGAGGAAGAACCACTCGTATTGTACCTTGTGGTAGGAAGTCAGGCAATAGCCTCAGCACTAGTTCTAGAGGACGACAAAGGGCAACAACCTGTATACTTCATTAGTAAAACGTTGCACGGATCCGAGCTGAACTACCAAAAAATAGAAAAGTTTGCCTATGCTCTCATACTGACATCTCGACGACTTTGCCCGTACTTCCAGGCTCACACCATTAAGGTTCGGACCGTCCAGCCCATAAAAGAGATATTACAGAAAACAGATCTAGCAGGCAGAATTTTACAATGGGCAGTCAAGTTATCCGAGTTCGACCTCCAATATGAAGCTCGGACAGCCATCAAATCACAGTACTTGGTCGACTTCATTGCAGAATTCACAGATACCCTGGAAACCCCACAGAATGGAATCTCTACGTGGACGGGTCCTCGAATAAGACTGAAAGCGGCGCAGGTGTGATAATAGAAAGCAACCAAGGAACCCAAGTTGAGCTTTCCCTCAAATTTGGGTTCCCGACCTCAAACAACCAGGCGGAATATGAAGCGTTACTAGCTGGTTTGAAGCTGGCTAAGGAGGTTGGAGCTCAAAAACTCAACATCTTCAGTGATTCACAAGTAATCACCTTACAAATAACAGGGAGCTACCAAGCCAAAGATCTCACCATGAAAAAATATTTGGATAAAACCAAGGAACAGTTCGGACAACTCGGGGAATATAAGATCTTCCACATACCCCGCGAACAAAATGCCCGAGCTGACACACTCTCAAAACTAGCCAGCACCAAACCAGGGGGCAACAATAGAAGCCTCATCCAGGAAATGCTACAGAACCCGTCAATCTCAGAAGCGGAAAAAGTCCTAGCCATAACATGTCAAAATCAAGGATGGATGACCCCCATAATTAATTACCTCAAAACAGAAACACTCCTCACAGATGAAAAGGAGGCAAAGAGATTAAAGCGGGAGGCACAGTACTACACTATCATAAACAACACCCTATACAAAAGAGGGATTTCAATACCATTGTTAAAATGTGTGCCGACCTCTAACACAAGGGAAGTTTTAGAGGAAGTACACAGCGGCATTTGTGGTAATCATCTCGGAGCACAAGCTCTCACCAAAAAGGTACTTCGGGCGGGATTTTACTGAATGGAATCTCAACAAAAAGTACACAGGTTCTTTTGACCCATTTTGGAAGGCTTGGATGCTGAATTGAAGTGCTATATGAGGGAAGAATCAACACATATGAAGAAAGGAGGTTGTAGTTTTTAGTTTTTACAAGTTTTTCATAGTAATTAGGAGTAGGAGTAGGAGTAGTGTAGCTTAGCTCTCCTAGGGTTTACCAATTTCCATTGTAGCATTTTATAGCAAGCTTTGAATTTGGATTTTGCTTCTTTAATTGTAAGTACTCTCAATTTCATCTTTAATTATAGCACTTTTACTTTCACTTCCTTTGGTTCAAGTTACTTTGTTCATATTTGCAATTTTGTGTTTTTTGAAGTTTTGATCAATGAATTTTATGTTTGATTGCTTGTTTACATTTGGTTTTGTTGATAGTTGGTTATAGTTTTACATTTTACTTTGCAATTTTCCATGTTTCACTTTTATGCATACAAGGTGTTTGTGAAAATGCCAACTTTAGATTTTGAGTAGATTTTCCCACCCTGGCTTGTAGTTTGAGTTCCTAGAATACTAGAGTCATAATGTCCGACATTTAGTGGTAATTCTTGGGTAGTTAGTTGACTCTTGTTTCCAATGACGCTAGCCTTTTATCAAGCAGTTTGGTAAGTTAGTTAGGACTTATGGATCAAGGTCAATTATGCTTACTTGACTTACTCTTCGATGTTTGGGGTTGACTAGGTGAGATTGACTCATGATAATTACCATAGTTGTGGTTAGGCAATGATAGGACTCTTAGATTCTCATTCCCAAGTCAAGGCTTTTATAGCATTCATAGCATTAATTACAATTTTGATCATCCCTTGGTTTTTTTATTCCTTAAGTTCTATTAATCTTTCATTCTTTGATTACAAAACCCCTTTTGCCCTCTTAACAACCAAAAGCGTAACATTTCATTTGCATTCCTAGGGAGAACGACCCGAGGTTGAAAGACTCTCGTTTATATGTTTTGTATTTGAATATCTAAACTTTGATATTGAGAGTTAGTTGTTGATTTACCTATACTTGCAACGAAGTGATCTTATTTTGAGTAATTCTAGATCAACACTAATCCCCTCCACTAGGGATAAGATTGTAAACACTCTGTATTTTACTTTCTCTGTAATTCAGTTTACTTTTGAATGCACTTTTCATTTTCAATTTCCATTCCCAGAGCTATGAACGACTAAACCCCTCTTCATTGGGTTAGGGAGCTTTGTCGTAATTCAATGGATCAATTGTAGTTTTCATTCTTCTTCTTCTTCTTCTTTCCGTTCTCTTGATTTGCTTGAAAGCTTTCGATCTTCATCCAATTGAGCAATTGTCTCGAAAGAGAAATTGCTCATACTTGGATTTCCTCTGAACCTTGGAAGAGGAATGAGGAAAGCATGCTAGAAATGCTTTCTCATGTTGGACCGGGTTGGGGGTTGGATGGATATGGTGACATATAATCCTACCAATACTTTGATCTAGAAAAACATGTGGTATAATCAGTGATCGGACTTCATCTCTTTCCATGAGCAATTAGATCAAGGAATTGGGCAATTGTTCAAGCTTAGAGAGATTAAATTGCCAAGGAATTGGGATTCAATCACCTAAGATTGCCAAGAGATCAATGAATGCATGGATTAAGGAAGAGATGAGAATAAACTTGATCCGTAGAATGCAACATTTCCTAAGCCCAATGAGCTCCCCCACTACTGATCTTTTCCATTCTCTTTAATTTTGCTGTTTACATTATTGTTTATCATCCCCATTCCCATTTAAGTTCCTGCAATTTACTTTCTGCACTTTATATTCTGCAATTTACCTTCCGTTATTTATATTTCTTGTTATTTCCATTTCTCGCCATTTTACTTCTACAATTCTCAACACAACTTTGCTTAGTTCAACTAGAACACTCCTCTAATTAAAGTTGTTCAACCAATCAATCCCTGTGGGATTCGACCTCACTCTACTGTGAGTTTTTACTTGACGACAATTTGGTATACTTGCCGAAGAAAATTTGTTGAGAGACAGATTTCCGTGCATCAGCGCTATTTGGACTTCTGTAGCTCCAAAAATGCTCTTTTGAGTGCATGGAGGTCAGAATCTGACAGGATCTGCAGTCCTTTCTCTGTCTCTGAATCAGACTTTGCCAAAACTCCTCAATTTCAGCTAGAAAATACTTGAAATCATTATAAAACACAACTACTCAAAGTAGAATCCAAAAATATGAATTTTGCATTAAAACCTATGAAAATATGATAAAACTTAAACAAAACATAATAAAAACTATATGAAAATGATGCTAAAAAGCGCATAAAATATCCAAACTTAACTTTAAAAAGATTTAAAAAGATAAGATTTAAAATTTAAAATTTAACTTTACTAACAAGAAAACACCAAACTTAAAATTTTTAATTCAAGTTAAAAAAAAGGAACAAGATTTTCATAAATTTGAATAAAGATAAAAGAAGTATTTTTTATTTTTTTTTGAATTAATGAAGAAAGAGAAAAACAACTACAAGACACCAAACTTAAAATTTTTTAGATCAAAAGGTACTAATTTTCGAAAATTAAAAAGAAAAATACGAAACTTAAAAATTTTAAGATTAAACAAAAAAAAAAACAAGAACAACTTGAATACCAAGAAGAACACTTAAGAATAGTTTTTGAAAATTTTAAAGAAAAAGATGAAAATAGATGGGACACCAAACTTAAGAACTGACACTAGACTCAAACAAAAGGTAAAAAAAAGATGGTTTTTGAAAAAGTTTTTGAAAAAGAAAACAAAAGACACAATTAAAAGTACCTAATCTAAGCAACAAGATAGTCCGGTAGTTTGTCAAACTCAAACAATCCCCGGCAACGGCGCCAAAAACTTGGTACACTAAATTGACTCCGCAATATTCACATAGATAGACCGGCAAGTGCACCGGGTCGTCCAAGTAATACCTCAGGTGAGTGACGGTCGATCCCACGGAGATTATTGGTTTGAACAAGCAATGGCTACCTTGTAGATCTTAGACAGGCGGATAGAAAAGATAGTTGTTGTTGAAAAACACATAAAAACAAAATAAAGATAAAATTACTTAAGTGGTGTGAAATCAATGATAGGAGAATAGTTGAGGCTTCAGAGATGCTTCCTCCTTCTGGATCAACTTTTCTAACGGTTCTACTTCAACTTCTAATGATTCATTCCATGGCAGGCTGTAAGTGACTAACGCAAGGTCAGTGGTCATTAATCTCCTCTGCTTCATATCAAATGCCAGGTCAGTGGTCATCCAATCTGAACGGGGGTGAAGCTCCAGTAGTCCGTTCCCTTGGTGATCCTTCTCAAAGCGCGACAGACAAGGTCAGATCTTCCATATCAGAGAACGCTACTCCATTGATTCTAGCCTATACCACAAAGGCCCTAATCGCCCCGTACCTCGGCTGAACTGATGTCTCCAAGTCCCCAACGAAGTCGTGGATTAGTTGTCTAAGAGATGTATAATCAAGCTTGTGGTTCAGTACTATCCCGTCAAGGACTCGGATGAATCCATGTAGAATAGGGATGAAAGTCAAGTTACACCCCCAATTCATTAGGATGAAGAACGAAGATACATCTTAGAATAGAATCAAGCATAGATTGAAATAGAATAGTGATATTATTAATCCATAAGAATCAGCAGAGCTCCTAACTTTAACCTAGGAGGTTAGTGACTCATACTGTATAAAAAATAATAGTGAAAGGTTCAAATGGTTAAAGATATCTAGCAAAGGTGATCTTTGTTCCAATATACTAATCTAGCAACTAAGGATTACAGAAATAGGATAAACTAGGTTGATAGTGCAAAAATCCACTTCTAGGGCCCACTTGGTGAGTGTTTGGGCTGAGCTAAGGGTGACTCCACGAGCTAGTACCCTTCTTGGGTGTTGAACGCCAACTTTGGACTCCTTTTTGGGTGTTGGATGCCAGCTGCTCCCTTTTGGGCGTTGATGAGAGAACTTTTGCGTGGTCTAGAAATTTGTGGATAAATTCTCGTTGCAAGTATAGTTTCTAAACCTTCAAAAGTCCTTTCATACAATCGTTTTGGGTGTCACAAGTAACAAACCCCTTTAAAAATTGTTAACCGAGTATTCAAACCTCGGGTCGTCTTCTCAAGGAACTGCGAGGAGGTATGTTCTTATTATTGGCCATAAAGGTTGTAATCGGGGTTTAGAAGGTGAGAAGCAAGTGATTTAAATGACAAATAAAGTAAATAGCAATTAAAATAAATAATTACTGTAAAGCAACTTTTGGCAAGGTGAGAGAAATTAGAAGTTCACTTTGTTATCTTTCTCAACAATAATGAAAGTTGAATCTAAATTTCACTTGGTCAACTTTTACTAAGTAAGTCAAGGGACTAATTAAATTGGCCTTTGAATCCTATTTATTTCATAGGAAAAGGTTGGGATTACTAAAGTTCAGCTCAATTAGCAAGATAACGATTATCAATTAAGTTGAGTTGATAACTGTTGGGTTACTGATTTCTTAACCAGGACCAAAAGGGGAAAAAGTAAATTGCTAGAATAACAGTATCCTTAGATGGAAAGCAATGGTAACACAAATTAAAGAGAAAGCAATCAATAACTGAAATACCTCAAATAATCATTGATTCAAATCTTAACATGGAAAGAGTTCATAAGTCAAGCTGGCAACATTTATAGATACGAATAAAAGCATTAAAGTAAAAAGCAGCATAGAAACGTAATTTAAAGTAAATATTAAACCTGGATCGAGCGTCACTCTTAGAAACTAAGAGAAGTCCTAAATCCTAATCCTAATCCTAAGAGAGAGAGAGAAGAGAGAACCTCTCTCAAACTAAATCTAAAGCATGGAAAGTGGAAATTGGCGAGCTCTTCTCAATGGATGCATTCCCTCACTTCATAACCTCTGGTCTATGCCTTCTGGACTTGGATTTGGGCCAAAAAAGGCTTCAGAATTCGCTATGAGCATTTTCTGCAATTTCTGGTGCGTGGCCTCTGTCACGCATCTGCGTGGGTCACGCGGTCGCGTCATTTGGAGCATTTCCTTGCCACGCGGTCGCGTCAGTCATGCGACCGCGTCATGTGCGTTCTGCTTAAGGCGCGCGGTCGCGTTAGTCATGCGACCGCGTCGCTGCTGATTCGCGCTTGGCACGCAATCGCTTCGTCTATGCGATCGCGTGGATGCCAGTTTCTTCAGAAGCTCCGTTTTGTGCTTTCCTTCCATTTTTGTATGTTTCCTTTTCCATCCTTTAAGTCATTCCTACCTTAGAAGATCTGAAACTACTCAACACACTAATCACGGCATCGAATGGAAATAAAGGTAATTAAAATAATTAATATTAAAGCTTAGGAAACATGTTTTTCACATACATCACATAATGAGGAAGGAAAAGTAAAACCATGCAATTAATATGAATAAGTGGGTGAAGGATTGAATAAATCACTCAAATTAAGCACAAAATAACTCATGAAATATGGGTTTATCAACCTCCCCACACTTAAACAATAGCATGTCCTCATGCTAAATCCAAGGTAAAGAATAAGGTAAGGTTAAAGTGGTGGAATGTTATGCAATGCAACCTATTCTAAATGCATCTACCTAATTGAGTCATGCAATTCCAATTTTTCCACTCATATATAAAGTTTACATGTAGTCAAGTTAGTTCACATTCTCAAGGAGTCATGTAGCCAACCCTTAAATAATGAAGCATTTTAGCAAATGAGATGGGAAAGAAAACATTGTACAACTTGCAAAACAGTTAGTAATTTAAGTACAGATATATGTTGATGAGTTATTGAACCCTCACTGGATTTTGTGTTTACCCTCTAGTCACTCAGTGTTTATTGGGTTTATTCACTCTACTTTTCTTTTTATTCTTACTTTCTATAGCTTTGTTTTTTTATCTAACCAATCAACAATTATAAAATATAGTCATATCAAAAAGTCATGAGGTCTTTAATTAAGGTTGTAATGGGGCTAAGGTAAAGGTAAGGATATATGTATAAGGTTAAGTGAGCTAATAAGTGAATCCTTAATTAGACTAAGATCTCACCTAACATACATATCTAGTGAAACAAAACTTCTTTACCTAATTTCCCATATTTTCCCACTTGTTGTTACATGCTCATGTTTCAATTTTATTTTTATCCCATGTGCATTTTTGCATTGGGGAGTTCTTTTGTATCCCCTTTTATTAAATGCTGAAAAATAACTTTCTTTCTCTTTTTTTTATATATATGAACATGGTAATTGAATCACTTAGATTTCTCATGAGCATGCTTTTCAAATTTTATTTTATTTCTTTTTAACTCTTCTACCTTTTGTTTCTATCATCCATGTTCCCAATAGGTTTCCTATGTTTTAATCTATTCATAATTTTATATCTTAAGCTAACCAAGGATTCAACTTGGGATTTTATTTTTTTTTTCTGCTTAAGGCTAGTAGTGTGGCTAAATAGAATAAAAGGGATCTTAAAGGCTCAAGGGGGCTGACAAGGGTGATGTGAAAGGTGGGTTATTTTGGGGTAAGTGAGCTAAAATCAAATGATGGCCTCAATCATTCTCTTGGTATGTATCTATATTCTATATTCTATAATTGGACATATAGATTAAAGCAAAGTAAAGAACATTAGAACAAAAAGAAGTGAAACACACAGAAATGAAATTATGGTTTGAATGCAACCATACAATTAAGCTCAAGACTCACGGGCTGTGTGTTCTCTAACTCAAGCATCATATATCATTCATATATGTTATGCAGGTTTAGTTAAAAATTCCCATTATTCTCATAAAAAAATTATTTAGGGTAGCCTTTAAAGTTTTAATGTTCCTCCTTGATGAAATGTTGTCAACTTAACTACATCATGTAATGCTATATATACAAGGTTTATGGATTTAAATCTGTTATGTTCAATTTCCTAGCTTACTTCCTTTTTATATTTTTCAATTTAAGCTATACTATCTTATGCTAAAAAGGGTAAACTATACTAATTAATCCACTAATAAGTTAGAATTGCAAACTAAACTAAATAACTAAAATAAACTAAATGGCTGCAATATGAACTAAGAATGCAGAATGCAAAAATAGAGTAAGAATACATAAAAAGTAGCAATGTATAAGTACTCAGAAAATAACAGTAAAAAGAAAAATACAGAAAAATATCCAAAATAAAAGAAAAAAAAAGATGTAGTGGTTCACCAAAATAAAAACGCCAGAGATGGCGACCTCCCCACACTTAAATGAAGCATCGTCCCTGATGCTCAGTCAAGCCGGGTGTGAAGGGGTGTCATCACTGGTAGGGATGGCAGCTGGAGGCTCTGTGGTGGTGGTGGGCTGAGGGTCTGGCTGTTGTAGAGGCGGGGTTGACTGGATCAGGATCTCTGGATCTGCAGCCTCTATCTAGTGCATAACCTCCTGATGCGGGGCAGCCTGCTCTGTGGCTGCCTGCTGATGGGTCTCCTCCTGGAAATGAGTCTCCTCCTCGTGCTCATCCTCCTCCTCCTCTGATGGCTCAGATGGTGTGTCGGGCTCAGAGGGGATGTCACCACCCTGTCGGATCATCAGCTTCAGATGCGAATAGCGTCGCTGGCTGCGACGCTCCAATCTCTCATACCGGTGCCGGTTACGGCGCTCCATCTGATCAAGCTGTCAGAATAGGCAGTGCACGAGGCGGTATACGGGCTCAGAGGCAGGTGAAAGTGCAGTGGTAGCAGTAGGGGCAGCAGTGGCAGCTGTGGACGAAGAGGGTCCACCAGACGGTGGGTCCACCAAAGCTAAGAAGTTCCTGCTGTGAGGAATGATCTTCCTGCAATCCGCCGCTGGTGGTCTCTCATCGGCATCCTCCTATGGCACGTCAGCTCGACGGCCTAGCTGTGTAACCAGATACGGAAAAGGGAGGGTGCCTCGGACGTGGACCTTGGCCATAAAATGCCTGATAAAGCATGGCAAATAAAGGTCCTTTCCCTCCATCACACACCATAGGAGGGTGATCATAGCAGCCAGGATCTCCGTCTCGTGAGTACTCGGCATCACATAATTACTCAAGATCTGGTGCCATAACCGAGCCTCATCATTTAAGTACGCCCTCTTGATCCCTCTAGGCATGGTGGTGTCCTGACCCATCTCCCAAGGAACAGTCGGGTCCAGAGCTATCCGTGCCTTCACAGCATCCCAATCAAACTGCATCTGGCGCATGTCCTCCTCAGCCTTTGAATAACCATCAGGCTGATCGGACTTGGCTGGGAGCTGGAGAATGTCCTCTAAGGCCTCTTTAGTGACCAGAATTTGTTTTTCTCTCAGGTTTATGGCATCTAGGGTGGTGAGGTAGTAGTTGCAGTAGAATTCTCGGACCCAAGATGCGTTGACCTCTGTCAGTGTTCTCTCCAGAAAGAACCAGCCCCTTTGCTTGATTTGCTCAGTGGTGTACTGTTGGAGAGCTTCAGGAATCTTCAGAGTTCGCTCCAGGTATAGATTCCTGGAGTTTGCAAAAGCTGGGTACTTCAGCTCACAGTACCGATTTGCAAATTTTATTGGATCATTTGCAGGAAGCAGCTGGTCAGCTTTCTCCTGCTGTATAAAGTTCTTCTCCCGCCATAAGGAATCATGCATGAGGGCAATGATGGACTGGGAGGAATCTCCTCTCTTGCGCTTGCCAGTGGCTTTGCCTTTACCTTTCCTCTGTGAGGCAGACATCCTGAAAAATGGAAAACCAGGAAATGGATAAAAATAGGAAAGCAAATAGGCAAATAAACAAAGAATAATCAAAGCAGCAAAAGAGAATTAGAAATAGGTAAATGAGTTAAGTAATGGTGTATTAGGGATTGTATAGAAGTTTAAAAGTTTGAAAGGAAAATTGTACAATCCAAAATTTATCAGAATCCAAGGTAAATAGAAAAATAGTCATTATGCCATGGTTAGAAAGTTAGAGGAAAGTGAAAATCAGAAAAGAGATTTTAAAAGGTTAGCATGGTTAGAATTTGAAAAAGGAGGTAGAGAATTAAAATTAGTGAGTCAGTAAGTGGCATAAAGAAAATATTCCATATAACAAGGAGTCACAATTATGGCTAGAGTTAACTCACAACCAAACAAGGAAAATAGGGTGATGTTGATTCTAATAGATATAAAGAAAGCAAGAACCGGAATCAGAATATCACAGATGCAGTTTATAAACCGGAAAATTAAAGAGGATAAAAAAAATCTGCCATAGCATTCATGAAATGGTTTGGGTAAGGCAGAGGACAACAGAGTTTAGATTGCTAAATGAAAACATGAAGGAAAACAATTCACAAAAAATTTGGGCAGCATTCCGGCTAAAATTGGATTGTCCCGGAAAATAAACAGCAAACAAGGCAGTTCATATGAATTAAAAACTTGCTGCAATTATTTATAATTAATAGAAACATGAAAATTCAGAGTAACAAGCAGCAAATGCAGGAAATCACAGCATATGAACAAGGTCACAGGAACAGCAGAATTGCAGTTATGATAAAACAGAAGCATGAACAATGCAAGTAAACAGACCTAGATCCACTAACCACAGCCTAATCTACCTAACAACCTAAAATTCCACTACAGCATGCATATCTATCTATCCGAATTATGAACAGAAACAGAAAAAATTGTAAAATAAATGCGAAGGACAGAAAGGCGACGTGCACCGGAACCTGGTAGGCGGGAGAAGTAGAATGGGGAAGAAAGCGGCTGGGTGGTGGCTGCGGCGGCGTCCGGCGCAGTGGCAGAGTATGGCGGCGCGGTGACGGCTGAAGGGGCAGTTCGGTCAGGGGAAAGGGAGGGGTAATGGGTGAAATAGGGGAGGGGGTTGGATAGGAGAGAGGGTGGTGGCGCGGCTGGGATGGCCGGCGGTGCGGGTGGTGGTTCGCGGAGGGGGAGGGCAGTGGCAGAGGAGGAGGGAAGGAGAGGAAGAAAGAAGAAGGAGGAAGGGGAGGGAGGAAGGTGGTCGGTGGCGGCGGCATCTGGGTGGCGGCGGCGACTGGGTGGTGGTCGGGGCGGCGGCAATGGTGGATGGGTGGTGGTTGAGAGAAGATAGGGCAGAGAGGGAGAAGAGGGTTGGGGGGCTGCGCGACTGCTAGGTTTCGCGTGGCTGGGGGATTATATTTTCATATCCACGCGATCGCGTGGGGCACGCGGTCGCGTGGTAGGGGTGAAAATGGGAGTGACGCGATCGCATGGGGGCGCGCAATCGCATGGAAGGGGTAAAAGAGGGGATGACGCGATCGCGGGGGTCGCGCGATCGCGTCGCTGGAAATTGTGCTAAACGCACGACTCCAGCACCGTTTCAGTACAACTCTCTGTCTCCTTTTGGGGTGGTGTGCAATCCATGCGACGCGATCGCGTCGCTCACGCAGTCGCGTCGCTCACGCGGTCGCGTGGGATTGGTATTGTGCAAGTGATGCGATCGCATGGGGCATGCGATCGCGTGGGCCAATTTGTGCAAAATACACAAGGGCCGCACGATTCCAGCCTAACTTTTTGGACGTTGGATACTGACGCCGATCTCCAGGTCACGCAGCCGCGTGGATGACGCGGTCGCGTGGATAGTGTGTTCGTAGTGTGATGCGATCGCATGGGGCATGCGGTCGCGTCGTGCATCCCTTTTTTTTTCTGAATGCAGGATGCAATGCTTAATGTGAATGCTATGCATGAGTCCAGGTTTAATAAAATAGAAATAAAATTCAAAAACAAACAAAGCAAAATAAAATTAAAAATTGTGAAAGGAACGATCATACCATGGTGGGTTGTCTCCCACCTAGCACTTTTAGTTAAAGTCCTTAAGTTGGACATTGAAAGGGCTTCCTGTTATGGCGGTTTATGTTTAAATTTGTCCAAAAATCTCCACCAGTGCTTGGAATGCCAATAGCCTCCGGGGTCCCAAACTAGGCATGCAAAGCTTCTGAGCAGCTTCAGACAAATTTTTAGGCCCCTGGAGTGACGAATGTCAGAATAGATTCCAGGATCCCAAGCTTTGCTATTAAATACGCCTCCGTCTTGATCTATACGTTTCCATCCGGGCGGTTCAAAAAGTAGAATCTCACCATGGTGACCAAACGTTCTCCGTGACCCATGCAATTGAGCATGATACCAATCCATGTACTTCGAGGTGAAGCGTGGAACATTATTGAACCTTGTGCACCAGCTCTGAGTGCGAGCCATTTCCCTCTTACTCTTAAAGCCGCAAAGAGCTCTAAGCTGGCCATCTGTTTCAAGTAAACCATATTCAAGTGAATAAGTGAAGTTAAAGGTTAAGGATTGTACCCACTTGAAGCTTGTATTAGGTGGCAATGGCCTTGGGATAGGTGTTTCCAGTGGTTTTGTAAGTTCTACTCCCTTGTGCTCTTCTGTGAATTCTGCCACTTCCGTACAAGGTTCTACAATTGTACCTGTGTCCTGGTCAAAGTCTTCTATGTCTTTCTCATCACTTGAGTCATAGATTGGAGGTTGAGAGAAATCTACCTCCGCATCATCTTCATATTCACTTGGGGAAGATTCTTCGAACTCAGAGAATTCACTTGCGGATGCCAGTTCATCACTAAGAGAATTTGACTTGTGACTATCATTATCAAGGAAATTTGTGTCCTGGGTTATTCCGTCTGATTCTTCATAAACAACTTGCCTTGGAGATTGTACAATATCTTCCCTAGTATCGACTGTATCGTCCTTGACAGAGTTCTCCTCAATTCTGGATTCCCATGGAGGTTCAGCATCTCCTAGATCTTCAACCAACTCTTCTTCCTGAACAATGACAGCTTCTTCTACTTGTTCTAGTACAAATTCATGCTCTGTCTTGTCTACTGGAGTTTTTGGTATTTCCTACATGCTCTTCTCTTCATTAGACTGTCCACATGGGATTGTGGATGATCCTTGTGTAGTTGAACGCCTAGAAACCCATTGAATTACTACTTGCTCCAGTTGTCGAATGGTTGTTTGAAATTTATTAACTGTTTCCATTAGGCGAACCTCTGCTTCTCGGGTTGCTGGACTTGGACATGCCACAAAGGAAAGTTGTGGTGATTGAGAGCGATTGGATTGGTACTGGGGTAAGGAAGGATCATATGGTGGCGAATGGTGAAGAGAAGCTTGTGAGTGTGGTGGTTCGAGGTTATATTGAAAGGATGGTTTACATGCACGGGGTGGGGCTTGTTGATAGTTACAAGGTTGTCCACCATATCTTTCAGCTAGGTATGCATTGTAGAATGGTCTTTGTCCAGGATATCTCGGAGGGTGTTGCTGCCAAAAGGGTTGATCAGATCCTCTTGGTTCCATCCATCCTTGATTGGTCTGACCTTGATGCACGTTCCTGCTGTAACTTCTATTTCCTTTAACAATATTAGAACCAAACTCAAAGCGAGAGGGGTGAGAGTTCATGGTAGCAAATAAAGATAAACAGGAAAAACAAAAATAAATAAACAAGCAAAAGAAAAATATTTACAATAACCAATAATATGGCACATGTTAGCAGTTCCCCGGCAACGGTGCCATTTTGATGAGAGAACTTTTGCATGGTCTAGAAATTTGCGGATAAATCCTCGTTGCAAGTATAGTTTCTAAACCTTCAAAAGTCCTTTCATACAAACGTTTTGGGTGTCACAAGTAACAAACCCCTTTAAAAATTGTTAACCGAGTATTCAAATCTCGGGTCGTCTTCTCAAGGAACTGCGAGGAGGTATGTTCTTATTATTGGCCATAAAGGTTGTAATCGGGGTTTAGAAGGTGAGAAGCAAGTGATTTAAATGACAAGTAAAGTAAATGGCAATTAAAATAAATAATTACTGTAAAGCAACTTTTGGCAAGGTGAGAGAAATTAGAAGTTCACTTTGTTATCTTTCTCAACAATAATGAAAGTTGAATCTAAATTCCACTTGGTCAACTTTTACTAAGTAAGTCAAGGGACTAATTAAATTGGCCTTTGAATCCTATTTATTTCCTAGGAAAAGGTTGGGATTACTAAAGTTCATCTCAATTAGCAAGATAACGATTATCAATTAAGTTGAGTTGATAACTGTTGGGTTACTAATTTCTTAACCAGGACCAAAAGGGGAAAAAGTAAATTGCTAGAATAACAGTATCCTTAGATTGAAAGCAATGGTAACACAAATTAAAGAGAAAGCAATCAATAACTGAAATACCTCAAATAATCATTGATTCAAATCTTAACATGGAAAGAGTTCATAAGTCAAGCTGGCAACATTTATAGATACGAATAAAAGCATTAAAGTAAAAAGCAGCATAGAAACGTAATTTAAAGTAAATATTAAACCTGGATCGAGCGTCACTCTTAGAAACTAAGAGAAGTCCTAAATCCTAGTCCTAATCCTAAGAGAGAGAGAAGAGAGAACCTCTCTCAAACTAAATCTAGAGCATGGAAAGTGGAAATTGGCGAGCTCTTCTCAATGGATGCATTCCCTCACTTCATAACCTTTGGTCTCTGCCTTCTGGACTTGGATTTGGGCCAAAAAGGGCTTCAGAATTCGCTATGAGCGTTTTCTGCAATTTCTGGTGCGTGGCCTCTGTCACGCGTCTGCGTGGGTCACGCGGTCGCGTCATTCGGAGCATTTTCTTGCCACGCGGTCGCGTCAGTCATGCGACCGCGTCATGTGCGTTCTGCTTAAGTCATGCGGCCGCATCGCTGCTGATTCGCGCTTGGCACGTGATCGCTTCATCCATGCGATCGCGTGGATGCCAATTTCTTTAGAAGCTCCGTTTTGTGCTTTCCTTCCATTTTTGTATGTTTCCTTTTCCATCCTTTAAGTCATTCCTACCTTAGAAGATCTGAAACTACTCAACACACTAATAACGGCATCGAATGGAAATAAAGGTAATTAAAATAATTAATATTAAAGCTTAGGAAACATGTTTTTCACATACATCACATAATGAGGAAGGAAAAGTAAAACCATGCAATTAATATGAATAAGTGGGTGAAAGATTGAATAAATCACTCAAATTAAGCACAAAATAACCCATGAAATATGGGTTTATCAACCTCCCCACACTTAAACAATAGCATGTCCTCATGCTAAATCCAAGGTAAAGAATAAGGTAAGGTTAAAGTGGTGGAATGTTATGCAATGCAACCTATTCTAAATGCATCTACCTAATTGAGTCATGCAATTCCAATTTTTCCACTCATATATAAAGCTTACATGTAGTCAAGTTAGTTCACATTCTCAAGGAGTCATGTATATGTATAGCCAACCCTTAAATAATGAAGCATTTTAGCAAATGAGATGGGAAAGAATATCTGCTCATAACGAAGCCTCTTCTCTAAAGCCACATGAATGGAAATTTTTAAAGTATTACCCTCATATATTCATCATTGGTGATCTTTCACAAGGAATAACCACTAGATCCTCAAGCAAGAAGCAAGTGGAAACAAGCAACATAGCCTTCTTGTCCCAACTGGAACCTCTCAATATGAAGCAAGCTCTTGAAGATCCCTCATGGGTAAAAGCTATGGAAGAAGAGCTAACCCAATTTGAGAAAAATGAGGTTTGGACACTTGTACCATACACAAATGGTAAAAAGGTAACCGATAGTAAGTGGATTTTCAAAAATAAATTCGGTGGGGATGGTTATGTTGTTCGTAACAAGGCTAGACTAGTGGCCCAAAGTTACGATCAAGAGGAAGGCATTGACTGTGATGAGTCATTTTTTCTGGTAGCAAGAATGGAAGCAATCTGTTTGCTTCTTGCCTATGCTGCCCATAAGGGCTTTAAAATATTCCAAATGGATGTTAAATGTGCCTTTCTAAATAGTTTTTTTAATAGAGAAGTATTTGTGGCTCAATCCCCCGATTTTGAAAACAAAGATTTTTCTAATCATCTTTTCAAACTTTCAAAGGCTCTTTATGGCCTTAGGCAAGCTCCAAGAGCTTGGTATGAAAGGCTTATTGCCTTCTTGTTGCAAAATAATTTTCAAAGGGGTACCACCGATACCACTCTATTTAAAAAAGAATCTAATGATGACATATTGCTTGTTTAAGTTTATGTGGATGACATAGTATTTGGTTCGGCAAATTAATCCTTGTGTGAAGAGTTTGAAAAATTAATGACTAGTGAGTTTGAAATGAGTTTAATAGGAGAATTAACTTTCTTTCTTGGTCTTCAAATCAAATAAACTCCTTGTGTATTTTTATTCACCAAGAAAAATATGCCAAAGAATTAATCAAGAAATTTGGTTTAGAAAATTCCAAACCAATGGGAACTCCCATGCATCCAAATACTAAACTTGACAAGGATGAAAATGGCAACGATATTGATGAAACAAGGTTTGAAGAAATGATAGGATCTCTCATGTATCTTACATCTTCTAGGCTGGACATTGTTCAAAGTGTGGGTGTATTTTCTAGATATATAAAGGCACATGTGATCTTGGTTTATGGTATCCTAAATCTAATGAGTTTTGTGTAGTAAGGTATTGTGATGCAGATTATGCAGGAGATCGAGTGGATAGAAGAAGCACTTCGAAAATGTGTTGCTTTCTTGGAAATTTCCTAAATATGTGGTCAAGTAAAAAACAAGCCACTGTTGCTTTATCCACGGCTGAAGCTGAATACATCTCCGCATCTGCGTCTTGTTCACAATTAATTTGGTTAAAAACTCAATTAGAGAATTACAAACTGAAAATTGATAGTATTCCCTTGTTTTGTGACAATATGAGTGCAATAAACATTTCAAAAAATCCTGAGTTGCACTATAGAACTAAGTACATTGAAGTAAGATATCATTTTATTAGAGAACATGTGCAAAAGGGTACTATTAATATTCAATTTGTAAAATCCGAAGAGCAACGGCTGATATCTTTTCACTAAACCATTACGTGAAGATAGATTTTGTATACTGAAAACTAATCTGGGAATGAGGGATTTCAATTCTATTGAATAAATGGTGATTTTCTGGTCTCTATGTGTTATTGTCTCGTAGGTAGTAGGGAGACAAAACTGGGCAAGTGATGAACTCTTAAAAAAGGAGAAGGCCTAATCAAGTCCAAAAAATCCAGTACTCTGGGCCCAAGTCTGTTACAGTCACCTTTGGGCCTGTGTAAGACAAATTCTGTGATATGGGCTCATTATTTTAAAATCATAATTTTCTTATTTGATTTTGAAATTTTTTACAAATTTTCACACCATTCCTCTTCAAGATCTTATCAAGGTCAACTTTTCATCATTTATCATGGTAAGTCTTTTTGGTTACCATAATTTAAATTTTAAATTTTATTTATTTTGAAAACCATTTTATTAATTGCTTTTGCTTTAAAAGAGAAACCCTCCTCTATGTATTAATGGCGTTGGCACCTAATTTCTCTCCACCATCCTTCCTCTTCACTACTTTCTATCTTCTCTTTCTCTATTTCTTTTCCTTCAATATGAGAAAGAAGTTACCCACAAAAAGGAGTAACCAAACTCAAATTCCCCCCAAAATTCCTTCTTCATCCAAACAACCCCAGACACACTCACATTCATATCCATTCACACTCTTCTTCTTCTTGTTCATTTCATTCTTCTGAATCTATGGCCCGTAAGGTCATTCACCAAAAGGGTTCATCTGCACGCAAGGAAGCGGTCTCCTCCCAAGGGAAAGGAACGAAAGGTAAAGGGTCCATGCATGAAGATGATAAGCCTCCATCTCTTCCTCCACGGCGTTCCTCACCACTGCGTCGCTCTACTCCACACCCATCTTGACGTTCTGCTCCTTCTCAACGTCCTTCTCGATCTGTTCTTCAGAATACTTGAGAGCCCCCAACCTCGACTCACTGGACTTTAAAAACAAATATGGTAAATCTTACTGTTACTATGATCCCTATCGCTTCATATCCTGTGCAGCCTATGAGTTTCACACTCAAGTTTTGGCAAACCAGAATCTATGTGCTTCATTTGTTGTTGTCTTGTTGATTGTGAAGCCTTTTCTGATAAAGGAATTGATTTTCAATCCAACTTTCATGATTTAAAATGGATCCCCATTTTTAAAATTAGAAAACTGGTTTATCCAAACTTAGTGCGTGAATTCTATGCCACCCTGATTCTTCATGAAGGTGAACTTCATTCGTTTGTCAAAAACACTCATTTTATCTTGAGCAATGAAACAATTAGTACTGACCTGGGTTATGAGGACGATGGGGTTAGGGCATTCATGTCTAGAAAGTGGGACAACCATGTTGGTATCACCCATCAGGATGCCCTGGCTCGAGTCTGTGAAAAATTTTCCTTGATGGATGGAACCACTCTCACACACAAAGCCATTGGACTTGTTAAGGCTCTATTACACCATATTATTACTCACATTATCATGCCATAGAGTGGATCTTATCAGAGGGTGACTTTCTATAATATCCTAGTGCTCTATGTCATCTTGAACTCTATTACAATCTCTTTTGCTTATTTGATGATTCGACATATGTGGGATTGTGTAAAAAGTGATAAAAAGAGTAACTTGCCCTATAGTGTGCTTTTGACTTGTGTGTTTGAGTTCTTCAATTTTGATTTAAGTGATGAGCCTGTTGAGAATCGGGTATCTACTATCAAAGAAGGTGGAGTACCGAAAAATGCTAAAGGTAAAAAGGAAAAAGGCACAAAAGCCTCTGTTTTATCTAAAAGTGAAGATGAAAACCTTTCCTCTGCTGCTGGAACCTCTGATTCTTACAAATATCTTTTCTTTGGAATGGTCAAAGATGTTCTTTTAGAATTTACAACCATGTCTGAGCAAATGGTGAAATCTAGCTAGAAAACTTGCTTTGCAAAATGAGAAGGCTTGGCTAAAATCCCATGAAAGGGTGAGGTAGCTCATAAGACATCTGGATTCAGTTGATGAGGACATGGCTCATTCCAAGAAAGAGGAGGATGTTCTGAAAAGTGACGAAGAATCTTCTGATGCCTAAGTCTGCTCCATGTTACTGTTGCTGATAACTGCTTCTTTATTTTGCTCTCTTTGAATTTAAGATTGTTGGACTATTTTCATTTGACATACACTTTATTTGGATGACTGTAATTAACTAAATATTGGTACTATTTTGTTATGCATGATTTATTATGGACTGCACTATTTGATCTCTTGTGCTTGCAGGTATCCCTCCTTGATGACAAAAAAGGGAGAAAACCGAAAAAGGGAGAAAAAGGGCTGAATTGAAACTGTTTTATTTCATTGTTTAGCTGCTCTGTTTGATCTATTCTGAGCACTTTATTTCATATTTCTGCTTTGTTTCATGCTCTAATTTGCTCCGTTTTTAACATTCTATTCTAGTGGATAAATTTCAACCTGAGCTTTGATTGTTATTAATAAATGTATTTGATCAAGTGCATATGTGCTGTCTGGACTATGGACTTTTATTAAGGTGTTTGATAAGCCTTTTCTTGTGAAAATATTGCTCGGTCTTAAAGGTTCCAAATTCTTGAATTTTTTATCTTTTAGGAACCCTTTGGAGCTTGTACACAGTGTTTTCTTTCTTGAATATTTTGTTAATCAGGTACACATTAAGGGAGAGCACATTGAATAGAAGAAAGGGGGACAAACTTGCAAAACTTCAAAGGGAAGTTCTCTACCTTAAACTCCTTCAATTCAGGTTTAATAATGTTTGTCATCAAGGGGAGATTGTTGAGTTTGAAAAATTTAAGTTAAAATTAATATAATGAACAAACATTATTAAAAATGTTGTTAAATGTTTATTTAATTATATCCAATTGGTTGTTTGATAAATTTGGTGAGTGTGCAGGAAAACAACTCATTTTTCATAATGGGCTAAAAGCTCAACAAGTCCAATTTGATCATTAAATTAATTAAGCCTTGTGCAAAATTAATAGTGGCTGAATCTTGAAGTAAAGGAAGAAAAGTCAAGCCCAAAAGCCAAATACGAGAAACCAAAGAAAGAAACCAATTCCAATTAGTATAGAACCAAAGTTTCATTCGGTTACCTACCCCTTAGTTAAAGTGATACATTTCCCAAGTTCTAACTCACATTGCAAAGTCTTCATTTCTTGGTTACTGGGACTTGGAATTCAATTGAGTTTAATTCCCTTATAGCTTCCACCAAACGTTTTTTCTCTCTTCTCTCTCCCCTCTTATGCTTCAGCCAAATCATGAAACTATCCAAGAAGAAGAAAGAAGGAAATAGAAATATTGATACGCAGAAAACTTGTCTCGCAACAAATTTCCTTCGGCAAGTATACCGAATTTGTCGTCAAGTAAAAACTCACAATAGAGTGAGGTCGAATCCCACAGAGATTGATTGATCAAGCAACTTTAATTAAAGGAATGTTCTAGTTGAGCGAACCAGAATTTGAGTTGGGAATTGCAGAAAATTAAATGGCGGGAAAGTAAATAGTGGAAACAGTAAATGCTGGAAATAAAGAGCTGAATGTAAATGGCGGAAAATAAATTGCAGAATCTTAAATGGGGATGGGGCAATTGCTCATAAAAGTAAATGGCAGAAATTAAAGAGAATGGGTAAGATCAGAAATGGGGAGTTCATTGGGCTCAGGAGATGTTGCATTTTCCGGATCAAGTTCATTTTCATCTCTTCCTCAATCAATGCATTCATTGATCTCCTTGGCAATCTTAAGTGATCGAATTACAATTCCTTGTAATTCAATCTCTCAAATCCTGATCAATAGCCAATTCCTTGGTCAATTGCTCATGAGAAGAGATGAAGTATGGTCACTGATTATACCACATGCATTTTGATGACAAGTCATCTTAGCCTAGTTTCACTAGTCTTTTTCTTTTGTTTTCACTTGAATTGTGCACTTTCTTGAGCTACAAGTAAGCTAATTTGGGTAGATTTTCATGCTTCCTTTGATTGAATCAACCATGTATGAATTCATGCTATTTCATGAGGTTTTATGCTATAATTATCACATATTATGATAAAATGAATATCTCATGATTTTAAGCATAGCTTTGATGTGTTTGGTTGATTAATGATAGGGGAAGAAAGCTTGAAGAAAGGTTGAAGTAAGAAGGAATGGCTAGGAGTAAAGAGAGGACAATGGAATAAGTGAAAATGAACCAGGAAGCAAAAAGCTGGACCAAAAGTTAGCCTCAAACTTTTGCACAAACTTTTGGGTGAAAAGTTAGCCCCAACGTTAGCCCCTAACTTTTGGGCTAACGTTGGCACATGAAAGTTACTCCCTGGGCACCAAAAGTTTGCACCAACGTTAGCCCCTAACTTTGTGGCTAACGTTGGCATGAGAAAAACACCCCCTGGGCACCAAAAGTTTGCGCCAACGTTAGCCCCTAACTTTGTGGCTAACGTTGGCATGAGAAAAACACCCCCTGGCCACCAAAAGTTTGCGCCAACGTTAGCCTCTAACTTTTGGGCTAACGTTGGCACATGAAAAATACAAAGGGGGAGCAAAAGTTTGCGCCAACGTTGGCCTCTAACTTTTGGGCTAACGTTGGCGCCATAAGTGCACCAAGAAAGGCCAATGTTGGAGCAAAAGTTAGACCCCTAACTTTTGGACCAACGTGGGTATCAGCAAAACATGGGGGCTGATATGAAAAGTTGGACCAAAAGTTTGCCTCAAACTTTTACTCAAACTTTTACTCAAACTTTTGCAAAACTCCAACCCGGTTCACTTGGTTCACTTTGGTTCCTCTCCAAACTCCAAGAGCAATCAACCAAGGCCTCTCTCAACCCAATTCCACCAAGAGCAAAGGCCCAACTCAAGGCTTGAAGATCATTTGAAGAAAGTGTATAAATAGGAGAGAATTCAAGTTCTTGGGGAGCTTTCCTTTTGAGTTTTCATAATAGTTTTCGGAGAGCGTTGGATATTGAGTGATCTTTAATTTCTTAGTTTCGGGGAAGGAGAATTCCACTCTCTTCCTCTTAGTTTTATTGCTTTCAATTTCAATTACAATTGTCTTGGATCTTGGGTTGGAGAATTGAAGGAATTCTGTTTCAATCTCATCCGAAGATCTCTCTGTTTCTTCTACTGCTTATTGAATTCAATTTCTGTTAATTGTTCTTCATCTACTTTCTTTGCAATTTACAATTCCTTTGCAATTGTTCTTGTTGGATCTAGGAAGGCATTGAGATCTAGACTTGGTTATCTAGTCTCTTGGGTCCTGAGATCCGGATTCCCCATTTCCCATTCCCTGTTTACTGTTTTCATGCGTATTTACAATTCTGTTTTTAGATTCGGTTCAATCCAAGTGTTCTTTTACTTCTCTGTTGGTTGCAATTTACTTTGCCTCGTTTAATTTCTGCAATTCCAACTCCCAATTCCCTTTACAATTCAAGCTATTTACATTTCTTGCACTTTAAGATTCTGCAATTTACATTTCTTGCGTTCTAAGTTTCTGCCATTTAATTTCTTGTTCTTTAAGATTCAACATTTAAATTCCTGTTCTCTTTAATTTCATGTCAATTACCCATTCCCTTTACTTTCCATGCAATTTAAATTCTGCAAATCACAAATCACTCAACCAAATCTTGATTCGCTTGACTAAATCAACCACTAAACAAAAATTGCTCAATCCTTCAATCCCTGTGGGATCGACCTCACTCCCGTGAGTTATTATTACTTGATGCGACCCGGTACACTTGCCGGTTAATTTTGGGTGTTTTGGAGAAATTCGTTTCTTCCACAGAAATATCCCATCACATTTCCCAAATCAAGCGTTGGAAGGATTATAGTCACATATCCATCCACACCCAATTTGGTCCAGCATGAGAAAGTATTTCTAGCATGATGCCTTCATTCCTCTTTCAAGGTTCAGAAGAGATCCAAGTATGAATAGCTTCTTTTCCAAGATAACTACCCAATTGGATGAAGATCGAAAGCCTTCTAGTAAAATCAAGAGAAAAGATAGAAGAAGGAGAATGAAAACTAAAATTGATCCATCAAATTACAACAGAGCTCCCTAACCCAATGAAAGGGGTTTAGTTGTTCATAGCTCTGGAAAATGAAAACAAAGATGGAGAATACATGCTGAAAGTAAACTAGAAGTGCAGAGAAAGTAAAATACAGAGAGTAATTCTAGGCCCAAGGCTCCCTAAAGTTTTTAGCCCCCTAAACTAATTCAAAGCTACTCCTATATATACTACCCTTATGATCTTCTAGTTGGCTCTTCAAGTCTTGGGTTTGGACCTTTGGATCCTGAGTTTGAAGCAGTTATCTTCATCATTGGGCTTAGCTTTGCTTGCAGAGAGAAAGTGTGAAGTAGGCAGGGACTTTTAGCTCAGGACGTTAGTGGTGTTAACGTTAAGTGAAAGTGTGGGTTCGAGAACGTTAGTGACAATCACCTTTTTCACTAACGTTGCTCACCCAAGTATGAGCCACGTTAACCTCAACGTTAGTGGCACAAACGTTGCCACTAACGTTGCCTCTTGGTCCTTCGCACACGTTATTGGGACTTACCTTTCCCAATAACGTTGATAAGCTTCCCTCTTACCTACGTTAGAGTCCACGTTAACTTAGTTAACGTGGCTCTTAACGTAATCTTGCCAATCCTTCGAGAATGTTAGTGACACTTACCTTTGTCACTAACCTTCCAATGTGCCCCTCTTTCTCACGTTAGAGTCCACGTTACTAAGTTAACGTGGCTTCTAAGGTAGTCATGCTAGTCATCTCGAACGTTAGTGACAAAGGTGAGTGTCACTAATGTTGGCTCATTACCTCTTTATCCACGTTAGCTTCCACGTTAACTAAGTTAACGTGGGAGTTAACGTTGCTCATAGTGGCTCTTGGTGGTTCACCCCAACGTTAGTGACAAAGGTAAGTGTCACTAACGTTGGCGACCAATTGCTCTCTCCACGTTAGCTTCCACGTTAACTAAGTTAACGTGGGAGTTAACGTGGCTTATGGAAGCTTGGCCAACGTTTGTGACAAAGGTGAATGTCACTAACGTTGGCTTCCCTTTTGCTTCTTAACGTTAGAAGCCATGTTAACTAAGTTAACGTGGCAACTAACGTGGCCAATTATGAGCTTGGTCCAACGTTAGTGACAAAGGGGAGTGTCACTAACGTTGGCCTTATTGTCTTCTTCCACGTTAGAGTTCACGTTAACTAAGTTAACGTGACTCTTAACGTGGGCTATGATGGCTTCGAGGGCGTTATTGGTGATTACTTTTCTCATTAACTTTGCAAGTTAGCTCCAATTCCATGTTAGAGGTCACGTTAGTTAGATTAACGTGGCTGCTAACGTGGTTCTTCCTTGCTTCTTTTGTCCTGAAATCAAGCAATAAAGTGCATCAAAGTTCTAATCCAAGTCATGGGAAATGCAACATCCAATTTGTCATTAAATTCATGCAAAATTCTCATGAAATCATGTAAAGTGCACAATGTATGCTTGAATCAAGATGTAAGTGAATATCTACCCAAAAAGAGCTTATTTTCTAAGAAAATGCATGAAACTACCCTAAAAACAGTAAAGAAAAGGTCAGTGAAACTGGCCAAAATGCCCTGGCATCACACCACCAAACTTAAAGCTTGCTTGTCCCTAAGCAAGTATTGAAACAAGAGAATGATGAATGGAATGCCAAGAGAAATGAGTCATTCTTGTGGAAGTTATGTTTCTAGTTTTATGGTGGTTTCATGCATAGCAACTTAGGTTCATTCCTTCACTGGCTTTCAGACCTTTATCATGTCCTAGAATACTCACTGTGATTGTATCCCGTGAGACTTTTATTTATTGATCCTTTTGTTGTCATTTCAGGGCTTATTTGTGTTCTTAGGCTAAGTGCTCTGTAAGAGGGCAACTCTTTAAAATAAGCTTTCAGCCAACACTCCCAAACCAGTTAGTTCAAGGTGCTAGGTGTTGAAGCACCCCTAAGGACTTACTTCCTCAAGTCTCTCTCCCATACATACACACCACAGGCACATGGTTTGTTTATTTTCTTTCCTTGAGGTCTTGGTGTCCAGCACCTCTTTGGGTTACTAAATGTTCTGTAGCAAATATTGCTCTTGATAGTGGACTTTTAGCTGATAATCCCGGGTTAGTTAACCCAAGTTACCAAGTGATAAAGCACCCCTGAGAGCTTAGTAATCCAAGCAGATCCTTGGTACAGGAACACCACAGACACATCCCTCAAGACTCAAACCTTTGGTGCCTAGCCTCTTTTCTTGCTATTTTTCTTTTATTCTTCAACTTTGATTGTTCTTTCCCTTTTTCTTATTAGGATCTTGTTATTTAGCTAGTCTCATGGGTATGTTCAAAGCATAGTATTCATGATAGATAGTTGTCTTCCCACCTTGTGGTTGAACCAACTTAGCTAACTTATGACCACACCACAAACTCAAGAACTTACTCCATAGTATGAACTCCACTCTGGTCTTTTATAAAACACTCATTCTCTTTTCATTTGATTCAAAAGGAAAAGCATACAAATAAGTAAGGAGATGATGTAGTAATGACATTCAGACTAGCCAACACAGCCCTAATCAACAAAAAGTTTAAAAGACAGAATTGAAAAAGGTTCAAACTAACATGGAAGCATGTTCTATTTCATACAAGATCTTTCTTATTTAAAGCATAGAAAAAGATGGACCAAAGAAGGAACTCCACCACCTTTTACTCATGTGGATGCCCATGCTCTCCTCCTTGCTTGTCCTCTTTGTGTCCTCTTGCATTTCCTTGCACCCGTGCCAATCTTGCTTGCTTCCAATCCTTAAGTGCCTTCCTCACTGATTCATGACTCTCTTCTTCAAACGGTATGGACCGTAGCTTTAATGCCCTCATGACACTCATGGGACCGAAATCAACAGTCTTTCCTCTCACAAAGCTTGTATATGACTCATCTGCCTTATCATATCGGACCGCATTTGCATAAAATTCTCTTACAAGATTTGCATTCACCTTAATGATCGGATCAGTGAGGAGCTCCCATCTTCTCTTTTCTACCTCCTTTGTGATTTCGGGACACTCAGTTTTTCTAACTTGAAACCCCAGCTCATAAATGATCTCCTTATCCACCATCCACCCATATTGCAATGCATGGTGCAAGCTTCTAAATCTCTTTTCATCATACGGGTGTTGCTCCATAGGTTCTTTTTCTTTCTTTCTTTTAGAGCTCGAAGATGCCATGAATGAGAGTTAATGTGTGAAGGGATTAGAAGGTACGGATAAATGAGGAATTTGGTTGGTTAGGACGAGGTGTGATGAAGGAATTTTGGATGCCGGAAGTGTGAAGTTTGGAGAGTGGGAATTTGAGTGTGAGGGGTAAGAACGCACTAGGACTCACTTATATAGGGAGATGATGAAGGGATGAAAGGTATGGATTAATGTGGTGGTTGTTGGATGGACAGATGGGGTTTTGCAGATCATGAGCACAAGGATCCTCATCTTTATGAGGGCTATTGGGTCGGTCTTCAAGGGTCTCCTTTCTTCAATGTTGCATGGCAACATTTTCCAATGCATTCCCCTTTGGGGCACGTGTGTTGTATCCTCCTTTTGTGGTGTCCAAACCTTCTTCATTTAATTGACCAATCAATCCTCTTCAATGCTCCTTTCTTTTTCCCTATAAAAATAAAATAAAAAAATCAATATCATAAACAAAGATTTAAACTTTACGGCTAGAATAATAAAGAAAAAGAATTAGATTGTTTATTCATGAACACCAACTAACTAACTAACTGTGTATCCTTATATGCATATTCGTGGCACCTTGGGTGACTGATAAACCTATATTTCATGAGTTCTTTTGTGCTTAATTAGAGTGATTTATTCAACTCTTCACCTACTTATTCACATTAATTGCATGGTTTTACTTTCCCTTCCTTATTATGTCATGTTGTGAAAAACATGTTTCCTAAGCTTTAAAAATTAATTATTTTAATTACCTTTATTTCCATTCGATGCCGTGATTAGTGTGTTGAGTAGTTTCAGATTTTCTAAGGCAGAATGACTTAAAGGATGAAAAAAGGGAACATACTAAAATGGAAGGAGAAAGCAAAACGGAGCTTTAAAGAAATTGGTATCCACGCGATCGCATGGATGACGCGATCGCGTGCCAAGCACGAATTAGCAGCGACGCGACTGCATGACTGACGCGACCGCGCGCCTTAAGCAGAACGCATATGATGCGGTTGCATGACTGACGCGACCGCGTGGCAAGAAAAAGCTCCGAATGACGCGACCGTGTGACCCACGCGGACGCGTGACAGAGGCCACGCACCAGAAATTACAAAATACGCCCCCAGCGAATTCTGAAGCCCTTTTTGGCCCAGATCCAAGTACAGACAGCATAGACCAGAGGTTATAAAGTGTGGGAATGCTTCCATTCAAAGAGAGCTCGCATATTTTTACCTTTCAATGATTTAGATTTAGTTGAGAGGGAGATCTTCTCTCTCTCTCTTTTAGGATTTAGGATTTCTTCTTGTTTTAAGAGTAACTCTGGATCCCAGGTTTAATGTTCTTTTAGTATTACTTCTATTTATTTATTCCAACATTTGAATTGATTATTATAATTTGATTTATGAATTCTCTCATGTTACAGACTGTTATTTGAATTAATGATAATTAAGGTATTTTCAGTTTATGATTGTTCTCTTTGATTTAAGTTACCATTGCTTCCCATCTAAGGACCTCTTTATCATTCCAGCAATTTTACTTTTCCCCTTTTGGTTCTGGTTAAGAATTTAGTAACTCAACAGTTATTAAACTCAACATAATTGATAATCGTTATCTTGCTAATTGAGCTGAACTTAAATAATCCCAACCTTTTCTGAGGAAATAATTAGGATTCGAAAGTCAATTTAATTAGTCCCTTGACTTTCCTTTGCCCTGGTGAAGGTTGACCAAGTGGAGTTTAGATTCAACTTTCATTATTGTTGAGAGAGATAACTAAGTTGGACCTCTAATTTCCCTACCTTGCTAAAAGTTGCTTTACAGTTATTATTTATTCTTAATTTCCATTTAATTCACTCATCATTTAAATTACTTGCTTCTGACCTTCTAAACCCTGATTACAACCTTTATAGCCAATAATAAGAACATACTTCCTCGCAGTTCCTTGAGAAGACGACCCAAGGTTTGAATACTCGGTTAACAATTTTTAAAGGGGTTTGTTACTTGTGACACCCAACACGTTTGTACGAAGGGATTTTTGCCGGTTTAGAAACTATATCTACAACGCAACCATTTTTATGAATTTCTTTACTGGTAGAAAACCCGACGTCAGTGATACCAAACTTAGTTTGGAGCATTGTGATGAAAAAGTCTTTGTTCAAAGCTCCAAGACTAGCATGCTTTGAGTTGCATTCATGCTTTCTTGGTATGCTTTGAACACCAAACTTGTTCTTCACTATATACTGCATAACAAGGATTTCACCAAGTGTTAGTCCCGTTTGGGTTGGAATTCATAAAAATTGACTTATTAACTATTTTTTAAAAGCATATAAAACATGGGTTGCCTCCCATGAAGCGCTTCTTTAGAGTCACTAGCTTGACGTTTCGCCTTCATCAGGGAGGTCGATAGTGCTTCAAGTCTTCTCCTCTGGCAGTAGACCTATATCCAGTAGTGGTATCAATGATCTCTACATGTTCCAAGGAGAGAACTCTGTTGATAGTGAAGGCCTTAGGTAACTGAGATGGTACAGTGGGGAGATCAGGGGGGATATCTGGGAAGTAAGCTGAGATCACTTTATCCCCTGGAGAGAAGTCCTCGGTGGGGATCTTCTTGTTCCTCCACCTCCTTGGTACCTTCTTCTTTGTTCCTTGTGATGTTGTCTTACTCTTTGTGACCTCCTCCTCTAAGGAAATGTGGTTACTGGTCTCATATTTTTCTGGTGGTTTAGGTTCCTCCTGATTTTCTTTGAGCTGTGGCAGTTGCTGTTTGCCTTGTTCATCAATCAAGGGAGTTCCCAGATGTGCTGGTTGTGTTTCAGTGCTTGTTTCTTCATTCAGTATCTCACTGTGATCCTTCCTTGGTTCCTTGTTCTCTTGATCTGTTTCTTGTGAGAGTTTGAAGACAGTGAAGGTGAGCTGTTCATCATGGATCCTCAAGATTAGCTCCCCTCGCTCCACATCTATGAGTGCTCTGGCTGTAGCTAGGAATGGTCTTCCCAATATGATTGGGTGAGCGTGACTCTCTTCCATGTCCAATATGACAAAGTCTGTTGGGAGGAAGTATTTCCCAACCTTTACCAACACATTTTCCACCACTCCTATTACTTATTTTTGAGTTTTGTCAGCCAGCCTAATGACTACATCTGTGGGCATTATCTCATTGATCTGCAGCCTCTTCACAAGGGACAAGGGCATTAAGTTGATACTTGCTCCCAAATCGCAGAGTGCTCTATCAAACATTGTTTCTCCTATGGCACAGGGTATATGAAAACTCCCTGGGTCCTTTCTTTTTGTAGGCAACTTTGGTTGAATAAGGGCGCTGCACTCCTTGTTCATCACTATAGTTTGGCCTCCCTTGAGTGAACTTTTCCTGGGAAGCAGTTCCTTCATATACTTGATGTATGCAGGCATTTATTGGATGGTCTTGATGAATGGTATGTTTACATGCAGAGATACAAACAAGTCAAACAATCTTGAGTATATTCTCTTCTCCACAGCACCATTGAGTAGTTGAGGAAAGGGTGCATAGAGTCTCAGCAGCTCCTGTTGTGAGATTTTTGGTTCTTGGTGATCTTTTTCCTTCTCCTCTGCTGAGGTATCTCCAGGTTGTTTTGACGGCTTGTTTGGCTTGTCCTCAGTCTCCTTATCACTTATAGTGACCATCTTGCAATCTTCCCATCTTACTTTCTTTGTTTCTCCTCTTGGATTTTTCTCTGTGTCACTTGGGAATCCATCTATAGGTTTGGGAATCTGCTCAGAGAGATACCCTACTTGAGATTCCAACCTCTTGATGGTGTCTCCCTGGTTCTTAAAATTTGCTCGCACTTCCTCCTTGAACGCCTTGTTGTCTTGAATCTCTTTGCCTATGCCTTCAAGTAGATTCTCAATCCTTGAGAGTCTGTCATCAAATGATGGTCGATTGGGATTAGAGGTGGAGGGATGAGAAATGTTATTTTGGTTTTGATATGGATGTGGAGAGGTGTTGTTATGGTGGTGTTGATATGTTCTCTGTGTGAATTGTTGGTGAGCTGCATTGTTGTTGGGGTTGTGACGTCTCTGATCTTGGCCTTGATCTTGTTGATTCCCCCACCCAAAGTTTGGGTGATTCCTCCAACCAGGGTTGTAGGTCTTGGAGTATGGATCATGGTTTTGCCTAGGTGAATTCCCAATGTAGTTGGCTTGCTCCTGACTACCCTCTGCTTCTTCATTCACTCCTTCTTAGGTTGCTGATGAAGTGGTGATTGCTGCTACTTGGTTCCTCTCCATCTTCTTGGTGAGGTCAGCCAGCTGCTTGGTAATGAGCTTATTTTGGGCCAGCAGAGCATCTACATTGTTTAGCTCCATCACTCCTCTAGTGTTCCCTCTTTCAGAAGCATAGAAATAGTCATTTTCTGCTACAGTTTCAATGACATCTATGGCCTCTTCAATGGTCTTCTTCTTGTTCAGAGATCCCCCGGATGAGTGGTCTACTGCTTTCTTTGATTCATAAGAAAGGCCTTCATAGAAAATGTGTAGCTGCACCCATTCATTGAACATATCTGGTGGACACCTCCTTGTTAGGTCCTTAAACCTCTCCCATGCTTCATATAGAGTCTCACCATCTTGTTGCCTGAAAATTTGGACCTCAGCTCTCAGCCTGTTGATTCTTTGGGGAGGATAGAATCTGGCTAAAAATTTGTTCACCACATCTTCCCAAGTTGTCAAACTCTCCTTCGGGAAAGACTCCAGCCACTTAGCTGCCTTATCCTTGAGTGAAAATGGAAATAAGAGCAGTCTATAGGCGTCAGGATGAACACCATTAGACTTCACCGTGTCACATATCCTCAAGAAGGTGGTTAGATGTTGATTGGGGTCTTCTTGGACTCCTCCTCCGAACGAACAGTTGTTCTGAACAAGGGTGATGAGCTGCGGTTTTAGTTCAAAATTATTGGCATGGATGGTCGGATTTTGAATGCTACTTCCATAGTTTCCTGGGTTTGGATTGATGTAAGAGCCTAAAACTCTTCTCTCCTTCCCAGCATGATTTGCTAGACCTTCTCTGCCATGGTTGTGAGCCTCTTCTTCATGATGGTTTTCCATGTTTTCTTCCATGTTTGGTTCAAAGTATTCCTCCTCTTCCTCGGCACCCACTACTCATTTTTCTCTTGCTTCCCTCCTTAATCTAAGGAAGGTCCTCTCAGGTTCTGAATTAAAGGAAGTTGAAGCCCCGCTTCTTCTCCCTGTCATACAACCAACAAAGCACAAGCAAGGAAAATAGATGCAGGAAGTATTTCTGTTAGAATTACTGTTAGTGTGAGTGATGCAATATATCAAACAGTTAGTGGGTCAGTGAACTGAATTGTAAATAACTAAAAAAAACGAAAAAGTAGGGGGAGGGGAAGAAATTAACTAAAACTGAAAGTAAATTACTCAAATAGAAAATTAAATCAAACAAACTAAAAATGCTCAATCTAGTTATCCTCCAATTTAATCATCGTTGATTCAAAATCAATCCCCGGCAATGGCGCCATAAACTTGATAGGCGAAAAACTTTTCTCGCAACAAATTTCCTTCGGCAAGTGTACCGAATTCGTCGTCAAGTAAAAACTCACAATAGAGTGAGGTCGAATCCCACAGAGATTGATTGATCAAGCAACTTTAATTAAAGAATGTTCTAGTTGAGCGAACCAGAATTTGAGTTGGAAATTGCAGAAAATTAAATGGGGGAAAGTAAATAGTGGAAACAGTAAATGCTGGAAATAAAGAGCTGAATGTAAATGGCAGAAAGTAAATTACAGAATCTTAAATGGGGATGGGGCAATTACTCATAAAAGTAAATGGCAGAAATTAAAGAGAATGGGTAAGATCAGAAATGGGGAGTTCATTGGGCTCAGGAGATGTTGCATTCTCCGGATCAAGTTCATTTTCATCTCTTCCTCAATCAATGCATTCATTGATCTCCTTGGCAATCTTAAGTGATCGAATTACAATTCCTTGTAATTCAATCTCTCAAATCTTGATCAATAGCCAATTCTTTGGTCAATTGCTCATGAGAAGAGATGAAGTATGGTCACTGATTATACCACATGCATTTCCCAAATCAAGTGTTGGAAGGATTATAGTCACATATCCATCCACACCCAATTTGGTCCAGCATGAGAAAGCATTTCTAGCATGATTTCTTCATTCCTCTTTCAAGGTTCAGAAGAGATCCAAGTATGAACAGCTTCTTTTCCAAGATAACTACCCAATTGGATGAAGATCGAAAGCCTTCTAGTAAAATCAAGAGAAAAGATAGAAGAAGGAGAATGAAAACTAAAATTGATCCATCAAATTACAACAGAGCTCCCTAACCCAATGAAAGGGGTTTAGTTGTTCATAGCTCTGGAAAATGAAAACAAAGATGGAGAATACATGCTGAAAGTAAACTAGAAGTGCAGAGAAAGTAAAATACAGAGAGTAATTCTAGGCCCAAGGCTCCTTAAAGTTTCCAGCCCCCTAAACTAATTCAAAGCTACTCCTATGTATACTACTCTTCCGATCTTCTAGTTGGCTCTTCAAGTCTTGGGTATGGGCCTTTGGATCCTGAGTTTGAAGCAGTTATCTTCATCATTGGGCTTAGCTTTGCTTGCAGAGAGAAAGTGTGAAGTAGGCAGGGACTTTTAGCTCAAGACGTTAGTGGTGTTAACGTTAAGTGAAAGTGTGGGTTCGAGAACGTTAGTGACAATCACTTTTTTCACTAACGTTGCTCACCCAAGTATGAGCCACGTTAACCTCAACGTTAGTGGCACAAACGTTGCCACTAACGTTGCCTCTTGGTCCTTCGCACACGTTATTGGGACTTACCTTTCCCAATAACGTCGATAAGCCTCCCTCTTCCCTACGTTAGAATCCACGTTAACTTAGTTAACGTGGCTCTTAACGTAAGCTTGCCAATCCTTCGAGAATGTTAGTGACACTTACCTTTGTCACTAACGTTCCAGTGTGTCCCTCTTTCTCACGTTAGAGTCCACGTTACTAAGTTAACGTGGCTTCTAACGTAGTCATGCTAGCCATCTCGAACGTTAGTGACAAAGGTGAGTGTCACTAACGTTGGCTCATTACCTCTTTATCCACGTTAGCTTCCACGTTAACTAAGTTAATGTGGGAGTTAACGTTGCTCATGGTGGCTCTTGGTGGTTCACCCCAACGTTAGTGACAAAGGTAAGTGTCACTAACGTTGGCGACCAATTGCTCTCTCCACGTTAGCTTCCACGTTAACTAAGTTAACGTGGGAGTTAACGTGGCTTATGGAAGCTTGGCCAACGTTAGTGACAAAGGTGAATGTCACTAACGTTGGCTTCCCTTTTGCTTCTTAACGTTAGAAGCCACGTTAACTAAGTTAATGTGGCAACTAACGTGGCCAATGATGAGCTTGGTCCAACGTTAGTGACAAAGGGGAGTGTCACTAACGTTGGCCTTATTGTCTTCTTCCACGTTAGAGTTCACGTTAACTAAGTTAACGTGACTCTTAACGTGGGCTATGATGGCTTTGAGGGCGTTATTGGCGATTACTTTTCTCATTAACTTTGCAAGTTAGCTCCCATTCCACGTTAGAGGTCACGTTAGTTAGATTAACGCGGCTGCTAACGTGGTTCTTCCTTGCTTCTTTTGTCCTGAAATCAAGCAATAAAGTGCATCAAAGTTCTAATCCAAGTCATGGGAAATGCAACATCCAATTTGTCATTAAATTCATGCAAAATCCTCATGAAATCATGTAAAGTGCACAATGTATGCTTGAATCAAGATGTAAGTGAATATCTACCCAAAAAGAGCTTATTTTCTAAGAAAATGCATGAAACTACCCTAAAAACAGTAAAAAAAAGGTCAGTGAAATTGGCCAAAATGCCCTGGCATCAAATATCAGAGGCTAGATTTTGAAGAAAGGCAAAAAGGTTTGTGCCAAATCAAAACAAAGAAAAGAAGGCTACAAACCATAGCTACTCTCTTGGTTAAAGCACAAAAAAAAGTTTTTTTCTTCATTTGTGATTCACCGAGGATCAAAGAAGAAAACTTCAAGCTCTCATGCATGGAAGAGGTAACCATGGAGAACATGAAGACTTCAAGAGTCAGAACCACATCAACGTCCAGAATCAATTCTTGGAGCCGAAGTTAAGCTTAATTGCTAAGATTGAAGAAGATGGATGAAAACGGATGAGAGAGGTGCATGCAAATAGATTTGTTTTCTCTCTCTCTCTCTCTCTCTCTCTCTCTCTCTCCTCTATTCAAGTTGCTACTACTCTAAGGTTGGAGAAGAATTTACTGGGTTTGTTGAATTGGTTTCAACCTTGGAAACTTCATCCTTCTATATTAAGGGTGAACGGCCAAGGGTTGAGATCAAAGACAGCAAGTGAAAAAACGTAGAGTTCTCATAGCTACCCTAAAGCTGTCTGAGTTCTTCTCCTTCAATGAAGTACATTTAGTTTCTTTTTCTTAGTTTTGTCTGTCTGAGTCTCATGATAAAAGACAAACATGGTGAGTTTTGTAAGAAAAAGCCAACGAGAGGTAAAAGGCAGTGAGCAAAATTAGAGAAAAAGCCATAGATGTCTCAGAGTTTCTTTGTACATCTTTTTGTTGTGTGTCATGATCCTGTGGGGATTTCCTTGCAAGTTGGGTTAGCACTTTGCAGTTGAAAGCTAGGTTTTGAGTCCTAGTCAAATTTAGATTGGGTTTAGAATATGGATTTGTCCCATATAATATTGGGTAGATGCTAGGGAAACATTTGTGTTTGTAATCTTGAAAAAGATAGTGAAATTCCATCATTGTTGTGATGGAGACTGGATGTAAGCTACATTGCACCTTGTAGCTGAACCAAGATATATCTGGGTGTTATTTCTTCTTTCTTTCTTCTTTTCTATTTCTGTAACTCAGGAGACAAAAATGAAAATGTCTCTCAGTTGACCACGAGACAAAAGTGTAAATATCTCCTAAGTTTTCTTGAGAAAGAAAAAAGAAATATTCAGCAGAAATGGTAGCTAAGATTCAACCCCCTTCTCTTAGCCACTGATTACCATCAAGATTAAAATACAAGTAGATCACGTGTGAAAGGATATGATTACATCAATGAACTCAAGATATATAAATAGAACTTGTGAAAAGAGAGATAGAATCTTCAAAAACAAAAATATAGAAAAAATATTATGGGATCCAGTATGCAAACCATGCAGTGGCTTTCAAAACAAAAAAAAAAAGGAGAGAAGATCAAAAACAAAAGAATAATAGGGCTCTAAGCACCAATAACTAGAGTTTAGTTATGTTTTTGTGATGCTATTGTGTCAAGAAGAGACTTGGTAAGTAAATTCGAAGGGTGCCTCATTACCCGATAACTTGAGCTAATTGGCTCGGAATTAACGGTTGAAAATCTATATTAAGAGTTGCTTTGAGATAAAGTATTTACAGTCTAAAGAGACTCTGGGCACCTATGTTTGGATATATGAAAAGATTTTCCTGGTTATGTGCTTGTGGTGTTGATTGTATCAAGGAGAGACTTGGGTGATTAAATTCAATGGGTGCTTTATTACTTGATAACTTGAGCCAACTGATTTGGGATTATCGATTGAAAACCTATATAAAGAGCTGCCTTGAGATAAAACACTTAGAGTAAAAAATTTCAATTATCCTCCCAATTAATAAAATTGTTAAATCTTTTCGAAAAGTAAGTTGCTTTCAAGGACATAAAAGTATAAAAAGATTTCCATAATATGATCCGAATTAGAGTTTTTGAATATTCATAACTATATGTATGCAAGATTCATCAAGATAGTAAAAGTCCACATGTGAACATAGACATTATCTTAAACCCCACTTTTATTTTAAAAATCCGAATGGATTTGAATTAATAAACTCTTTAATTCTTATCACTAAGATAACCTTTATTTATTCTTCTTTTGCTTGAGGGCAACCGAAGTTTTAAATTTGGTGTTGTGATACTTTGGCATCTTTAGTGATTTTTACATATCCTTTTAAGTAGTTTTCTTATATTTAATTTAAAGTTTTTATGTTTTAAATAAAATTTTCATAGCTAATCATATATTTGGAGTTATTTTAGAATTATGGTGTATCTAGGATTATTTTTTGAAAAAATCAAGAGAAGAGAAACAAACATGGAAAATAGGTGGCAAACACCCATGATTTATCAAAACGAGCGCCCAGCACTCAGCGCTAGAAAGAGGGTGCCCAGTGCCTTTGACAAAGGCATGAGGCTGGCGCCCAACTTGAGAAGTTGGCACCTAGCACCAAAAATTCCATTAAGATGGGTGCTGCGCCCAACTTTGAAGACCGTTCCACCTCCCAGGGGTCCAAAATGCATTAGCGTCTAGCGCCAAATGCCCAAGTCCAGTGCCAACACTCTATGTTCAGTGCCAGGCCTAGTATCCCCTTCCAGGAAGTTTTAATTCGGCCCAGACTCTCCAGATTTAAATGATTAGTTATTATTAGCTTCTTCTAGAAAGATAAGAGTTAATTTAGTTCAATTAAAATTGTTGTTATTTTATTCTTTGAGAAGATAAGATTAATTTTAGTTTAAGATTTAAAAGTTAGGTTAGGAATTAGGATATAGATAAGCGAGCGATGGTTCACATGGGGGGATCCAACATCTCGCATTCATTAGTTTTAGTTCATTTTTTTGTTTATCATGAGTCACTAATCCTCCTTTGTTAGGGTTAGCTCTGTTTGATTTTCATGGATTGGTAATTTGATTATTTATTTTAGTTTGATTAATGCATTGATACTTTTTTAAGAATTGAATTTCGTTCTTCATTTTAATGGTTAAAAGTATTGAAAAATATTCTAATTCTATTTTGGATCTCTTTATTCTCTTGGAAAAGTTAATATCAGGATTAGCTTGAAATTCTTTCTCATAATTTTTTAAACTGACTAGGGATAGCTTTTGAAAGGTTGTGCGACATTAAATCGGAATTGTACTTAACCTCTTTTTCTTAATTAATTGACTAAGGAATTGGTGATTAAATAAGATAAAGAGAAATTGAATTGTCAAGGAATTAGAGTTTGATTATATATGATTTGTCGTGAAATTATCTTGCATGAATCAAAGTAAATAAACATGAACGTTACCTTTTCTAGAAATTAAGCATCCCAAAAATCTTAACATCTCAATCTTTTGTTTATTTCTCTAAATTCATAAGCATCTATTCACACCATACTTTATTGTTATCATTTCAAGATTCACATCCTTCTTCCTGCAAAGGTTTGATTGATTTAATTAGAAGATTTGATTAGAAGTTGCTTGCTCAATCCTTTAATACTCATGGGAATGATATTCACTCATTGTGGTATTACTTGAAGTGATTTGGTATACTTGCCAAGATTAGTGCCATCAAGATTCGGCCTATCATCAAATGACCCTATGATCAGAGCAGGATCGTCAGAAGAAGCCCCAAATGAACAAGACCCCTTGTAGCAAAAGAGGGGCTTTCTATAAAGAAGTGTCAAAACGGTATGTAAAGGAGATGAAGATTTTACTGGAACAGAAGCACTTGTACTAAGACTTGAAGACTAGATACAGCATGAAGAAAGAGGAGCAAACAACAGGACCTAAGATAACATGGTGACAGGGAAAGACCTAGCTAGAAGATGATCCTTTGAGTTCTAATGAAGATGCCACGACAGTGACGAGGAAACTATACCTGAAATAGAGAAATCAGATGAAGGAATGGAAGAACCCAAAAGGAAAAATAACAAGCCAGAGATAACGGTAGAAGACATGGGAGGTAGGCTCTTCAACATTGTTATTAATGAGGAAGCTAAAAAAGAACTATGGAAGCCTTGGTGGAGATCCCTCATAGTCAAGCTAGTGGGGAAGAAATAAGCTAGACAACCATAAAAGAAGAATAGAAAATATGTGGGGAAGATTAGGAAAACTTGATGTTATTGACTTGAAAATGACTTTTTTCTTGTGAAATTCTATCCTCAAGAAGATTTGGATGATGCCCTTTTGGATGGACCATAGAAAATTTATGATCACTACTTGACACTAAGATTGTGGGAGCCAAATTTCAATTCCTTACCACCATGGATGATATTATCACAGCTTGGATTCGCTTATCCGACTTACCTATAGAACTATATAATGATAAAATTCTAAGAAAAATTGGTGACCAAATTGAAAAAACTTCCAAGATTGAATACAACACCTTTCATTTATGTAGAGAAAAAATTGAGACTCTGCATCGAGGTTAATCTAACCAAATCACTATTGAGAGGATATATGGTGAATGGAAATGTCTACCAGGCAAAATACAAAGCCATTTGCAAATATGCTTCATGGTGGCATGATGAGCGGATAATTTATATGCTTTTTGACATTGTTTTTAGTATGTTTTTAGTAGGATCTAGTTACTTTTAGGGATGTTTTCATAAGTTTTTATGTTAAATTCACATTTCTGGACGTTACTATGAGTTTGTGTGTTTTTCTGTGATTTCAGGTATTTTCTGGCTGAAATTGAGGGACTTGAGCAAAAATCAGATTCAGAGGTTGAAAAAGGACTGCTGATGCTGTTGGATTCTGACCTCCCTGCACTCAAAGTGGATTTTCTGGAGCTAAAAAACTCGAAATGGCGCGCTTTTAATTGCGTTGGAAAGTAGACATCCAGGGCTTTCCAGCAATGTATAATCGTCCATACTTTGGCCAAGAATTGATGACGTAAACTGGCGTTCAACACCAGCCTTCTGCCCAAATCTGGAGTCCAGCGCCAGAAAAGGATCCAAAACCAGAGTTGAACGCCCAAACTGGCACAAATACTGGCGTTCAACTCCACAAATGGCCTCTGCACGTGCAACACTTAGGCTCAGCCCAAACACACACCAAGTGGGCCCCGGAAGTGGATTTATGCATCAATTACTTACTCATGTAAACCCTAGTGACTAGTTTATTATAAATAGGACCTCTTGCTAGTCTTTTTGACCATCTTTGGATCTTTGGTCTCAGTTTTAATCTATTGTTCATCTTAGGAGACTATTGATCTCGTTTAGGGGGGCTGGCCATCTCGGCCATGCCTGGACCTTCACTTATGTATTTTCAACGGTAGAGTTTCTACACTCCATAGATTAAGGTGTGGAGCTCTGCTGTTCCTCAAAGATTAATGCAAAGTACTACTGTTTTCTATTCAATTCTTCTTATTTCGCTTCTAAGATATCCATTCGCACCAAAGAACATGATGAAGGTGATGATTATGTGTGACGCTCATCATCCTTCTCCCTTATGAACGCGTGCCTGACAAACACTTCTGTTCTACATGAAATAAGCTAGAATGAGTATCTCTTAGATCTCCTAACCAGAATCTTCGTGGCGTAAGCTAGAATGATGGCGGCATTCAAGAGAATCCGGAAGGTCTAAACCTTGTCTGTGGTATTCTGAGTAGGATTCAATGATTGAATGACTGTGACGAGCTTCAAACTCGCGAGTGCTGGGCGTTAGTGACAGACGCAAAAGGAGGGTGAATCCTATTCCAGCATGATCGGGAACCGACAGATGAATAGCCATGCCGTGACAGGGTGCGTGAGCATATTATTCACTGAGAGGAGGGGATGTAGCCACTGACAACGGTGATGCCCATAAAGCCAGCCATGGAAAGGAGTAAGACAGATTGGATGAAGATAGCAGGAAAGCAGAGGTTCAGAGGAACGAAAAGCATCTCCATTCGCTTATCTGAAATTCCTACCAATGATTTACATAAGTATCTCTATCCCTATTTTGTTATATTAAATTCGAAAACACCATTATCACTTTATATCTGCCTAACTGAGATTTACAAGGTGACCATAGCTTGCTTTATACCAACAATCTCCGTGGGATTCGACCCTTACTCACGTAAGGTATTACTTGGACGACCCAGTGCACTTGCTGGTTAGTTGTATCGAAGTTGTGACAATTATGAATTAAGATCAGAGCACCAAGCTTTGGAGCCATTACCAGGATTTGTTCGAGCCTGGAGATCACAATTTCGTGCACCAAGTTTTTGGCGCCGTTGCCGGGGATTGTTTGAGTTCTCGGCAAGCTTTTGGTCCGGTAACATCAGTGCCAGATTCCCTTTTGATCCGGCAACAGCACCAAGTTTTTGGCACCATTGCCGGGGATTGTTTGAGTTTGGACAACTGACGGTTCATCTTGTTGCTCAGATTGGGTAACTTTCTTTTTGTTTTCTTTTCAAAAAATTTTTCAAAAATATTTTCAAAAAAAAAAAAAATTTCTCTTGTTTTCGAAAAAAATAAAAATATTTTCAAAAATTTATTCAAAATTTTTAAGAATGAATTCTAGTGTTTCATGAAGCATGTGAAGCCTGGCTGGCTGTAAAGCCATGTCTAGATTCTTTTGGACTGAGGCTTGCAATTTGTTATCAAAGAGCAATATACTCTCGTGTTAAAGGTTAAAGCTTGGCTGGCCATTGGCCATGTCTAGTGTTTTGGACTGGAGCTTTCATTGAAAGCTTGGCTGGCTAATGAGCCATGTCTAATTCCTGGACTGAAGCTTTAGACTAACATGGCAAGATTCCTGGAATTCATATTAAAAATTTTGGAATCCTTATTTTTTCTTTTTCATATTATTTTCGAAAAAAATCCAAAAAAATTAGAAAATCATAAAAATCAAAAATATTTCCTGTTTCTTGTTTGAGTCTTGAGTCATATTATAAGTTTGGTGTCAATTGCATATGCATCTTGCATTTTTTCGAAAATATCATGCATTCATAGTGTTCTTCATGATCTTCAAGTTGTTCTTGGTAAGTCTTCTTGTTTGATCTTGATGATTTTTTGTTTTGTGTCTTTTCATGTTTATCATATGCATTCTTGAATTCTTAGTGCGTAAGCATTAAAGAATTCTAAGTTTGGTGTCTTGCATGTTTTCTTTGCATTAAAGGTTTTTCAAAATTGTGTCTATGATGTTCATCTTGGCATTCAAAGTGTTCTTGGTGTTCATCTTGACATTCATAGCATTCTTGCATGCATCACATGTTTTGATCTAAAAATCTCATGCATTGCATAGTTTTCATGTTTTTCATAAAAATTTCAAAAATCAAAAAAATATCTTTCCCTTTTTTCTCTCATCAAATTCGAAAATTTGGATTGACTTTTTCAAAAATTTTTAAAATCAAATTGTTTCTCATGAGTCAAATCAAATTTTCAATTTGAAAATCTTATCTTTTTCAAAAATCAAATCTTTTTCAAAATTCTTAGTTATTTTCGAAAATTCCAAAAATATTTTTCAAAAATATTTTTCTTATTTTTATATCAAATTTTCGAAAATAACATAATCAATTAATGTTTTGATTCAAAAAAATTTGAAGTTTGTTATTTGCTTGTTAAGAAAGATTCAAACTTTAAGTTCTAGAATCATATCTTGTGATTTCTTATGAATCAAGTCATTAATTGAGATTTTAAAAATCAAATCTTTTTCGAAAACTAATTTCTATCATATCTTTTCAAAAATATCTTCTTATCTTATCTTTTTCAAAAATATCTTTTCAAAATATCTTTTCTAACTTCCTAACTTCTTATCTTTTCAAAATTTGTTTCAACTAACTAACTAACTTTTTGTTTGTTTCTTAACTTTTTCAAAACCACCTAACTAACTCTCTCTCTCTCAATTTTCGAAAATATCTCCCCCTTTTTCAAAAATTTCTTTTTAATTAACTAATTATTTTTATTTTTATTTCAAAAATTTTCGAAAAAAATACTAAACATTTTTCAAAAACCATTTTCAAAAATCACTAACTCTTTTTCAAAATAATTTTCGAAAATTATCACTCCCCCATCTCATTCTATTTATTCATTCATCTCATCTCACCTCTCTTCCATCCTCACAGTTGTGTTTCTTCCATTATAATACATTCTTTGTCTCCCCCTCTTCTTCCACTCACACAGGGATCCCTATACTGTGGTATAAAGGATCTCCATCATTATTATTATTTTTCTGTGCCCTCTTCTTTGTCATATGAGCAGGAGCAAGGATAAGAACATTCTTGTGGAAGCAGATCCAGAACCTGAAAGGACTCTGAAGAGAAAATTAAGAGAAGCTAAATTACAACAATCCAGAGACAACTTGATTGAAAATTTCGAACAAGTAAAGGAGATGGCAGCCGAATCCAACAACAATGCAAGGAGAATGCTTGGTGACTTCACTGCACCTAATTCCAATTTACATGGAAGAAGCATCTCCATTCCTGCTATTGGAACAAACAACTTTGAGCTGAAACCTCAGTTAGTTTCTCTGATGCAGCAGAACTGCAAGTTTCATGGACTTCCATCTGAAGATCCTTTTCAGTTCTTAACTGAATTCTTGCAGATATGTGATACTGTTAAGACTAATGGAGTAGATCCTGAAGTCTACAGGCTCATGCTTTTCCCTTTTGCTGTAAGAGACAGAGCTAGATTATGGTTGGATTCTCAACCCAAAGACAGCCTGAACTCTTGGGATAAGCTGGTCACGGCTTTCTTAGCCAAGTACTTTCCTCCTCAAAATCTGAGCAAGCTTAGAGCTGATGTTCAAACCTTCAGACAGAAAGAAGGTGAATCCCTCTATGAAGCTTGGGAAAGATACAAACAGTTGACCAAAAAGTGTCCTTCTGACATGCTCTCAGAATGGACCATCCTAGATATATTCTATGATGGTCTGTCTGAGTTATCTAAGATGTCATTGGATACCTCTGCAGGTGGATCCATTCACCTAAAGAAAACGCATGCAGAAGCTCAAGAACTCATTGACATGGTTGCTAATAACCAGTTCATGTACACTTCTGAAAGGAATCCTGTAAGCAATGGGACGCCTATGAAGAAGGGAGTTCTTGAAGTTGATACTCTGAATGCCATACTGGCTCAGAACAAAATATTGACTCAGCAAGTCAATATGATTTCTCAGAGTCTGCATGGAATGCAAGCTGCATCCAACAGTACTCAAGAGGCATCTTCTGAAGAAGAAGCTTATGATCCTGAGAACCCTGCAATAGCAGAGGTAAATTACTTAGGTGAACCTTATGGAAACACCTATAACTCAACATGGAGAAATCATCCAAATTTCTCATGGAAGGATCAAAAGCCTCAACAAGGCTTTAACAATGGTGGAAGAAACAGGTTTAGCAATAGCAAGCCTTTTCCATCATCAACTCAGCAACAGACAGAGAACTCTGAACAAAATGCTTCCAATTTAGCAAATCTAGTCTCTGATCTATCTAAGGCCACTGTAAGTTTCATGAATGAAACAAGGTCTTCCATTAGAAATCTGGAAGCACAAGTGGGCCAGCTGAGTAAAAGGATCACTGAAATCCCTCCTAGTACTCTCCCAAGCAATACAGAAGAGAATCCAAAAGGAGAGTGCAAGGCCATTGACATAAGCGCCATGGCCGAACCTGTGAGGAGAGGAGAGGACGTGAATCCCAAGGAGGAAGACCTCCTGGGACGTCCAGTGATTAATAAGGAGCTTCCCTCTGAGGAACCAAAGGACTCTGAGGCCTATCTAGAGACCATAGAGATCCCATTGAACCTCCTTATGCCCTTCATGAGCTCTGATGAGTATTCCTCTTCTGAAGAGAATGAGGATGTTACTGAAGAGCAAACTGCCAAGTTTCTTGGTGCAATCATGAAGCTGAATGCCAAATTATTTGGCATTGATGCTTGGGAAGTTGAACCTCCCTTGTTCATCAATGAACTAAGTGATCTGGATCAACTGACATTGTCTCAGAAGAGACAGGATCCTGGAAAGTTCATAATACCTTGTACCATAGGCACCATGATCTTTAAGGCTCTGTGTGACCTTGGTTCAGGAATAAACCTCATGCGCCTCTCTGTAATAGAGAAACTGGGAATCTATGGGGTGCAAGCTGCTAAAATCTCATTAGAGATGGCAGACAGCTCTAGAAAACAGGCTTATGGACAAGTAGAGGACGTGTTAGTAAAGGTTGAAGGCCTTTACATCCCTGCTGATTTCATAGTCCTGGATACTGGAAAGGAAGAGGATGAATCCATCATCCTAGGAAGACCTTTCCTGGCCACAGCAAGAGCTGTGATTGATGTTGACAGAGGTGAAATATTCCTTCAATGGAATGAGAATTCCCTTGTGTTTAAAACTCAAGGATCTCCCTCTGCAACCATGGGGAGGAAGCAGAAAAAGCTTCTCTCCAAGCAGAGTCAACCAGAGCCCCCACAGTCAAACTCTAAGTTTGGTGTTGGAGAGTTTCAACAATGCTCTGCACATCTGTGAGGCTCCATGAGAGCCCACTGTCAAGCTATTGACATTAAAGAAGCGCTTGTTGGGAGGCAACCCAATGTTTATCTAATTCTTATTTTTATTGTTTTTCATGTTTTCTTAGGTTCATGATCATGTGGAGTCACAAAATAAACAAAAAATTCAAAAACAGAATCAAAAACAGCAGAAGAAAAATCACACCCTGGAGGAGCATCTGTCTGGCGTTCAAACGCCAGAACAGAGCATAGTTCTGGCGCTGAACGCCCAGAATGGGAGCATCCTGGCGCTGAACGCCCAGAACAAGCATGGTTCTGGCGTTCAACGCCAGAAATGGCAGCAAATGGGTGTTGAACGCCCAAAATGGGCACCAACCTGGCGCTGAACGCCCAGAGTTGTGTGCAAGGGCATTTTGCATGCCTAACTTGGTGCAGGGATGTAAATGCCTTGACACCTCAAGATCTGTGGACCTCACAGGATCACCTCAGGATCTGTGGACCCCACAGGATCCCCACCTACCTCCACTCACTCTCTTCTCTCTTCTCAATCATCCTCTATTCCCAATAAACACTCTTCCCTAATTAACCCTTTACCACTCACATCCAAACACCCACTTTCCTTCAAAATTCAACATCTCTTTCCCACCCAATCCCACCCATATGGCCGAATACACATCTCCCTCCATCTCCTCCATATCTTCTTCTTATTCTTCTATTCTTTCTTCTTTTGCTCGAGGGTGAGCAACATTCTAAGTTTGGTGTGGTAAAAGCATAGCTTTTTTGTTTTTTCCATAACCATTGATGGCACCTAAGGCCAGAGAAACCTCTAGAAAGAGGAAAGGGAAGACAAAAGCTTCCATCAAGGGTCTATAGCTCAGTGGTAGAACATTTGACTGCAAATCAAGAGATCCCTGAGATACCTCAGGGGATACATTTTCTTTCACACAATTATTGGAAGCAACTAAGGGTGGAACATCAAGAGCACTCCACCATCCTTCATGAAATCAGAGAAGATCTAAAAGCAATGAAGGAGGAGCAGCCAAGGCAAGGAAGAGACATAGAAGAGCTCAAGGACATCACTAAGGTGGACTCATTCCTTGTTCTTACTTTCTCTGTTTTTCGTTTTCTATGTTATGTGCTTATCTATGTTTGTGTCTTCATTACATGATCATTAGTAGTTAGTAACTTTGTCTTAAAGTTATGAATGTCCTATGAATCCATCACCTCTCTTAAAATAAAAACTGTTTTAATTCAAAAGAACAAGAAGTACATGAGTTTTGAATTTATCCTTGAACTTAGTTTAATTATATTGATGTGGTGATAATGCTTCTTGTTTTCTGAATGTATGCTTGAACAGTGCATATGTCTTTTGATTGTTTAAGAATGTTAAATATGTTGGCTCTTGAAAGAATGATGACTAGGAGACATGTTATTTGATAATCTGAAAAATCATAAAAAATGATTCTTGAAGCAAGAAAAAGCAGCAAAGAACAAAGCTTGCAGAAAAAAAAAATAGGCGAAAAAAAAAATAGAAAGAAAAAGCAAGCAGAAAAAGCCAAAAGCTCTTAAAACCAAGAGGCAAGAGCAAAAAGCCAATAACCCTTAAAACCAAAAGGCAAGGGCAAATAAAAAGGATCCCAAGGCTTTGAGCATCAGTGGATAGGAGGGCCTAAAGGAATAAAATCCTGGTCTAAGCGGCTAAACCAAGCTGTCCCTAACCATGTGCTTGTGGCGTGTAGGTGTCAAGTGAAAACTTGAGACTGAGCGGTTAAAGTCAAGGTCCAAAGCAAAAAAAAAAAGAGTGTGCTTAAGAACCCTGGACACCTCTAATTGGGGACTTTAGCAAAGCTGAGTCACAATCTGAAAAGGTTCACCCAATTATGTGTCTGTGGCATTTATGTATCCGGTGGTAATACTGGAAAACAAAATGCTTAGGGCCACGGCCAAGACTCATAAAGAAGTTGTGTTCAAGAATCATCATACTGAACTAAGAGAGTCAATAACACTATTCGAAATCTGAAGTTCCTATAGATGCCAATCATTCTGAACCTCAATGGATAAAGTGAGATGCCAAAACTATTCAAGAGGCAAAAAGCTATAAGTCCCGCTCATATGATTGAAGCTCTGTTTCATTGATAGTTTGGAATTTATAGTATATTCTATTCTTTTTATCCTATTTTGATTTTCAGTTGCTTGGGGACAAGCAACAATTTAAGTTTGGTGTTGTGATGAGCGGATAATTTATACGCTTTTTGACATTGTTTTTAGTATGTTTTTAGTAGGATCTAGTTACTTTTAGGGATGTTTTCATAAGTTTTTATGTTAAATTCACATTTCTGGACGTTACTATGAGTTTGTGTGTTTTTCTGTGATTTCAGGTATTTTCTGGCTGAAATTGAGGGACTTGAGCAAAAATCAGATTCAGAGGTTGAAAAAGGACTGCTGATACTGTTGGATTCTGACCTCCCTGCACTCAAAGTGGATTTTCTGGAGCTACAGAACTCGAAATGGCGCGCTTTTAATTGCGTTGGAAAGTAGACATCCAGGGCTTTCCAGCAATGTATAATAGTCCATACTTTGGCCAAGAATTGACGACGTAAACTGGCGTTCAACACCAGCCTTCTGCCCAAATCTGGAGTCCAGCGCCAGAAAAGGATCCAAAACCAGAGTTGAACGCCCAAACTGGCACAAATACTGGCGTTCAACTCCACAAATGGCCTCTGCACGTGCAACACTTAGGCTCAGCCCAAACACACACCAAGTGGGCCCCGGAAGTGGATTTATGCATCAATTACTTACTCATGTAAACCCTAGTGACTAGTTTATTATAAATAGGACCTCTTGCTAGTCTTTTTGACCATCTTTGGATCTTTGGTCTTAGTTTTAATCTATTGTTCATCTTAGGAGACTATTGATCTCGTTTAGGGGGGCTGGCCATCTCGGCCATGCCTGGACCTTCACTTATGTATTTTCAACGGTAGAGTTTCTACACTCCATAGATTAAGGTGTGGAGCTCTGCTGTTCCTCAAAGATTAATGCAAAGTACTACTGTTTTCTATTCAATTCTTCTTATTTCGCTTCTAAGATATCCATTCCCACCAAAGAACATGATGAAGGTGATGATTATGTGTGACGCTCATCATCCTTCTCCCTTATGAACGCGTGCCTGACAAACACTTCTGTTCTACATGAAATAAGCTAGAATGAGTATCTCTTAGATCTCCTAACCAGAATCTTCGTGGCGTAAGCTAGAATGATGGCGGCATTCAAGAGAATCCGGAAGGTCTAAACCTTGTCTGTGGTATTCTGAGTAGGATTCAATGATTGAATGACTGTGACGAGCTTCAAACTCGCGAGTGCTGGGCGTTAGTGACAGACGCAAAAGGAGGGTGAATCCTATTCCAGCATGATCGGGAACCGACAGATGAATAGCCGTGCCGTGACAGGGTGCGTGAGCATATTATTCACTGAGAGGAGGGGATGTAGCCACTGACAACGGTGATGCCCTTGCATAAAGCCAGCCATGGAAAGGAGTAAGACAGATTGGATGAAGATAGCAGGAAAGCAGAGGTTCAGAGGAACGAAAAGCATCTCCATTCGCTTATCTGAAATTCCTACCAATGATTTACATAAGTATCTCTATCCCTATTTTGTTATATTAAATTCGAAAGCACCATTATCACTTTATATCTGCCTGACTGAGATTTACAAGGTGACCATAGCTTGCTTCATACCAACAATCTCCGTGGGATTCGACCCTTACTCACGTAAGGTATTACTTGGACGACCCAGTGCACTTGCTGGTTAGTTGTATCGAAGTTGTGACAATTATGAATTAAGATCAGAGCACCAAGCTTTGGAGCCATTACCAGGATTTGTTCGAGCCTGGAGATCACAATTTCGTGCACCATGGCACGAATTTCCACACTTCGTACAACTGAACCAGCAAGTGCACTGGGTCGTCCAAGTAATACCTGAGCGACTTCAGCGTCAATCCCACGAGGATTGTGGTTTGAAGCAAGATATGGATATCTTGTAGATCTTAATCAGGCAGATAGAAGAAGTAGGTATGTTGTTTAAAGCGCATAAAATTGGAATAAGATGGAATTACAATGTTTGATTATAACCAGTGATAAGAAGATGGTTAAGGCTTGGAGATGCTTTGTTCTTCTAGATAACTCTGGTTTTACTGTCTTCTTCAACTGTGAATGATTTCTTCTATGGTAGGCTGTATGTGATCAACGCCGGTTGAGAGGTCGCCAATGCTCCTCTAGATTTGAACCCTAGGGTTAGTGTGGATCCATTCTGATTGAAGGTGAAGCTCCTGCAGTCCATTCTCCTTAATGATCCTACTCAAAATACCACAGACAAGGTCGAATCTTCCGAATCAGAGAATGCTGCACTTTTGGGTTCTAGCCTCTAATACAAAGATCCTAATCTCCCCATACCTCGACTGAACTGATGTCTCAAGAAGACCCCAACGAAGTCGTGGATTAGCCATCTAAGAGATGTATAATCAAGCCAGTGGTTAATCATTGTCCAATGAAAGACACACTCTGAACCCATGTAGAATGAGATAACCTTGTTCCAGTTCAATGCATTCATAATGATGAAGGACGAAGATACATCTTAGAATCGAGAATCAAACACGGATTGAAAAGAAACAGTAATACTTTTATTGATCCATAAAACTCAGCAAAGCTCCTCCCCTCAACCTAGGAGGTTTATAAACTCATATTAATGGAGAATACAATATGAAAAATGTGTAAAGTGTCTAAGTGCTCTGACTAGTGTAAAAATTCTCAAATAAATACTAGAATAATGAATAAGAATTACATAAGAAAGGTACAACCGTCTTTTAGTACTAAAATCCACTTTTGGGGCCCACTTGGTGAGTGTTTGGGCTGAGTTTTGATGAGATCCACATGCTAGGAGGCCTCTAGGGTGTTGAACAGTGGCTAGGAGGTCCTTTATGGGTGTTAGATACTGGTCTCTTCTCCTTTGGGTGCTGGACGCCAGAATAGGGCAGGAGGCTGGCGTTGGACGCCAGTTTTTGGCCTTCAATTCTGAAGCAAAGTATGAACTATTATACATTGCTGGAAAGTTCTGGATGTTAGCTTTCCATAACCGTTTAGAATGCTCTATTTGGATTTCTAGAGCTACAGAAAAGCTCTTTCGAATAGAAGAATGTCAGATCCGGACAGCATCTGCAGTGCTTTCTGTGTCTCTGAATCAGACTTTTGCTCCAGCTCCTCAATTTCAGCCATAAAATACATGAAATTGCATAAAAACACACAAACTCAAAGTAGAATCCAAAAATGTAAATTTTTCACTAAAACCTATGAAAACTAAATAAAACTTAAACAAAGCATACTAAAAACTATATGAAAATGATGGCAAAAAGCGTATAAAATTTTCACTCATCAGAGTACCAAACTTAAACTGTTGCTTGTCCCCAAGCAACTAAGAAAAAAAAAGTAGGATAAAATGAAGAGTAAGATACAATAAATCTCAAAGTTTCCAATGAAGCTTAGTTTCAATTAGATGAGCGGGACTTATTAGCTTTTTGCTTCTGAAGAGTTTTGGCATCTCACTATCCTTTGAAACTCAGAAGTGTTGGTCTCTTTAGGAACTTAGAATTCAGATGATATTATTGACTCTCCTAGTTCAGTTCTTTTTTATTCTTGAACACAGCTCTTTAGAGTCTTGGCCGTGACCCAAAGCACTTTGTTTTCTAGTATTACCATCGGATACATAAATACCACAGACACTTAACTAGGTGAATTCTTTCGGATTGTGATTCAGCTTTCCTAGAATTTCCAGATAGAGGTATCCAGAGTTCTTAAGCACACTCTTTTTGCTTTGGATCACGACTTTAACTGCTCAGTCTTAAGTTTTTCACTTGACACCTGATAAACCCCAATCTTGTGGTTTATCTTGTGCTTATTTGGGGGATTTTATCACCTTTTCCCACATTTATTCAATGAAATAGCATGGTTTTGTAATACTCCTTGTGATTGCGCTTAAGTGTAAAAACATGCCTTTTAGGCCCTTAAATTGGTGATTTTAATTCACTTTAATTCTATTCGATGCCTTGATGTGTTTGTTGAGTGATTTCAGGTTCATAAGGCAAGTATTGGATGGAAAAAATGAAGAGAAAAGCATGCAAAGTTGAGAATCCATGAAGAAATGAGCATTTGGAGAATTGAGGGCTACGCAAACGCGTTATCCACGCGTATGCGTGAATTGAAGATTTGCAAGCCACGCGCACTCGTCAAGCACGCGTACGAATGTGTAGGAGTTTTGGCCACCGACGCGCGCGCGTCAGGCACACGTACGCGTGACGCTTGGCACGTGACCCACTTAAAGTGAAATTGCTGGGGGCGATTTCTGAGTTTCCCAGGCACAAATCCAACTCGTTTCTGAGGGTATTTCATGCAGAATTGAAGATTGAGCAAAGGGGGAGCACTTAGTTGTAGCTTAGTATCATGTAGTTTAGTTTCTAGAGAGAGAAGCTCCCTCTTCTCTCTAGAATTAGGGTTCTTAGGATATTTCCATCTTAGATCTAGGTCCAATTTCATGTTTTCATCTTGTTTCCTTTACAATTTCTTGTTTCTACTACTTCATTCTTCTTAGTTTTCTTATTAATTATACTTTTATGTCTCTTTCATGTTTATGAATGCTCATGTTGGATTTGGTTTACATTTAATGCAATTTGATGTTTGATGTTTCTTTTATTGTTGATTTGAGTTGCTGATTTACTTTTCTTGCAATTGGTAGTTGTTAGATTTTATTATTCTTGCACATTTACCATGCTTTCCTTTTATGTCTTCTAAGTGTTTGACAAAATACTTGGTTGGATGTTAGAGTATATTTTGAGCATTCTTGGCTTGGAAAGAGAAATTAGGTGATCTTGAGTCATTAAGACCCAACTCCTGTTGGGGATCTAGAGTTGTTAGCTAGTATTATTTTCATTAACTCTAATCTCTTGCTAATTCGATTAGTGAGTTGATTAGGACATTTGGATTGAGATTAGCTAGTCTTATTAGACTTTCTTCGAGTGTGAAGATAATATGATACCTTCTTCCATCGTCGAGGATGACGTAGTAAGATAAATTCTTATTTATTATTGTGACATGATTAACTAGTCTTGTTTGACGTTCTCCCTATGTGAAGATAACATGATACCTTCTTCCATTTGTTGTAGTTGACTAAATAAGATGAATTAATCATTGTATGACTAGGATAGAAAGCCTATATTCTCAATCCTTGCCATGAATGTCTCTCTCTTTATTACTTGCTTCCTTTAATTGCTTGCTTGATTTACTCTTCTTGTCATTTAAATTCTTGCCCATTTAATTTCTTGCCCTTTTTCCAATCAAACCCCTTGTCCTTTCATAGCCAATAATTGACCACTTCATTTCAATTCCTTGTGAGACGACCCGGAGTCTAAATACTTCGGTTAATTTTCATTGGGGTTTGTACTTGTGACAACCAATATTTTTGCATGTGAGGATTCTTTGTTGGTTTAGAACTATACTTGCAACAAGATTTTATTTGTGAAATTCTAAACCGTACAGGAAACCGATCATCAAAATGGCGCCGTTGCCGGGGAATTGCAATGGTGCTATGTTATTGGCTATTGTAAATATTGTGAATATGTTTGCCTTTTTTTCTTTCTTAGTTTTTGCTAGTTTTAGGATTTGGTTTTCTTTGTTTCTTGTTAGAATTTCTTTTTGTTTTCTATTGTCACCATGAATTCTCACCCCTTTGGCTGTGAGTTTGGTTCAAACAATGTTGTAGGAAATGGAAGCTTCAATGAGGATGTGCATCAAGGATTTGGAGATCAAAGGAGGGAGGAGCCCCAAGCTTATGGACAACCTTCTTGGCAACAACCTCCTTCCGAATCAAGTTTGACAAGAGTGCTTGGGATATGACTACTCTCCTCACGGAGATGTGCAAGGACCAATAGGCATTTTATTCCATCCGAGCCGTTCAAGCGCCACCCCAACATGACTACTCTTCGGATTCTTATGGGTACAATCCAAATCCTAATGCATACCAATCTAATGTGTGTGATGACCCTTATTGTGATTGTCAACCACAACCATCATTTGCCCCCCTCAACATAGCCCTCAACAACTATACTCACAAGCCTCCTACCACTATCCACCTCCATATGATTCTAACCTATATCCACCATACCAACCACCATATGAACCATATCTAGAGCCACCACCATTCCAACACCAATACTCCCAAGAACCACAAATTCCGTATACACCACCTCAAAAATCTCACCAATATGAACCACCTTCCAACTATAATACTTTCCCCTCAAACAATGAACCCTCTCTTCCACCACCACCTTCATCGGAAGTCCTAATGTGAGAGCAACAAGAACTCCTGGCTAGGTGTACGAATCATGAAGAAGCATTCAAGGAGTTGGAAGCCAAGATTGCTATCGTGGCGGAAGCCGTTAGCAATATAGTCTCATCCCGCCTAAGCCTATGCGATCAAGGTACTCTCATTGTTGAATGTGGAGAAGCACCCAAAGAGCTTAGCGAGGGAGTATACTTGAAGCTTCAAGGGGAAGAAGATGAGTTAAAGCAAGAAGTGCAACAAGGGGAGGAGGTAGAGATTATTGAACAAAAGGAAGTAGTGGTTGGGTATTTCGGATATGTTGAGTACATAGAGGAATCTCAAGTTGAAGAGCCTTCTTCCAAGGAGTTTGGAAGGGATGTTAAAGAGGAGAGTGATGTTAAGGAAGTGGATAGAGAGTTGAGGGAAATTGATCAAGAAGTAGATTCCATCATTAGTGATTTTTTGTCCACATTGATCAATCCCCTTGATGATCTTGTTGGGCCTTCTTCCATCGAACTAGAAAGCAATGTTGAGGAGGATGTGCAATCTCCAAGGCATATTGTGAGTGAAGAATTGGGAGAAGTATTCCAAGCAACAAGCCCTCCTATATATGATGATTCCGCATCAACCTATGATCCTTTTGAGCTTGATGAGTCCTTCCCCGCTATGCTTGGAATTGATGTTGAGGTAGACTTCTCCTATTTATGATTTGAGTGATAGGGAAGAGTTAGAAAAAATTGGTGAAGAAGAAAGTGAACTTGAGGAAGCTTGGCAAGAGGTAGAGCTTGAAGAACCTTGCCAAGTGGTGGACGCCTCTAGAAGAGGATGGACGGGAGTGGAGCGTGCTTTGTCAAGACCGTTGGGAGCTCCTCTACCTAGGTTGCCATCTAATCCTTCATTTGAGTGAGTAAAACTTCTAACTCTTAGCTTTATTATCCCACTTGAATTTGGTTTACTTGAAACGGAAGGCCAACTTAGTGCGCTTTGTGGAATTAAGCGTAAGAGGAGGATGTTTAGTGGTTGGCGTTGTAAGTCTAGGCTCACTATGGTTGGAAGCTCAAAATTGAGGAGCATGGATTGGTGTAGTGCTCAATTGAATGGTTCTAGGAGGATCGTTTGGTGCCTTCATGAGAATTCAGCTTCTCTACCACCCGGAGAGGATTACCATGATCAATTTAAAGACGGGTGTGAAAACAAAGTATGGGATCCCAGCTTACAAAAGGAGGATCAACTTTGGGAGCCCATGGGTTGTGAAGAACTCCATCAAAGCTTGGAGTTATTAACTTTGAATGATGAAGCACAATGGAAGTCCAATTATTGGTGGATGTTCAAGGATGGATTCAAGCACAAGCCACCTTGATTAGGAGCTTCACATAAGTCCAACTTAAGGACAATAAACAAAAGTGCTAGGTGGGAGACACCCCACCATGGTAAACTCTTTTCATTTTCTCTTTTGTAAATATTGGTAATTTAGGTTCAATTTCATGTTTTTTTTAGTTAGTTGAGTTTAATTGGGAGTCTAGTAGGTTAAATAAGGTTTTATGATGTTTTGGTAGTTGTTTGGAGGTTTGGAATGCTTAGTTTGCTGCAAGAACATGGAAAAACTTTGAAAAATAGAGCACCATCCATGCGTATGCGTGCCCCATGCGTACGCATGACCCAAGTATTCTCGACCATCCACGCGCACGCGTCATCCACGCATATTCAAAATTTCCACTTCCTAGCCATTTTCCCGAGAGTTGCGCCTGCATTGTACACGTTGCAAGTGAATTCATGCGTACGCGTACAGGATGCATACGCGTCGCTTTCTAAATAACCCATCGACGCGCACGCGTGACTCACGCATATGCGTCACGTTCATTTCACCCAACCCACGCGCATACATCTTGCACGCGTACGTGTGGATGCCCTTCTTTCACACACTTCTTTATTCATCTTCTTTCCATTTCTTTCCTTCTTCTTTCTTCTTCCCTTCTCCTGCCCCTCATCCAACGCTTCCAAACACCATTTATAACCATTTCTTTTAGTTAGTTAATTGGTTTTTTGGTTAGTATAGTTTCATTTCATCTTCTCTTTTTCATTATACGTGTTGGATTATTAATCTTGTTTACTATATATTGCTGCCTGATGAGCGGATATTTTATACGTTTTTTGGGGTTAATTTCATGTAGTTTTTAGGATGTTTTAGTTAGTTTTTAGTTTATTTTCATTAGTTTCTAGGCAAAATTCAGATTTCTAGACTTTACTATGAGTTTGTGTATTTTTCTGTAATTTCAGGTATTTTCTGGCTGAAATTGAGGGAGCTGAGCAAAAATCTGATTTAGGCTGAAAAAGGACTGCTGATGCTGTTGGATTCTGACCTCTCTACACTCGGAATGGATTTTCTGGAGCTACAGGAGTCCAATTGGCGCGATTTTAATTGCGTTGGAAAGTAGACATCCAGGGCTTTCCAGCAATATATAATAGTTCATACTTTGCTCAAGGATAAATGACGTAAACTGGCGTTCAACGCCAGTTCCATGTTGTAGTCTGGCATCCAGCGCCAGAAACAGGTTACAAGTTGGAGTTCAACGCCAGAAACAGGTTACAACCTGGCGTTGAACGCCCAAAACAGCCCAGGCACGTGAGAAGCTTAAGTCTCAGCCCCAGCACACACCAAGTGGGCCCCAGAAGTGGATTTCTGCACTATCTATCATAGTTTACTCATTTTCTGTAAACCTAGGTTACTAGTTTAGTATTTAAACAACTTTTAGAGATTTATTTTGTATCTCATGACATTTTAGATCTGAACTTTGTACTCTTTGACGGCATGAGTCTCTAAACTCCATTGTTGGGGGTGAGGAGCTCTGCTGTGTCTCGATGAATTGATGCAAGTATTTCTGTTTTCTATTCAACACGCTTGCTTCTATCTAAGATGTTCATTCGTACTTTAATATGATGGATGTGATGATCCGTGACACTCATTACCATTCTCAACATATGAACGCGTGACTGACAACCACCTCCGTTCTACATTAGATTGAATAAATATCTCTTGGATTGCTTAATCAGGATCTTCGTGGTATAAGCTAGAACCCATTGGTAGCATTCGTGAGAATTCGGAAAATCTAAACCTTGTCTGTGGTATTCCGAGTAGGATTTGGGGATTGGATGACTGTGACGAGCTTCAAACTCACGAGTGTTGGGCGTAGTGACAGACGTAAAAGGATCAATGGATCCTATTCCAGCATGAGTGGGAACCAACAGATGATTAGTCATGCAGTGACAGCGCACGTGGACCCTTTTCACTGGGAGGACGGATGGTAGCCATTGACAACGGTGATCCACCAACACACAGCTTGCCATAGGAGGAACGTGCGTGCGTGAACAAGAAGACAGAGGAAAGCAGAGATTCAGAAGATAAAGCATCTCCAAAATTCCAACACATTCTTTATTACTGCATAACAAGTATTTAATTCATGCTCTTTTATTTTTCTCAATTCAAACTGATAAACATAATTGACTTCCTAACTAAGATTTACAAGATAACCATAGATTGCTTCAAACCAACAATCTCCTTGGGATTCGACCCTTACTCACGTAAGGTATTACTTGGACGACCCAGTGCACTTGCTAGTTAGTTGTGCGAATTTGTAAGAGATAGTAATATTGACATTGACATATACAAATTCGTGCACCACTGCCTATTATTAACTTGAAGCTATTTTAGCATAATTGCCTCCATTATTCATTGTTGGATTCTCCATTGAGGTCATAGTTGGTTACTTGGTTTTGAGTTTTTCATGTTTGACATCTTTTTATACCAAGTACATATGACTTTGTCTTCAAGTTTTTAAACCCTTTTTGAATTGCATGATTTGGCCACCATGTGATTTGAATTTTTCTCTTCGATTAGGCAACTTCTCGATGGATGATCTGCATTTATCTTAATGCATTGTGCTTCTTGATTATATACATCCACATATTTTTGGCTTGAATGCTTTCATGCTTCTTTATTGCTTGATTGGTTATTTTGACCCACAAGTTTAGAGCATCTCAAGCACACTAGAATGAGTGAAGTACATGTTCCTCTTTTGTATAATTGTGACATAGCTCTCTATGTTAGTGTGTGTGTTCTGAACCACGCACAATTTAGAATGCACACTCAATTTTATTCATGCCACACATTGGGTCACCCACATCATTCTAGTGAATTACCTTATTCTAACAATGTACGCTTCCTTACTTTCGTATTTTTTCATCTTACGGTGTTATATTTTTATTTTTCATGAATGATGCACCACAAGAAAAAACAAAAGTGGGAGGAAGAACGCGCAGCAACCGGTTGATCCGCCAGCTGAAGGTGGCAACTCGGAAAGTCGCCATACCCCCTTGCTCATTTTTTTAGTGCACCGAGGACGGTGCAAACTTTTAAGTGTAGGGAGGTCGTCCGACCAGTTGGCGCTTTTGGGTGACAAGTTTCTAATCTCAACACTTTTGCATTCCATTCTTAGGTCTTGTAGGATTTTTAGTTGCATTTTCTTATTTTGCATATGTATATAATAATCTTAGTCAAATAATGAGATTCTCCAAGGATTATTATCTATAGGGCATCCCAATTGATTGAAAAAAAATTTAGAACTTGCTTGGACTACATATTGTGGAACATGATTTTTGAGTTAAGAACACAAGCATGAGAGACTTGAGCCTAATTGTGTGGTTACATCATATAACTACTTATTTTCATTCTTGTGTGCATTACTCTCTTCCTATGATTGTAATCTTTGATTTGTTTGATTCTTTATGTCCATTATTCCATGTATACGTGCACTGATATGATTGAGGCCATTGTTTCAAATAGCTCACTTACCTAAATAGCCTACCTTTTATCTTCAATTGTTAGTCAATTTTGAGCCTATGCTTAACCCATTGGGTAGAGGTAAAAGTATATTTTGTATTTTTGTTAAAAATTTTGGGAATTGGGTACATACTCATGTATTAATCATGTGTAAACCATATGCATTGATGTTTTTGTATATATTTTAGTTTGAAAAAAAATGACGATAAAAAAAATAGAAATAAAAAAAAGAAAGAAAAAAGAAGAGCAATAAAAAGGGGACAAAATGCCCCAAAGTTCAAAGTTCAATAAAAATCAATGCATATGTATGGTGATCAAAAGGGAATGCATGAGTGTGTGAAAAAGTAAAGAATGGGTAGTTAGGTTAGCTTTGAAATTGTATAAGTTGTGTATAGGTTAGGTGGGGAGCTTATGTTAATCAAAGATTCAAATTTCAAGCCCACTTGACCATATGCATCCTACCTTGACCCTAGCCCCATTACAACCTATGGAAAAGTCCTCATGATATTTGTATGCATACATGAAATAATTGTTGATTGTTAGATGAAAAATAAATCTTGGAAAGCATGATTAGGGGAGAATTGAGCGAATCAACCCTATACACTTGAGTGACTAGAGAAGATACACATCCGGTGAGGGTTCGATTGCTCAATTACATGTTTCCACCCATGATCATCTTTTCTTGCAAGTTTGTAAAGTCTTTCAATAACTCAATTCAATTGTGGGTTTTCTTTGATTGCTAATGCTTTAGCCCTTGTACTTATATATATATATATATATATATATATATATATATATATATATATATATATATATATATATATATATATATATATATTCTTGGAAATTGAATTCTTTTGACCAAGTTGTTGCAAGCATGTAGATAGATTGTATATAGATAGGTTGCATGTAGTTAGTTTGCATTGAATAAATGTTGATACCCTTTGCTTCTTTCTTGATTTTAGCATGAGGACATGCTTGGTTTAAGTGTGGGGAGGTTTGATAAACTCCAATCTTGTGGTTTATCTTGTGCTTATTTTGGGAGATTTTATCACCTTTTCCCACATTTATTCAATGAAATAGCATGGTTTTGTAATTCTCCTTGTAATTGCGCTTAAGTGTAAAAACATGCTTTTTAGGCCCTTAAATTGGTGATTTTAATTCACTTTAATTCTATTCGATGCATTGATGTGTTTGTTGAGTGATTTCAGGTTCATAAGGCAAGTATTGGACGGAAGAAATGAAGAGGAAAGCATGCAAAGTGGAGAATCCATGAAGAAATGAGTATTTGAAGAATTGAGGTACACGCACACGCATCATCCACGCGTACGTGTGTATTGAAGATTTGCAAGCCATGCACACGCGTCAAGCACACGTACGCGTGAGTAGGAGTTTTGGCCAGCGACGCGCACGCGTCAGGCACACGTACGCGTGACGCTTGGCACGTGACCCACTTAAAGTGAAATCGCTGGGGGCGATTTCTGAGCTGCACAGGTCCAAATCCAACTTGTTTCTGAGAGTATTTCATGCAGAATTGAAGATTGAGCAAAGGGGGAGCACTTAGTTGTAGCTTAGCATCATGTAGTTTTTAGTTTCTAGAGAGAGAAGCTCCCTCTTCTCTCTAGAATTAGGGTTCCTAGGATATTTCCATTTTAGATCTAGGGCCAATTTCATGTTTTCATCTTGTTTCCTTTACAATTTCTTATTTCTACTACTTCATTCTTCTTAGTTTTCTTATTAATTATACTTTTATGTCTCTTTCATGTTTATGAATGCTCATGTTGGATTTGGTTTACATTTAATGCAATTTGATGTTTGATGTTTCTTTTATTGTTGATTTGAGTTGTTGATTTACTTTTCTTGCAATTGGTAGTTATTAGATTTTTTTATTCTTGCACATTTACCATGCTTTCCTTTTATGCCTTCTAAGTGTTTGACAAAATGCTTGGTTGGATGTTAGAGTAGATTTTGAGCATTCTTGGCTTGGAAAGAGAAATTAGGTGATCTTGAGTCATTAAGACGCAACTTCTGTTAGCGATCTAGAGTTGTTAGCTAGTATTGTTTCCATTAACTCTAATCTCTTGCTAATTCGATTAGTGAGTTGATTAGGACATTTGGATTGAGATTAGCTAGTCTTATTAGACTTTCTTCGAGTGTGAAATAATATGATACCTTCTTCCATCGTCGAGGATGACGTAGTAAGATAAATTCTTGTTTATTATTGTGACATGATTAACTAGTCTTGTTTGACGTTCTCCCTATGTGAAGATAACATGATACATTCTTCCATTTGTTGGAGTTGACTAAATAAGATGAATTAATCATTGTATGACTAGGATAGAAATCCTATATTCTCAATCCTTGCCATGAATGTCTCCCTCTTTTTTACTTGCTTCCTTTAATTGCTTGCTTGATTTACTCTTCTTGTCATTTAAATTCTTGCCCATTTAATTTCTTGCCCTTTTACCAATCAAAACCCTTGTCCCTTCATAGCCAATAATTGACCACTTCATTGCCCATTTAATTTAAATAAGGTTAATTATTGGCTATGAAGGAACAAAGGGTTTGATTTATATAAGGGCAAGAAATTAAATGACAAGAAAAGTAAATCAAGCAAGCATTTAAAAACACAAGTAATAAAGAGAAGCAATTAATAAAGAGAGACATTCATGGCAAGGATCGGGAATATAGGCTTTCTATCCTAGTCATACAATGATTAATTCATCTTATTTAGTCAACTCCAACAAATGGAAGAAGGTATAATGTTATCTTCACATAGGGAGAATGTCAAATAAGACTAGTTAATCAATTCATAATGATAAACATGAAGTTATTTACTACGTCATCCTCGACGATGGAAGAAGGTATCCTATTATCTTCACACTCGAAGAAAGTCTAATAAGACTAGCTAATCTCAATCCAAATGTCCTAATCAACTCACTAATCGAATTAGCAAGAGATTAGAGTTAATAGAAACAATACTAGCTAACAACTCTAGATCACCAACAGAAGTTGGGTCTTAATGACTCAAGATCACCTAATTTCTCTTTCCAAGCCAAGAATGCTCAAAATCTACTCTAACATCCAACAAGAATTTTGTCAAACACTTGGAAGGCATAAAAGGAAAGCATAGTAAAAGTGCAAGAAATATAAATCTACCAACTACCAATTGCAAGGAAAGTAAAATTCACAACTCAAATTAGCAATAAAAGAACATCAAGCATCAAATTTCTTTAAATGTAAACCAAATCCAACATGAGCATTCATAAACATGAAAGAAGCATAAAAGTAAAATTAGCATCACAAACTAAGAGAATTAAGGTGTAGAAACAAGAAATTGTAAAGGAAACAAGATGAGAACAAGAATCAAATCCTAGATCTAAGAGAAGTTAACCTAATCCTAACCTAATTCTAGAGAGAAGAGGGAGCTTCTCTCTCTAGAAAACTAACTAAAGGCTCATCATGACTAACTAAGTGCTCCCCCTTGCTCAATCTTCAATTCTGCATCAAATACCCTCAAAACCGAGTTGGATTTGGGCCTGGGCAGCTCAGAAATCACCCCCAGCGATTTCACTTTAAGTGGGTCACGTGCGGAGCGTCACGCGTGCACGTGCTTGACACGTGCGCGTTGATGGCAAAACCTTTACTCACGCGTACGCGTTCTTGACGCGTTCGCGTGGCTTGCGAATCTTCAATGCACACGGACGCGTGCATGATGTGTGCGCGTGACCCTCAATTCTCCATTTTGCTCATTTCTTCATGAATTCTCCACTTGCATGCTTTCCTCTTCATTTCTTCCATCCAATACTTGCCTTATGAACCTGAAATCACTCAACAAACACATCAAGGCATCAAATGGAATTAAAGTGAATTAAAATCACTAATTTAAGGGCCTAAAAAGCATGTTTTTACACTTAAACACAAATTAAAGAGGAATTACAAAATCATGCTATTTCATTGAATAAATGTGAGAAAAGGTGATAAAATCCCCTAAATTAAGCACAAGATAAACCACAAAATTGGGGTTTATTAACACCTTCACACCACAAGCATATAGATAGGGATACTTTTTAATTGAAGTGCTTAGGCCAGGATTTTATTCATTTTAGGCCCTCCTAACCATTGATGCTCAAAGCCTTGGATCCTTTTACCCTTGCCTTTTGGTTTAAAGGGTTATTGGCTTTTTGCTCTTGCCTTTTGGTTTAAAGTGCTATTGGCTTTTTCTGCTTTTTTATCTCTCTCTTTTTTTTCCGCACTATATATATATATATATATTCTTTTACAACATGCTTTTTGCTACTTTTTCTTACTTCAAGAATCAATTTTTGGATTTTTTAGATTACCAATAATACTTTTCCTTTTTCATCATTCTTTCAGAGCCAACATTCTTAATTTTAATTTTAAATATGCACTGTTTATTCATACATTCAAAAAACAAAAGCAAAGCCACCACATCAAGATAATTGAACTATTCTTATTATATAACTTGAAATTCATGTATCTCTAATTCTCTAAATAAAATCACTATTTTATTCATGTTTAATGATGATAAGAGGGATATTTCATAGCTAATTGGAAAATAAAAATTAATTATTACTAATGCTTATGTAATTCGAACAATTTAAAAGACAGAAAAATAAAATAAAGATTTAAATACTACTAGTGATCATGTAAACTTAAATATGAAAGACAGGAATTAGAATAACAAAAATATGAGAAATAGCAATTGGAATAGTCACAGGGTTGAAACTCAACAACCTTCAGCTTGAGGGCTGCTGGGCTCTTCAGGAGAGAGCTTTTGGCGCTTCAATTCTTCTATCTCACATCCTTCCTTCTCTTGTTCCTTGATCAATTTGCAAATCATGCTAGTCTGATATTTCTGTTCTTCTCTTAGTTGATCCAAGGTAGTTTGCAAGTGCATCACAGATGCTTTCAACTAATCCCAGTATTCAATTGGAGGGATCTCTTGGGGAGGCTTAGGTGCCTTCCTTTTGGGATGATCCTCTGGTATCTTGGAGCTTTCCATCACCTGCTTGGTGATTGGGCTTTTCACTAGAATAAAATTGTCCACGTGGATCAGGACCTTAGCCTTTTGGCATAGGCGAAAGATAAGGTTTGGATAGACCAGCATGGCATAAGTAGACATCCTGTTTGCCAACTTGTACATCTCACCGGGGATTTTTTGGTGAACTTCTACCTCATTTTCCATCATGATGCAGTAAACCATCACAGCTCTCTGAATAGTGACTTCAGAGCGGTTATTTGTAGGGAGTATAGAATGCCCAATGAAGTCTAGCCATCCTCTAGCAATTGGCTTGAGGTTCATTCTTTTCAGGTGGTTTGGTTTGCCTTTTGCATCCTGACTCGATTGAGTTCCAGGCAGGCAAATGTTCTCTAGGACTTGATCCAACTTTGGGTTGGATACCCCCATTCTATTGTAGGAATCAGGGTCATCCCTTTGTTAGGGTCATCCCTTTGCAAATCTTTCCCCAGACCATAGTGTGAAAAGTATGGAATGTTATTCCATCCTTCTTTTGCTTATCTGTCATCCACAGATTTGCATAGAATTCATGGATCATGTTGTATCTAACAGTGATATCAGGATTCGCTAGAATCTCCCACCCTATCTTTCGAATTTGCTCTTGGATCTCCGGGTATTCTTCTTCTCCTAATTCGAATCTGACCTCAGGAATTACTGGCCTCTTACTCATTATTTTGTGATAATATTCTTCATGTTGCTTGGTGTAGAATCTGACAGGTTTGAATACAACTATTGGATCATATTCTTTTTTGTTTCTTGGAGTGGTCTTGCCACTTTTTGGAGACATGGGATTCGAATCTCAACGAGAGAAAAGGGCTCCTTCGACACCAAACATAAGAGGTTTGCTCATCCTCGAGCAAAAGGTAAAAAGGAAGAAGAAGAAAGTGAAGGAGAAGAGAAGAGAAGAAGAGGATTCAAATGGAGATGTGGCGAAAGAGGGAGAGAGGAGCACGGATATATATAGGGAGGGTGGGAGGGATTTTTGAATTCATTCATAAAAGAAAGATAAGGAAGTTTTGAAAAAGATAGAAAAGATAAGTTGTTAAAATTTATAGATCTTTACCTTGAAGTTCTATATCCCCATAAGGTGATACACTGGTAATCATATACGGTCCTTTCCAATGAAATTTGAGTTTCCCAGGGAATAATTTGAGTCTCGAATTGAAGAGCAGGACCTTCTATCCTGGTTTAAAGACTCTAGAAGATATCTTCCTGTCATGCCACCTTTTTGCTTTTTCCTTATAGATCTTTGCATTTTCAAATGCAGCTAAGCGGAATTCATCCAACTCATTTAGTTGGAGCAGCCATTTTTCTCTTGCTGCTTTAGCATCAAGGTTGAGGAACCTAGTGGCCCAATAGGCCCTGTGTTCTAGTTCCACTGGCAAATTAAATGAATTTCCATACACCAATTGATAAGGTGATGTTCCTATAGGGGTTTTAAAAGCTGTTCTGTATGCCCACAGAGAATCATCAAGCTTTCTAGCCCAATCCTTTCTAGAGGCGCTTACTGTCCTCTCTAGGATTCACTTTAGTTCTCTATTTGAGACATCAGCTTGCCCATTTGTCTAGGGATGATACGGTTGATAAACCACTATTTTATGGTTTATCTTATGTTCAATTGAGTGGTTTTTATCAAGTCCTTGCACACTTATTCATATGATTTGCATGCTTTTACAATTCCTTCCTAGTTTTGTTCTATGGTTGAAAACTTGCTTCCTAGAAGTCTTTAATTTGTGTATTTTAATTCTCCTTTATACCATTCGATGCCATGATCCATGTGTTAAGTGTTACAGGCTTTATAGGGCAAGAATGGCTTAGAGAATGGAGAAGAAGCTTGCAAAAATGGAAGGAACACAAGAAACTAAGGAGATAACCAGCGAGCATCGACGCGCACGCATGGCTCACGCGTGTGCGTGACATGGAGAAATTTGCAGTGATGCGTGCGCGTGCCTAACGCGTACGCGTGGATTGGAGTTCTGCAAGATGACGCGTGCGCGCGCTTGACGTGTACGCGTGACACGCCAAAACGACCAGCGATGCGAATGTGTGATTGACGTGTACGCGTGACATGCACGATCTGTAGAATTAACAGAAGACGCTAGGGGCGATTTTGGGCCGTGTTTTGACCCAGTTTTCGCCCCAAAAACACATATTAGAGCCAGGGAACATGCAAGGATGGTGCACGTAATTGTAAATCACACTTTTCACAATTCATACCACTAACCAGCAAGTGCACTGGGTCGTCCAAGTAATACCTTACGTGAGTAAGGATCGATCTCACAGAGATTGTTGGCTTGAAGCAAGCTATGGTTATCTTGTAACTCTTAGTCAAGATATCAATTATAATTATCAGTTGACTTGTAAATGAACAAGAGAGCATGGATTAAATAATACTTATTATGCAGTAATGGAGAATATGTTGGAGTTTTGGAGATGCTTTATCTTCTGAATCTCTGCTTTCCCCCTGTCTTCTTCTTCATGCACGCAAGGTTCCTCCTATGGCAAGCTGTGTGTTGGTGGATCACCGTTGTCAATGGCTACCATCCGTTCTCTCAGTGAAAATAGTCCAGGTGCGCTGTCACCGCACGGCTAATCATCTGTCAGTTCTCACTCATGCTGGAATAGGATCCATTGATCCTTTTGCGTCTGTCACTACACCCAACCCTTGTGAGTTTGAAGCTCGTCACAGTCATCCAATCCCTGAATCCTACTCGGAATACCACAGACAAGGTTTAGACTTTCCGGATTCTCAAGAATGCTGCCAATGGATTTTAGCTTATACCACGAAGACTCTGATTAAGGAATCCAAGAGATACTCATTCAATCTAATGTAGAACAGAGGTGGTTGTCAGGCACGCGTTCATAGGTTGAGAATGGTGATGAATGTCACGGATCATCACATTCATCATATTGAAGTGCGAACAAATATCTTAGATAGAAACAAGCGTGTTTGAATGGAAAATAAGAGTAATTGCATTAATTCATCGAGACACAGCAGAGCTCCTCACCCCCAACAATGGGGTTTAAGACTCATGCCGTCAAAAAGTACAAAGTTCAGATCTAAAATGTCATGAGATACAAAATAAATCCCTAAAAGTTGTTTAAATACTCAACTAGTAACCTAGGTTTACAGAAAATGAGTAAACTATGATAGATTGTGCAGAAATCCACTTCCGGGGCCTACTTGGTGTGTGCTGGGGCTAAGACTTGAGCTTTACACGTGCCTAGGTTGTTTCTGGAGTTAAACGCCAGTTTGTAACCTGTTTTGGGTGTTGAACTCTAACTTGTAACCTGTTTCTGGCGTTTAACGCCAGAATAGGGCAGAGAACTGGAATTGAATGCCAGTTTGCATCGTCTAAACTCAGGCAAAGTATGGACTATTATATATTGCTAGAAAGCCCTGGATGTCTACTTTCCAACGCAATTGAGATCACACCAATTGGACTCCTGTAGCTCCAGAAAATTCACTGAGTGCAGGGAGGTCAGAATCCAACAGCATCTGGAGTCCTTTTTCAGCCTCTGAATCAGATTTTTGCTCAGGTCCCTCAATTTCAGCCAGAAAATACTTGAAATCATAGAAAAGCAAACAAACTCATAGTAAAGTCTAGAAATATGAATTTTGAATAAAAACTAATAAAAATATAACAAAAACTAATTAAATTATACTAAAAACTACCTAAAAACAATGCCAAAAAGTGTATAAATTATCCGCTCATCACAACACCAAACTTAAATTGTTGCTTGTCCCCAAGCAACTGAAAATCAAATAGGATAAAAAGAAGAGAATATACTATAAATTCCAAGCTATCAATGAAACTTAGCTCCAATCAGATGAACGGGACTAGTAGCTTTTTGCCTCTTGAATAGTTTTGGCATCTCACTTCATCCATTGAAGTTCAGAATGATTGGCATATATAGGAACTTAGAATTTAGATAGTGTTATTGATTCTCCTAGTTCCATATGTTGATTCTTAAACACAGCTACTTTATGAGTCTTGGCCGTGGCCCTAAGCACTCTGTTTTTCAGTATTACCACCGGATACATACATGCCACAGACACATAATTGGGTGAACCTTTTCAGATTGTGACTCAGCTTATCTAGAGTCCCCAATTAGAGGTGTCCAGGGTTCTTAAGCACACTCTATTTTTGCTTTGGACCTTGACTTTAATCGCTCAGTCTCAAGTTTTCACTTCACACCTTCACGCCACAAGTACATGGTTAGGGACAGCTTGGTTTAGCCGCTTAGGCTAGGACTTTATTCCTTTAGGCCCTCCTATCCACTGATGCTCAAAGCCTTGGATCCTTTTTATTACCCTTGCCTTTTGGTTTTAAGGGCTATTGACTTTTTCTGCTTGCTTTTTTTTTTTTTTGCAAGCTTTTGTATTCACTGCTTTTTCTTGCTTCAAAAATCAATTTTATGATTTTTCAAATCATCAATAAAATTTCTCCTTTTCATCATCCTTTCAAGAGCCAACATATTTAACATTCATAAACAACAATATTAAAAGACATATGCACTGTTCAAGCATTCATTCAGAAAACGAAAAGTATTGTCACCACATCAAAATAATTAAACTAATTTCAAGGATGAGTTCGAAATCATGTACTTCTTGTTCTTTTTGTAATTAAAGCATTTTTCATTTAAGAAAGGTGATGGATTCATAGGATATTCATAACTTTAAGGCATAGACTCTAATCTTTATTTATTATTTAATGGAAATAATATAAAGTAAACATAAAAGCAGACACTTAGCAATAAAAGAAAAGAAACTAAGGACATAAAGACAATTGACTCTAAATTTAATACTCATATACTCTAAAAATAGATAAAAAGTTATCACAGAGTTAGGACTCAACAACCTTTGCTTAGGAGGTAGATGCCTCTTTAGTCTGTGGGGTGCTTGGTCCTTCAAGAGATAGCTTCTGGCGCTTTAGTTCCTTCAGTTCACGCCCTTGCTCTTCTTGTTCCCTCAGCAGTTTGCAGAGCATGCTGTTTTGATTTTGCTGTTCTTCCTTCAGTTGATCCACAGCTTCTTGCAACTTGGTAACAGATGCTTCTAGGTGCTCCCAGTATTCAATTTGAGGGATTTCTGGGAGGAACTCCTGTGCTCTTTTCTTGATGGGGTCGTCCTATACTTGTTATCCTTCCATTGACTTTTTAGTGATTAGTTGCTCAATTGGTACATACTCATCTACTCACATCTTTACCCCAGCATCTTTACATAGCATGGAGATTAGGCTTGGATAGCCAATTTGGCATCTTTAGAGTTCTTGTTTGCAATTATGTAAAGCTCACAAGAAATCAGTTGATGAACTTCCACTTCTTTTCCCAACATAATGCAATGAATCATTACTGCTCTTTTGAGGGTGACTTCAGAGCGGTTGCTAGTGGGCAGTATAGAACGCCCAATGAAGTCTAGCCAGCCTCTAACGACTGGTTTGAGATCTCCTCTTTTGAGTTGGTTTAGGACACTGACGAACAGGATATTTGCCAGTAAAGAATGTCATAAAAACAGTCGCGTTGTAGATATAGTTTCTAAACCAACAAAAATCCTTTTCGTGCAAACGTTTTGGTTGTCACAAGTAACAAACCCCTTTTAAAATTGATAACTGAGTATTTAAACCTCGGGTCGTCTTCTCAAGGAACTGCAGGGAAGTATGTTCTTATTATTGGCTATGGAGATTGTAAAATCGGGGTTTCAAGAACGGGGAATAGGTGATTTAATGACGAGTAAATTAAATGGCAATTAAAATAAATAAATAACCCTAAAGCAAACTTTTGGCAAGGTATGAGAAATAAGAGATCCTATCCTAGCTATCCTTGTCAACGATGATGATAATTGAATCTTAAATCTACTTTGTTAGCCCTTGCTAAAGCAAAGGAAGGTCAAGGGACAAATTGGTTTGATCTTCGAATCCTATTTATTTCCTAAGAAAAGATTGGGATTATTGAAGTTCGACTCAATTAGCAAGATAACAATTATCAATTATGCTGTTGAATTTGATAACTCCTGAGTTACTTATTTCTTAACCAAGACCAAAAGGGAAAGTAAATTTACTGGAATAAAAATGTCTTCAGAGTAAAAGCAACAATGGCGTAAATAAAAGAAATCAATATTAGACTGAAATACCTCAAATAACATTAATTCAAAATAGTAATCTGTAACATGAAAGGATTCATAAAGTAGCTTGCAAAAGTAATTAAAAGGAATATTGAACCTGATCAAAAGAGATAATCCTGAAAGCGAATAAAAATCCTAAATCTAAATCCTAATCCTAAAGAGAGAGGAGAGAATCTCCCTCTCAAACTAAATCTAAATCATGGAAAGTGAAAATTGGCAAGCTCTCCCTGAATAGATGCATTTCCCCACTTCATAACCTCTGTTCTATGCCTTCTGAACTTGGATTTGGGCCAAAAAGGGCTTCAGAATTCGTTATGAGTGTTTTCTGCAATTTTTGGTGCGTGGCCTTTGTCACGCGTCCGCGTGGGTCACGCGGTCGCGTCATTCGGAGCTTTTCTTGTCACGCGGTCGCGTCAGTCATGCGACCGCGTCATGTGCGTTTTGCTTAAGGCGCGCGGTCGCGTCAGTCATGCGGCCGCGTCGCTACTTCTTCGCTCTTGGCACGCGATCGCGTCGTCCAGGCGATCGCGTGGATGCCAATTTCTTCAGAAGCTCCGTTTTGCGCTCTCCTTCCATTTTTGTATGTTTTCTTTCCATCCTTTGAGTCATTCCTGCCTTAGAAGATCTGAAACTACTCAACACACTAATCACGGCATCGAATGGAAATAAAGGTAATTAAAATAATTAATATTAAAGCATAGGAAACATGTTTTTCACATACATCACATAATAAGGAAGGGAAAGTAAAACCATGCAATTAACATGAATAAGTGGGTGAAGGATTGAATAAATCACTCAAATTAAGCACAAAATATATCATAAAATATGGGTTTATCAACCTCCCCACACTTAAACAATAGCATGTCCTCATGCTAAATCCAAAGTAAAAAGTAAGGTTAAAGTGGTGGAATGTCATGCAATGCAACCTAATCTAAATGCAACTACCTAATTGAATGATGCATCATGCAATTCTACTTTTCTATTCACTCATATATAAAGCTTACAGGTAGTTAAATTAATTCACATTCTCAAGGAGTCATATATGTATATATAGCCAAGCCTTAGATAATCAATAAGCACTTTTACAATTGAGATGGGAGAAAAAGCATTTTATGAACTTGCAAGACAATTAGATAATTCAAACAGAGATAAATGTTAATGAGCTATTGAACCCTCACTGGATTTGTGTTTACTTTCTGGTCACTCAGTGTTTATTGGGTTAATCACTCTATTCCTCTTTTTATTCTTCCTTTCTATAACTTTGTTCTTCATCTAACCAATCAACAATTATAGAATACAGTCATACCAAAAATCATGAGGTCTTTAATTAAGGTTGTAATGGGCCAAGGTAAAGGTAAGGATATATGTATAAGGCTAAGTGAGCTAATAAGTGAATCCTTAATTAGACTAAGATCTCACCTAACATACATACTTAGTAAAACAAAACTTCTTTACCTATTTTCCCATATTTTCCCACTTGATGCTACATGCTCATGTTTCAATTTTTATTTTTTTTCCCATGTGCATTGCTTTTATTTTGCGTTTGGGAAATTCTTTTGTATCCCCTTTATTAAATACTGAAAAATAATTAACTCTCTCTTTTTTCTCTCTTTTTTTTAGTGCACATGGTAATTTAATCACTTGATTTCTCATGAGCATGCTTCCCAAAATTTCTTAATTTGAGTTATTTTGTTCCTTTCAACTTTTCTACCTTTTGTTTTTATCATCCATGTTCCCAATAGGTTTCCCATATTTTAAACTATTCATAATTTTCTATCTTAAGCTAACCAAGGATTCAACTTGGAATTTTATTTTGTTTTGCTGCTTAAGGCTAGTAGTGTGGCTAAATAGAATAAAAGGGGATTTAAAGGCTCAAGGGGGCTAACAAGGGTGATGTGAAAGGTAGGTTATTTTGGGATAAGTGAGCTAAAATCAAATGATGGCCTCAATCATTCTTTTGGTATGTATCTATATTCTATATTCTATATTCTATAATTGGACATATAGATTAAAACAAAGTAAAGAACATCAGAATGTAAAAGAAGGGCGGAACACACAGGAATAAAAATTATGGTTTAAATGTAACCATACAATTAAGCTCAAAACTCACAGGCTATGTGTTCTCTAGCTCAAAAATCATTTATCACTTATGTATGTCATGCAGGTTTAGTTAAAAATTCTCATTATTCTCAATGTAAAACTTATATTGAATGGCTTTAAAGTTTTAGTGTTTCTCCTTGATGAAATGTTGTTAACTTAACTACATGATGTAATGCTATATATACAAGGTGTATGGATTTAAATCTGTTATGTTCAAGTTCCTAGCTTACTTCCTTTTTGTATTTTTCAATTTAACTAAGCTATCTTATGCTAAAAAGGGTAAACTATACTAATTAATCCACAATTTTCTATAACTAATAAGTTAGAATTGCAACTAAACTAAATAACTAAAAATGTAAAATGCAGAAATAGAGTAAAAATACATAAACAATAGCAATGTATAAGTACTCAAAAAATAAAAATAAAAATAAAGAGAAAAATATCCAAAATAAAAGAAAAAAAGTCTGTAGTGGTTCACCAAGATAATACGCCAGAGATGGCGACCTCCCCACACTTAAAATGTAGCATCGTCCCCGATGCTCGCTCAAGTCGGGTGTGAAGGGGTGTCATCACTGGAAGGGATGGTAGCTGGTGTCTTTGTGGTGGCTGGCTGAATGTCCGGCTGCTGGAGAGGAGGGGTTGTCTGAATGGGGATCTCAGGATCTGCAGCCTAACTACAAGGCATTTAGTAGCCCAAAGAGGTGCTGGGCATCAATGTTCTAAGAAGGAATGTGAGCCAAGTGTCTATAGTGGATAATGTGTCAAGTATAAAGAAAAGAAAATGAACTTGCTACACATGACACTCAAATAAAGCTTATGAACAAGATAATAGCCAAGGATAAAGGAATAATGAGAGGTCATAGCAGTATGTTACTTGAAGCTTGAAGGAGGCTTTCTAGGCTTAAGAGTCAATAAGAGGTGAGTGTGTACATATCCACATAAAACCCCATGAACTATCAATAACACTCTACTAGCATGAACATCCTCTCCCATTTCATTCTTTCCTCTCAATAAATCATTTCTTGCTTGGGGACAAGCAAGCTTTAAGTTTGGTGTTGTGATGACAAGTCATCTTAGCCTAGTTTCACTAGCCTTTTTCTTTTGTTTTCAATTGAATTATGCACTTTCTTGAGCCATAAGCAAGCCAATTGGGTAGATTTTCATGCTTCCATTGATTTAATCAACCATGTATGAATTCATGCTATTTCATGAGATTTTATGCTATAATTGTCATATATTATGAAAGAATGAATATCTCATGATTTTGAGCATAGCATTGATGTGTTTGGTTGATTAATGATAGGTGAAGAAAGCTTGGAGAAAGGTTGATGCAAGAAGGAATGGCTAGGAGGAATGACTTGAGTCTTGGATTAATTATGAACCAGGAAGCAAAAGCTGGAGCAAAAGTTAGCCCCTAACTTTTTGGCTAACTTTTGGGCAAAAGCTGGACCAAAAGTTAGCCCCTAACTTTTTGGCTAACTTTTGGCATGAAAAACACTCCCTGGATGCACCAAAAGTTTGCGCCAACGTTAGCCCCTAACTTTTTGGCTAACGTTGGCGCATGAAAAACTCTCCCTGGGCTAGCAAAAGTTTGCGCCAACGTTAGCCCCTAACTTTCTGGCTAACGTTGGCGCCATGAATAACAAAGGGGAGGCCAACGTTGGAGCAAAAGTTAGACCCCTAACTTTTGCCCCAACGTTGGTATCAGCAAAACAAGGGTGCTGATGTGAAAAGTTGGAGCAAAAGTTAGACCCTAACTTTTACTCCAACTTTTACTCAAGCTTTCATGATTCCAACCCGGTTCAATTCGGTTCTTTTCCAAACTCCAAGAACAACTAACCAAGGCCTCTATCAACCCAATTCCATCAAGAGCAAAAGCCCAATTGAAGGCTTGAAGACCATTTGAAGAAAGTGTATAAATAGCATAGGATTTAAGTTTTTAGGGAGCTTCCCTTTTAGTTTTTCAGAATAGCTTTCTTTAGAGTTTTGCTTAGAGATCACTTTTATTTTTCTTAGCATTGTTGTTTAATTGAAGAGAATTTGGGAGGAGAATTGATCTCTTTTCTTCCTTGTTCTTGCCCAGCACTCTTTAATTTTCTTGCTTCGGATTTCGGGTGGAGAATTGAAGAAATTCTGTTTCAATCTCACCTTGGGATCTTGTTTAATTTTCTGCTTAATTGAATTTCAGTTTCGGTTACTTGCTTCTTCATCTACTTTCTTTGCAATTTACAATTTCCTTTGAAATTGTTCTTGTTGGATCTAGGAAGGCATTGAGATCTAGACTTGGTTTTCTAGTCTCTTGGGTCCTGAGATCCGGATTTCCCATTTCCCATTCCCTGTTTACTGTTTTCATGCTCATTTGCAATTCTGTTTCTAGATCTGATTCAATCCAAGTGTTCCTCTATTCCTCTGCTTGTTGAATTTAAATTTCCCTTGTTTAATTTCTGCAAATCCAATTCCCAATTCCCTTTACAATTCAAGCCATTTACATTTCTTACACTTTAAGATTCTGCAATTTACATTTCTTGCGTTTTAAGTTTCTGCCATTTAATTTCTTGCTCTTTAAGATTCAGCACTTTAAATTCCAGTTCTCTTTAATTTCATGCAATTTACCCATTTCCTTTACTTTCTATGCAATTTCAATTCTGCAAATCATAAATCTCTCAACCAAATCTTGATTCGCTTGACTAAATCAACCACTAAGCTAAAATTGCTCAATCCTTCAATCCCTGTGGGATCGACCTCACTCCCGTGAGTTATTATTACTTGATGCGACCCGGTGCACTTGCCGGTTAAGTTTGGGTGTTTTGGAGAAATTCGTTTCTCCACGAAAATATCCCATCAATAGCCATCTGTCTGATCAGTCTTAGGCAGAAGTTTCAGAACCTCTTCTATTGCCTCCTCAGTAACCAGAATCTGCTTCCCTCTGAGGTTCACTGCATCTAGGGAAGTTTTGAAGTAGTTGCAGTAGAATTCCCTAACCCAAGATGCATTAACCTCAGTCAGAGGTCTCTCCAGAAAGAACCAGCCTCTTTGTTTGATCTGATCTGAGGTGTATTGCTGGAGTTCTTCTGGGATCTTCAAAGTCCGCTCCAGGTATAGGTTCTTGGAGTTTGCAAACACCGTATACTTCAGCTCACAGTATCGGTTTGCAAACTTTACTGGGTCATTGGCGGGAAGTAGCTGGTCGGCCTTCTCCTGCGGGGTAAAGGCTTTCTCCCGCAAGGAGGCATCATGCATGAGGTCGATAATAGACACGGAGGCTTCTCCTTGTTTCCTTTTGCTAGTAGTGACCTTGCCTTTTCCCTTTTTCTGGGAATCTGACATCCTGAAAAACAGAAAACCAGGATATAATAAAAATAGGAAAGTAAATAGGCAAATAATCAAAGAAAACACACAGTGGCAAAGGAGCAATAGGATGATGAATATGAGTTAAGTAAAATGTGCATTTAGGATTGTATAGGAGTGAAAAGTCTGAAAAGAAAAAATCACAATCCAAAATGTAATTGAATGCAAGTTAAATAGAAAAATTAACATCACGCCTTGGTTAGAATGTTAAAAGAAAGTGAAAGAAAAGCAAAAAAAAAAGAAGTTTTGAAAAGGTTAGGTTGGTTAGAGTTAAAATTAGTGAGTTAGTGAAAAATGGGTTAAAGTAAGAGGCATAATGAAAATAGTCCAAGTAACAAGTAATCACAGGTAGAAGCTATAGGTAACTCATATTCAAACAAGTAAAACAGTTTGATGATGATTCAAATAGAGATAGAGAAAGCAAAAATAAGAATCACACATCAAGATTGCAGTTTAGGAACCAGGAAATCAAAAGGGATAAGAAAGCCTGCCTTGGCATTCATGGAATGGTTTGGTTAAAGCAGTGGAGAACAGAGTTTAAAATTCCAAAACCAAAACATGAATGAAAGTCAAAAACAGTTTACAGAAATTTGGGCAGCATTCCGGCTAAAATTGGATTTTCCCGGAAAATAAACAGCAATCAAACAGTTCATATGAATTAAAAAATCAAGCTGCAGTTACATATAATGAATATAAACATGATAATTCAGTGTAAAGAGCAGCAATATACAAGAAATACAGCATATGAACAAGATCACAGCAACAGCAGATTTGTAAATTTGATAAAATAGAAACATGAACAGTGTAAGTAAACAGACCTAAATCCACTAACCACATCCTAGGCTACCTAACAACCTAAAATCCACTACAACATGCATATCTAACTAGTCTAGACAGGAACATAAACGGGAAAATAAGAATGACTACGAATGGATAAAAGGGATTGCGTGTTGCGGAACCTGGAAGGCCGAATAATGAGAATAGGCAGAAAGGTGGCTGGTGGTGGTGATGATGGTGGCGTCCGGTGCAGGGCACGACGGCTGGCAGTGGTGGGCACAGTTGCGCGGCTGTTCGGGGCAGGGGGGAAGAGAGGGTAATGGGGGTAGGGGAAGGGAGGGAGTTGTGTTTGGTGTTGCTGGTGGAAAGGGGGTTGCGGTTGGGACTGTTGGCGGCGGTGGGTGGTGGCGCGGAGGGGAGCAGTGGCGGAGGAGGAGGGAGAAAGAAGAAAGAGGAAGAAAGAAGGGGGAAGGAGGGAGGGGGTGGGTGGCGGCGGCGTCTGGGTGGTCGGTGCGGAGGTGGCTGGGTGGTGGTTGTGGTTTGGAGGAGGAGAGGAGGAGGGGGTGTGGTTCAGGGGGGGCGCGAGAATAGGGTTTCGCGTGACCTAGGGGGGTTATAATTTGAATCCACGCGGCCGCGTGGGGCACGCGGTCGCGTGGGTGGAGCGAAAAAGGTGGTTGACGCGATCGCGTGGGTGACGCGATCGCGCGGAGGGCAAAAAGAGTAAATGACGCGATCGCACGGGGCATGCGATCGCGTCGCTGGAATTTGTGCTAAACGCACGAATCCAACGTCGTTTCAGCGTAACTCTCTGTCTCCTTGGGGGTGTTCGTGCAATCCATGCAACGCGGTCGCGTGGGATTGATTGTGTGCAAGTGACGCGATCGCATGGGGCATGCGATCGCATGGCCATTTTGTGCTAGACGCACAATGGCCGCACGATTCTAGCCTAACTTTCTGGACGTTGGATGTTTTACGCTGATCTCCAGGTCACGCGGCCGCGTGGAGGACGCGGTCCCGTGGAAAGTGTAGTTCGCCATTGACGCGATCGCATGGATGATGTGGTCGCGTTGCGCACCCCTTTTTTTTTTGAATTGAATGCAAAATGCAGTATGCAGGATGCAATGCTTAATGTGAATGCTAAGCACGATTCCAGGTTCAATAAAATAAAATAAAATTCAAAAACAAACAAAACTAAATAAAATTAAAATTGCAAAAGGAACGATCATACCATGGTGGGTTGTCTCCCACCTAGCACTTTTAGTTAAAATCCTTAAGTTGGACATTGGAAGAGCTTCCTGCTATGGCGGCTTATGCTTAAATTCATCCAGAAATCTCCACCAATGCTTGGAATGCCAATAGCCTCCGGGGTCCCAAACTAGGCATGTAAAGCTTCTGAGCAGCTTCAAATAGAGTCTCAGGCTCCCGGGGTGACGAATGTCAGAATAGAATCCATGATCCCAAACCTTGTTTTTAAATCCGCCTCCGTCTTGATCTACATGTTTCCATCCGGGCGGTTTAGACAGTAGATTCTCACCATGGTAACCAAACGTTTTCCGTGATCCATTCGATTGAACATGATACCAATTCGTACACTTCAAGTTGAAGCGTGGAACCTTATTGGACCTTGTGCACCAGCTCTGAGCATGAGCTATTTCCCTCTTACTCTTAAAGCCGCAGAGAGCTCTAAGCTGGCCATCTGTTTCAAGAAAACCATATTCTAGTGAAAAACTAAAGTTAATGGTTAAGGATTGTACCCACTTGAAGCTTGTATTGGGTGGTAATGGCCTTGGGGTGGGTGTTTCTGGTGGTTCTGTAAGTTCTACTCCCTTGTGCTCTTCTGTGAATTCCTCCACTTCCTTGCAAGAATCTTCAAATGCATCTGTGTCCTGGTCAAAGTCTTCTATGTCTTCCTCATCACTTGAGTCATAGATTGGAGGTTGAGAGAAATCTACCTCTGCATCATCTTCGTATTCATTTGGGGAAGATTCTTCGATCTCAGAGAATTCACTTGCGGATGCAAGTTCATCACTAAGAGAGCTAGAATTGTGACTCTCATCATTAAGGGAATTTGTGTCTTGGATTATTCCGTATAGTTCTTCATAAACAACTTGCCTTGGGGATTGTACAACATCCTCCTTAGCATCAACTGTAGCATCCTTGACGGAGTTCTTCTCAACTCTTGATTCCCATGGAGGTTCAGCATCTCCTAGATCTTCAACCAACTCTTCTTCTTGTACAATGACAGCCTCTTCCACTTGTTCTAGTATGAATTCATGCTCTGTCTTGTCCACTGGAGTTTCTAATATTTCCTTCATGATACGCTCTTCATTAGATTGTCCACATGGGGTTGTGGTTGGTCCTTGAATGTTCGCGCGTCTAGAAGCTAATTGAATTACTGCTTGCTCCAGTTGTCGAATGGTTGTTTGAAGTTTATTTACTGTTTCCTTCAGGCGAACCTCTGATTCTCGGGGTGATGGATTTGGATATGAAACATGGGGAAGTGGTGGTGCTTGGGGGTGATTGGATTGGAACTGGGGTAGGAAAGGATCATACGGTGGCAAATGGTGAAGAGAAGTTTGTGAGTGTGGTGGTTCGAGATTATGTTGAGAGGTTGGTCTATAGGCACGGGGTGGGGCTTGTTGGTAGTTACAAGGTTGTCCACCATATCTATCAGCTGGGTATGCATTGTAGAATGGTCGTTGTCCGTGATATCTTGGAGGGTGTTGTTGCCTGAAGGGTTGATTAGATCCTCTTGGCTCCATCCATCCTTGATTGGTTTGACCTTGATGCATATTCCTGCTGTAACTTCTATTTCCTTCAACAAAGTTAGAACCAAACTCAAAGCGAGAGGGGTGAGAATTCATAGTAGCAAATAAAAATAAAAAGGAGAAACAAAAATAAATAAACAAGTAAAAGAAAAATATTTACAATAACCAATAATAAGGCACACGTTAGCAGTTCCCCGGCAACGGCGCCATTTTGACGAACAGGATTTTTGCCAGTAAAGAATGTCATAAAAACAGTCGCGTTGTAGATATAGTTTCTAAACCAACAAAAATCCCTTTCGTGCAAACGTTTTGGTTGTCACAAGTAACAAACCCCTTTTAAAATTGATCGGAGACAACAGACCATGGAAAATAACCTTTATGCTACACTAAATGGTCTGAACTCTACTTTGCAAGCTCTTGTCTCACAGATTGGATCAATGAATAACTCCAATAACTAGTCTTTGAGCTCCAGTGGAATCCCCTCTCAACCATTACCCAATCCAAAGGGTGGCATTAATGCCATCACCCTTAGGTCCAGAACCACACTGCAGGAGAGGAATCAGGAGGAGCCAAGCCCACCAGAACACGCCTCAGCTGAAGAGGTAGTGGAAATAGAAGATGTTGAAGAGGAAGAGGACATACAGGACATGGCTGAAAAAGAAGAAGTTCAACCACAGGAGGAAGCACCAAAGGGCGCAAACACTGCAAAAGACACCACTCCCATTCCATTTCCACAACTTGCAAGAAAGCCCAGGAAGCAGCTGGAACCTGATCCCAAAATGGTAGAGATATTCAAAAAGGTTGAGGTAACTATTCCTCTTTTTGATGTTATTCAACAGGTACCTAAATATGCAAAGTTTCTAAAAGATTTATGTATACATAAAGACAAAATTAATGAATTAGAAACTATTCCTTTAGGTAGTTCCATATCTGCTTTAATGGGAGGTTTACCTGAAAAGTGTAGTGACCCAGGTCCTTGTATGGTTAATTGTACTATTGGTGGTGTGATAATTTAGGAGCATGTGTTAGTATAATGCCTTTGTCTATATATGATATTTTGAAGCTCCCTCCCTTAAAAAGGTCGGCAGCTCGTTTTGTGTTAGCAGATAAAAGCATTATTACAGTGGTTGGAGTTGCTGAAGATGTATTAGTGGGTATTAAGGGCTCACATTCCCTACTAATTTTTATATCCTGGAGATGCCCCAAAATGACTCAGAGAAGCCATCATCAATCCTACTTGGAAGACCATTCCTGAAGACATCAAAGTTCAAATTGGATGCTTTTTCAGGAACATACTCTTTTGAAACAGATGGTCGAGAAGTAAGTTTCAATCTGAATGGAGTTCTGAAGTACCCTCTAGAAGATCATTCTATCTTCCAGTGTGACATCATAGATAAAACCGTAGCTGAAGTTCACCAGGAGGAGTTAGAAGAGAAGCACACAGGACAAGGTCCGAGTGTGGGGAGGTCGGTCAGTACCTGACTTCCGGAGGTAATTTCTCTTGCCTAAACACCAATAAATTAGGAGAAGCTCCTTTCCGCTTAGTTTATGGAAAAGCTTGTCATCTCCCTCTTGAAGTAGAGCACAAAGCCTTTTAGGCAGTAAAGGAATGCAACATGGGATTTGAGAAAGCAGGAGCTGAAAGGAAATTGCAACTCTAAGAATTGGAAAGCCTTCGCCTGGAAGCTTATGAGAACTCAAGACTGTACAAGGAGAAGATGAAGGCTGTACATGATCAGCACATCAAAAGGAAAGAGTTCCAACCTGGGGACTTAGTCCTCCTTTACAAATCTCGACTGAGGCTCATGCCAGGCAAGTTGAGATCAAGATGGGAAGGTCCATACAGAGTAGAGAAGGCCGAACCGTACGGAGTTTTTCACCTAAGTCATCCTTCCAGCTCTGAACTTGTCAATGGACATTATTTAAAGCTGTACCATGGCGAGAAGATGAAGAAAAACAAGGAGCTTGAGATCTTCCTCTTGGAAGATCCCCACATAGCCGAAGCTTGAGCTAGTGGAGCGTCCAACTTACGGACGTTAAAGCAAAGTGCTAGGTGGGAGATAACCCACCATGGTATGATCGTTCTTTTCTTTATTCTTTGTTTTCCTATTTCATAACTCTTCTTTTTATTACTACATTTCGTGCATCTGCATTCACATACTTTTATTTAAAAAAAAAAATCACGTGACGCGACCGCATCATCGACGCGTCCGCGTCGCAGGTGGATCAGAAAGTATAAGAAAGCAAACAAAGAGTCACGCAGGAGCGTGGTTGGAGGCGTGCCTTTGGCACAAATCACCCCACGCGACCGCGTCCGCGTCGGGTGGAAACATTGGCCTCCCACGCAACCGCGTCACTCACGCGGCCGCATGCCCTGGAATTCGACGTGAAAAGGGTGCACGACCGAAAGTTGTGCTCGAGTGGTGCTGGATTGGTGCTGAACGCACAATTCTTCCCACGCGGACGCATGGCTCACGCGTCCACGTCATATCCTTCTAATGGCCACTCACGCGATCGCATGCCCCATGCGATCGCGTCACCCAAAATTTGGCAAAATAAGATTTTGAACAGAGAGTTGTGCGAGCGCGAGTCTGCCCTCGCGCCAGTAGCATAAAATGTGTCACGCGACCGCGTGACCGATGCGACCGCGTCGATCAACTTAAAGCACAAGTCACGCAAACGCATCATCCATGCGTCCGCGTCACCTGCGCCGCACAGCTTACCCTAAATTGCCAAAATATCTTATCTTTCTCTTCCCCAAATCCTATTTTTCCTTTTCCCTCCTTATTTCTTCCTTCTTCCTTCTTCCTTCTTTCTCACTCTCTACTCTCTCTCTCTCTCACCCCATTAACAAGGTTTTCTTTTCTTCTTTCCCCCTTACTTTTCTATTATTCTTCTTATTTTTATATGTTATCTTCTTTTCTTTTCTTTTCACTTACATTATCCATGTTTTTCTTTTTCTTTCTTTTTCTTTTAATTGGTGCTAGATATTTAGTAGGGCCATTATTATTCCTTATGCTTTGCTTGTGGATTGTTAAGAACTTGTTTGGCAATTATATATTAATTTTTAAAGGGTTGCTTGCATGTTCCGTTTATTATTTTCCACAACCTACTCACCATGCATGCTATGTGTTTGTGAAAAAGCCAATATGGCATTATGCATTTTTCTACGTTATTCTATTCTACTATTAAATGCTTATTTTTCACAAAACCCCTTTCATCTTTTATTCGTTGAAAATAATTGTCAATACAAACGTGATGGTTTGTTACGAGTGATGCTTGATTTATGCTACTCATGCCGTTGCCAGCATGCCAATAAACATCTTGCATCTAATTACCCAAACATGCACTTGCTTTATTCCCTTTGATGAACTTTTCACATGTAGTCATGACCATGTGTTCACTTCATTCATCTTTAATGTGCATTGATTGCCACCCATGCCATCATCTTCCTTGCTTTACCCCTTGACATTTTGACATACTTCCTCTTTTTTTTTCCTTTTCAGGATAGCCACTAAGAAAGGAAAAGAGAAAACTACTCCCAAATCAACAGCAAGGAGAGGAACAAAGAGAGCACTAGTGGCAGAGCCTTCTTCAACTACAGTCAAGCCCTCAACAAAAAGGATTAAGATGATTATTGGTGCGCAGAAATTGTGATTACACTTTAATTATGTAAAATTCATCGCTCTTTCTTTCCCTGGTAATGGCGCCAAAAGCATGATGCCAATACCATGGTTCACAACTTCGCACAACTAACCAGCAAGTGCACTGGGTCGTCCAAGTAATACCTTACGTGAGTAAGGGTCGAATCCCACGGAGATTGTTGGTATGAAGCAAGCTATGGTCACCTTGTAAATCTCAGTCAGGCGGATATAAAATAGTAATGGGGTTTTCGAAAATAATTAATAAAATAGGGATAGAAATACTTATGTAAATCATTGGTGAGAATTTCAGATAAGCGCATAGAGATGCTTTCGTTCCTCTGAACCTCTGCTTTCCTGCTATCTTCATCCAATCAGTCTTACTCCTTTCCATGGCTGGCTTTATGCAAGGGCATCACCATTGTCACTGGCTACATCCCCTCCTCTCAGTGAAAATGGTCAACGCACCCTGTCACGGCACGGCTATTCATCTGTCGGTTCTCGATCATGCTGGAATAGGATTCACCCTCCTTTTGCGTCTGTCACTAACGCCCAGCAATCGCGAGTTTGAAGCTCGTCACAGTCATTCAGTCATTGAATCCTACTCGGAATACCACAGACAATGTTTAGACTTTCTGGATTCTCTTGAATGCCGCCATCATTCTAGCTTACACCACGAAGATTCCGATTAAGAGATCTAAGAGATACTCATTCAATCTAATGTAGAACGGAAGTGGTTGTCAGGCACGCGTTCATAGGGAATGATGATGATTGTCACGTTCATCACATTCAGGTTGAAGTGCGAATGAATATCTTAGAAGCGGAACAAGTGAATTGAATAGAAAACAGTAGTACTTTGCATTAATCTTTGAGGAACAGCAGAGCTCCACACCTTAATCTATGGAGTGCAGAAACTCTACCATTTGAAAATACATAAGTGATGATGGAGTTCATTGGTCTCGGCCCCAGAGGGGAACCGGAGTAACCAAGACTATGAATACAATGATAAAAAGTTCTATTTATAATAAACTAGTCACTAGGGTTTACAGGAGTAAGTAATTGATGTATAAATCCACTTCCGGGGCCCACTTGGTATGTGCTTGGGCTGAGCTTGAGTGTTGCACGTGTAGAGGTCATTCTTGGAGTTGAACGCCAGCTTTTGTGCCAGTTTGGGCATTGAACTCCACTTTGCAACTTGTTTCTAGTGCTGGACGCCAGAATTGGGCAGAGAGCTGGCGTTGAACACCAGTTTGCGTCGTCTAAACTTGGGCAAAGTATGGACTATTATATATTGCCGGAAAGCCCTGGATGTCTACTTTCCAACGCAATTGGAAGCGCACCATTTCGAGTTCTGTAGCTCCAGAAAATTCACTTTGAGTGCAGGGAGGTCAGAATCCAACAGCATCAGCAGTCCTTCTTCAACCTCTGAATCTGATTTTTGCTCAAGTCCCTCAATTTCAGCCAGAAAATACCTGAAATCATAGAAAAACACACAAACTCATAGTAAAGTCCAGAAATGTGAATTTAACATAAAAACTAATGAAAACATCCCTAAAAGTAACTAGATCCTACTAAAAACATACTAAAAACAATGTCAAAAAGCGTATAAATTATCCGCTCATCACAACACCAAACTTAAATTGTTGCTTGTCCCCAAGCAACTGAAAATCAAATAGGATAAAAAGAAGAGAATATACTATAAATTCCAAACTATCAATGAAACATAGCTCCAATCAGATGAGCGGGACTTATAGCTTTTTTTGCCTCTTGAATAGTTTTGGCATCTCACTTTATCCATTGAAGTTCAGAATGATTGGCATCTATAGGAACTCAGAGTTCAGATAGTGTTATTGATTCTCCTAGTTCAGTATGATGATTCTTGAACACAGCTATTTTATGAGTCTTGGCCGTGGCCCTAAGCACTTTGTTTTCCAGTATTACCACCGGATACATAAATGCCACAGACACATAATTGGGTGAACCTTTTCAGATTGTGACTCAGCTTTGCTAAAGTCCCCAATTAGAGGTGTCCAGGGTTCTTAAGCACACTCTTTTTTTGCTTTGGACCTTGACTTTAACCGCTCAGTCTCAAGTTTTCACTTGACACCTTCACGCCACAAGCACATGGTTAGGGACAGCTTGATTTAGCCGCTTAGGCCAGGATTTTATTCCTTTAGGCCCTCCTATCCACTGATGCTCAAAGCCTTGGGATCTTTTTTATTTACCCTTGCCTTTTGGTTTTAAGGGTTATTGGCTTTTTGCTCTTGCCTCTTGGTTTTAAGAGCTTTTGGCTTTTTCTGCTTGCTTTTTATTTTTCTTTCTATTTTTTTTCGCCTATAAATTTTTTTTTTCTGCAAGCTTTGTTCTTTGCTACTTTTTCTTGCTTCAAGAATCATTTTTATGATTTTTCAGATTATCAAATAACATGTCTCCTTGTCATCATTCTTTCAAGAGCCAACATATTTAACATTCTTAAACAACAACTTCAAAAGACATATGCACTGTTCAAGCATACATTCAGAAAACAAGAAGCATTGTCACCACATCAATATAATTAAGCTAAGTTCAAGGATAAATTCGAAACTCATGTACTTATTGTTCTTTTGAATTAAAACATTTTTCATTTAAGAGAGGTGATGGATTCATAGGACATTCATAACTTTAAGATATAGTTACTAACTACTAATGATCATGTAATGAAAACACAAACATAGATAAGCACATCACATAGAAAACGAAAAACAGAAGAAATAAGAACAAAGAATGAATCCACCTTAGTGATGGTGGCGTTTCCTTCTTGAGGAACCAATGATGTCCTTGAGCTCTTCTATGTCTCTTCCTTGTCTTTGTTGCTCCTCCCTCATTGCTCTTTGATCTTCTCTTATTTCATGGAGGATGATGGAGTGCTCTTGATGTTCCACCCTTAGTTGTCCCATATTGGAACTCAGTTCTCCTAGGGAGGTGTGGATTTGCTCCCAATAGTTTTGTAGAGGAAAATGCATTTGAGGCATCTTCGGGATCTCATGGTGATGAGCTTCATACACCTCTTGAGCTCCATGAATGGGCTCTCTTGCTTGCTCCATCTTTTTCTTAGTGATGGGCTTCTCTTCCTTAATAGGAATGTCTCCTTCTATGAAAGCTCCAGCTGAGTAACATAGATGGCAAATAAGATGAGGAAAAGCTAGCCTTGCCATGGGGGATGACTTTTCGGCTATTTTGTAGAGTTCATTAGAGATGACTTCATGAACTTCTATTTCCTCTCCAATCATGATGCTATGAATCATGATGGCCCGATCCACAGTAACTTCAGATCGGTTGCTAGTGGGGATGATGGAGCATTGGATGAATTCCAACCATCCTCTAGCCACAGGCTTGAGGTCCAATCTTCTTAGTTGAACCGGCTTGCCTTTGGAGTCAATCTTCCATTGAGCTCCTTCCACACATATGTCCATAAGGACGTGGTCCAACCTTTGATCAAAGTTGACTCTTCTTGTGTAGGGGCGTGCATTCTCTTCCATGTTTGGCAAGTTGAACGCCAACCTCACATTCTCCGGACTAAAATCTAAGTATTTTCCCCGAACCATTGTAACATAGTTCTTTGGATCCGGGTTCTTACTTTGATCATGGTTCTTGGTGATCCATGCATTGACATAGAACTCTTGAACCATTAGGATGCCGACTTGTTGGATGGGATTTGTTAGAACTTCCCAACCTTTTCTTTGAATTTCATGTCGGATCTCCGGATACTCATTTCTTTTGAGTTTGAAAGGGACCTCAGGGATCACCTTCTTCTTGGCCACAACATCATAGAAGTGGTCTTGATGAGCTTTGGAGATGAATCTTTCCATCTCCCATGACTCGGAGGTGGAAGCTTTTGTCTTCCCTTTCCCCTTTCTAGAGGATTCTCCGGTCTTAGGAGCCATCAATGGTAATGGAAAAACAAAAAGCTTATGCTTTTACCACACCAAACTTAGAATTTTGCTCGCCCTCGAGCAAGAGAAGAAAGAATAGATGAAGAAGAAGAAGAAATGGAGGAGAGGGAGAAGGGGTTGTATTTCGGCCAAGAATAGAAGAGAGGGTTATGTTGTGTGAAAATGAGGAAGAATGGAGGGCTATATATAGGGAAGGGAGGGGGGTGAAGGTTCGGCCATTTAGGATGGGTTTGGGTGGGAAATTGATTTTGAATTTTGAAGGTAGGTGGAGTTTATGAGGTAAGTTTATGGGGAAGAGTGGATGGATGTGAGTGGGGGAGGTGATAGGTGAAGGGTTTTGGGGAAGAGTGTTTATTGGGAAGAGAGGATGATTGAGAAGAGAGAAGAGAGTAAGTGGAGGTAGGTGGGGATCCTGTGGGGTCTACAGATCCTGAGATGATCCTGTGGGGTCTACAGATCCTGAGGTGATCCTGTGGGGTCCACAGATCCTTAGATGATTCTGTGGGGTCCACAGATCCTGAGGTGTTCAAGGATTTACACCCTTGCACCAAATTAGGCATGCAAAATGCCCTTGCACGCAACTCTGGGCGTTCAGCGCCAGGTTGGTGCCCATTTTGGGCGTTCAACGCCCATTTACTGGCCATTTCTGGCGTTGAACGCCAGAACCATGCTTGTTCAGGGCGTTCAGCGCCAGCTCCTCTCCAGGGTGCAATTCTGGCATTCAGCGCCCAGATGATGCTTATTTTGGGCGTTCAGCGCCCAGATACTGCCCATTTTGGGCGTTCAGCGCCAGAACCATGCTCTGTTCTGGCGTTGAACGCCAGGCAGATGCCTCCTCCAGGGTGTGATTTTTCTTCTGCTGTTTTTGATTCCGTTTTCAAATTTTTTATTTATTTTGTGACTCCACATGATCATGAACCTATAAAGACATATAACTAAGAAAAATATAGTTAGATAAATAAAAATTGGGTTGCCTCCCAACAAGCGCTTCTTTAATGTCAATAGCTTGACAGTGGGCTCTCATGGAGCCTCACAGATGTTCAGAGCATTGTTGAGACTCCCCCAACACCAAACTTAGAGTTTGGATATGGGAGTTCAACACCAAACTTAGAGTTTGGTTGTGGCCTCCCAACACCAAACTTAGAGTCTGACTGTGGGGGCTTTGGTTGACTCTGCTTTGAGAGAAGCTTTTTCTGCTTCCTCTCTATGGATGCAGAGAGAGATCCTTGAGTTGTAAACACAAGGTTGTCCTTATTCAATTGAAGGATCATTTCTCCTCTGTCCACATCAATCACAGCTCTTGCTGTGGCTAGGAAAGGTCTTCCTAGGATGATGGATTCATCCTCTTCCTTTCCAGTATTTAAGACTATGAAATCAGCAGGGATGTAAAGGCCTTCAACCTTTACTAACACGTCCTCTACTTGTCCATAAGCCTGTTTTCTTGAATTGTCTGCCATCTCTAATGAGATTTTAGCAGCTTGCACCCCATAGATTCCCAGTTTCTCTATTACAGAGAGGGGCATGAGGTTTATTCCTGAACCAAGGTCACACAGAGCCTTAAAGATCATTGTGCCTATAGTACAAGGTATTATGAACTTTCCAGGATCCTGTCTCTTTTGAGGCAATGTCAGTTGATCCAGATCACTTAGTTCATTGATGAACAAGGGAGGTTCATCTTCCCAAGTTTCAATACCAAATAATTTGGCATCCAGCTTCATGATTGCACCAAGGAACTTGGCATCTTGCTCTTCAGTAACATCCTCATTCTCTTCAGAAGAGGAATACTCATCAGAGCTCATGAATGGCATAAGGAGGTTCAATGGAATCTCTATGGTCTCTAGATGAGCCTCAGAGTCCTTTGGTTCCTCAGAGGGAAGCTCCTTATTGATCACTGGACGTCCCAGGAGGTCTTCCTCCTTGGGATTCACGTCATCCTCTCCCTCATTGGGTTCGGCCATTTTGGTTATGTCAATGGCCTTGCACTCTCCTTTTGGATTTTCTTCTGTATTGCTTGGGAGAGTGCTAGGAGGGATTTCAGTGATCCTTTTACTCAGCTGGCCCACTTGTGCTTCCAAATTTCTAATGGAAGACCTTGTTTCATTCATGAAACTCACAGTGGCCTTAGATAGATCAGAGACTAAGTTTGCTAAGCTAGATGGATTCTGCTCAGAATTCTCTGTCTGTTGCTGAGTGGATGATGGAAAAGGCTTGCTATTGCTAAACCTGTTTCTTCCACTATTATTAAAGCCTTGTTGAGGCTTTTGATCCTTCCATGAGAAATTTGGATGATTTCTCCATGATGAGTTATAGGTGTTTCCATAAGGTTCACCTAAGTAATTCACCTCTGCTATTGCAGGGTTCTCAGGATCATAAGCTTCTTCTTCATAAGAAGCCTCTTGAGTACTGTTGGATGCAGCTTGCATTCCATTCAGACTCTGAGAAATCATATTGACTTGCTGAGTCAATATTTTATTCTGAGCCAATATGGCATTCAGAGTATCAATTTCAAGAACTCCCTTCTTCATAGGCGTCCCATTACTCACAGGATTCCTCTCAGAAGTGTACATGAACTGGTTATTAGCAACCATGTCAATGAGTTCTTGAGCTTCTGCAGGCATTTTCTTTAGGTGAATGGATCCACCTGCAGAAGTATCCAATGACATCTTAGATAACTCAAACAGACCATCATAGAATATATCCAGGATGGTCCATTCTGAAAGCATGTCAGAAGGACACTTTTTGGTCAACTGTTTGTATCTTTCCCAAGCTTCATAGAGGGATTCACCTTCTTTCTGTCTGAAGGTTTGAACATCCACTCTAAGCTTGCTCAGCTTTTGAGGAGGAAAGAACTTGGCTATGAAAGCCGTGACCAGCTTATCCCAAGAGTTCAGGCTATCCTTAGGTTGAGAGTCCAACCATACTCTAGCTCTGTCTCTTACAGCAAAAGGGAAAAGCATGAGCCTGTAGACTTCAGGATCTACTCTATTAGTCTTAACAGTATCACATATCTGCAAGAATTCATTTAAGAACTGAAAAGGATCTTCAGATGGAAGTCCATGAAACTTGCAGTTCTGCTGCATTAGAGAAACTAATTGAGGTTTCAGCTCAAAGTTGTTTGCTCCAATGGCAGGAATGGAGATGCTTCTTCCATGTAAATTGGAATTAGGTGCAGTAAAGTCACCAAGCATTCTCCTTGCATTATTATTATTTTCGGCTGCCATCTCCTCTTCCTGTTCGAAAATTTCTGAAAGGTTCTCTCTGGATTGTTGTAATTTAGCTTCTCTTAGTTTCCTCTTCAGAGTCCTTTCAGGTTCTGGATCTGCTTCAACAAGAATGTTCTTGTCCTTGCTCCTGCTCATATGAAAAAGAGAGAACAGAAAAATAATAATAATAGGGGTCCTTTTTACCACAGTATAGAGGTCCTAGTGTGAGTAGAAGAAAAGAAGAAGAAGAAATTCGAACACAGATGGAAGAGGGGGTTCGAATTTGGGTGGGATGAAGTGTTAGTAGATGAATAAATAAATAGAAGGAGATGAGAGAGAAGGAGAATTTTCGAAAATAATTTTTGAAAAAGAGTTAGTGATTTTCGAAAATAGTTTTTGAAAAATGTTAGTAATTTTCGAAAATTAAGATTTAAAAATTGAAATAATTAGTTAATTAAAAAGAAATTTTGAAAAAGAGGGAGATATTTTCGAAAATTGGAGAGAGAGAGTTAGTTAGGTAGTTTTGAAAAAGATAAGAAACAAACAAAAAGTTAGTTAGTTAGTTGAAACAAATTTTGAAAAGACAAGAAGTTAGGAAGTTAAAAAAGATATTTTGAAATCAAATTTTTAGAAAAGGTGAGATAAGAAGATATTTTTGAAAAGATATGATTGAAATTAGTTTTGAAAAAGATTTGATTTTTAAAATCACAATTAATGACTTGATTCACAAGAAATCACAAGATATGATTCTAGAACTTAAAGTTTGAATCTTTCTTAACAAGCAAGTAACAAACTTGAAATTTTTGAATCAAAACATTAATTGTTATTGTTATTTTCAAAAATATGATGTAAAATTAAGAAAAAGATTTTTGAAAAATATTTTTGAAATTTTCGAAAATAACTAAGAGAAATGAAAAAGATTTGATTTTTGAAAAAGATTTTGAAAAAGATAAGATTTTTAAATTGAAAATTTGATTTGACTCATAAAAACAACTAGATTTTAAAAAGTTTTGAAAAAGTCAAATCTAATTTTCGAAATTATGAGAGAAAAGGGGGAAAGATATATATTTTTTTTTATTTTTTTGAATTTTCTATGATGAGAGAGAAAAACATGAAAATTATACAATGCATGAATTTTTTAGATCAAAACAATGAATGCATGCAAGAATGCTATGAATGTCAAGATGAACACCAAGAACACTATGAAGATCATGATGAACATCAAGAACATATTTTTAAAAAAATTTTTTTTTTTAATGCAAAGAAAACATGCAAGACACCAAACTTAGAATTCTTTAATGCTTAGACACTAAGAATCCAAGAATGCATATGAAAAACAAGAAAAGACACAAAACATGCAAATGCAAAGATCAAACAAGAAGACTTACCAAGAACAACTTGAAGATCATAAAGAACACTATGAATGCATGATTTTTTCGAAAAATGCAAGATGCACATGCAATTGACACCAAGCTTATAACATGACTCATGACTCAAACAAGAACACAAAAAAATATTTTTGATTTTTATGATTTTCTAATTTTTTTTGTATTTTTTCGAAAATTATTTGAAAAACAAAAACAAGGATTCTAAAATTTTTAATATGAATTCCAGGAATCTTGCCATTTTAGTCTAAGGCTCCAATCTGAGGGTTAGACATGGCTTAATAGCCAGTCAAGCTTTAGCAGAACTTTACATTCAGTAGCCAATTTGCTAAGAAAGATAAAGAAGCTCTTCTCTTGAGTCCAAAAGAATTGAGACATGGCCTTACAGCCAGCCAGGCTTCAACATGCTTCATGAAACACTAGAATTCATTCTTAAAAATTCTGAAGAAAAATATATTTTTGAAAACAAATTTTTTTTTTTCGAAAACAAAAGAAAAATTTTTGAAAGATTTTTGAAAAATTTTTGAAAACAAAACAAAAAGAAAATTACCTAATCTGAGCAACAGGATGAACCATTAGTTGTCCAAACTCAAACAATCCCCGGCAACGGCGCCAAAAACTTGGTGCGTAGAAATTGTGATTACACTTTAATTATGTAAAATTCATCGCTCTTTCTTTCCCTGGTAATGGCGCCAAATACATGATGCCAATACCATGGTTCACAACTTCGCACAACTAACCAGCAAGTGCACTGGGTCGTCCAAGTAATACCTTACGTGAGTAAGGGTCGAATCCCACGGAGATTGTTGGTATGAAGCAAGCTATGGTCACCTTGTAAATCTCAGTCAGGCGGATATAAAATAGTAATGGGGTTTTCGAAAATAATTAATAAAATAGGGATAGAAATACTTATGTAAATCATTGGTGAGAATTTCAGATAAGCGCATAGAGATGCTTTCGTTCCTCTGAACCTCTGCTTTCCTACTATCTTCATCCAATCAGTCTTACTCCTTTCCATGGCTGGCTTTATGCAAGGGCATCACTGTTGTCAGTGGCTACATCCCCTCCTCTCAGTGAAAATGGTCAACGCATCCTGTCACGGCACGGCTATTCATCTGTCGGTTCTCGATCATGCTGGAATAGGATTCACCCTCCTTTTGCGTCTGTCACTAACGCCCAGCAATCGCGAGTTTGAAGCTCGTCACAGTCATTCAATCATTAAATCCTACACGGAATACCACAGACAAGTTTTAGACTTTCCGGATTCTCTTAAATGCCGCCATCATTCTAGCTTACACCACGAAGATTCCGATTAAGAGATCTAAGAGATACTCATTCAATCTAATGTAGAATGGAAGTGGTTGTCAGGCACGCGTTCATAGGGAATGATGATGATTGTCACGTTCATCACATTCAGGTTGAAGTATGAATGAATATCTTAGAAGCGGAACAAGTGAATTGAATAGAAAACAGTAGTACTTTGCATTAATCTTTGAGGAACAACAGAGCTCCACACCTTAATCTATGGAGTGCAGAAACTCTACCGTTTGAAAATACATAAGTGATGATGGAGTTCATTGGTCTCGGCCCCAGAGGGGAACCGGTGTAACCAAGACTATGAATACAATGATAAAAAGTTCTATTTATAATAAACTAGTCACTAGGGTTTACAGGAGTAAGTAATTGATGTATAAATCCCCTTCCAGGGCCCACTTGGTGTGTGCTTGGGCTGAGCTTGTGTGTTGCACGTGTAGAGGTCATTCTTGGAGTTGAACGCCAGCTTTTGTGCCAGTTTGGGCGTTGAACTCCACTTTGCAGCTTGTTTCTGGCGCTGGACGCCAGAATTGGGCAGAGAGCTGGCGTTGAACGCCAGTTTGCGTCATCTAAACTTGGGCAAAGTATGGACTATTATATATTTCTGGAAATCTTTGGATGTCTACTTTCCAACGCAATTGGAAGCGCACCATTTCGAGTTCTGTAGCTCCAGAAAATTCACTTTGAGTGCAGGGAGGTTAGAATCCAACAGCATCAGCAGTCCTTCTTCAACCTCTGAATCTGATTTTTGCTCAAGTCCCTCAATTTCAGCCAGAAAATACCTGAGATCACAGAAAAACACACAAACTCATAGTAAAGTCCAGAAATGTGAATTTAACATAAAAACTAATGAAAACATCCCTAAAAGTAACTAGATCCTACTAAAAACATACTAAAAACAATGTCAAAAAGCGTATAAGTTATCCGCTCATCAATTATAAAGATTGATGAAAAGTAGAAAGCCTTCCCAGCAAAGGACACTGCACGATTTCCCAATCGTTACTGTGAGCAGATGTTCCCCATCTTGGCAGAAAGGAGTTACAACAACGAATACCTTCTTATCCTCCCGCCCAATATTGCTACCTTTGTTGAGCTGCAAATTGCACAAAGACAATGGGGTTTCCTACAGAGACAGCCGAGGCAGGTCAATCTTTCTTGGGTAGTCGAGTTCTACTCCAACTTCCACCTGCCAACCCTGCAGTCTGTCTTTGTCCGTTAGAAGCAAGTCCCCATTACAGAAGAGGCCATTCAAAAAGCTCTAGGTCTTCCCCTTGTTCCAGAAGGATTGGACGCCTTTCAAGAAGCCGCACTCAAGCGCTAGATGTACCAATTTGACTGGGACACCGTTCTCAGAGTTATCGCACTACCTGGCAGCCGTTGGATCTACGGATACCATCGTACCCGCCCTAAGGAAATATCGGCTTCAGCACTTACCTTGGAGGCTCGCGTATAGGCACAGATCATGTCCCATTACGTCTTTCTAAGCACTCACGAGTCCTCCTTCACTGCGGACATGGCCGTTCTACTATGGTGCATCCTTACAGACCAGCCTCTGAACCTACCAAGACACATCCGGAATGCCATGGGACACGTACAAATCATGGGCAACTTACCTTTTCCCGCCTTGGTCTCAGATCTTGTCTCAGTAGCCAGAGTCTCCTTCAGAGCTGGGGACATCAAAGCCATGCTTCCACGGGATGATCAGTATGTCCCTAATGGGAAATATATCAGACCCTCAGCAACCACTACAAGCCAGCCTACTGAACTGGCTGCAGACATTCCTCCTTCAACACCACAAGCACCTACAACAACTCAACTGCTCCATCAGATACTTGCAAGGTTGGACCGACAAGAACAGAAAGCGAAGCTAAGAGAGCGCCGTAACGAGCGCCGATTCAAACACCTCAAGGAGCTACTTAAAGGAAAATACAGAGACTCAGACACCCCGGACTCCACTTCCTTTACCAGAACAGAGAGCCATGATGGTCCCGACTGTGGAGATACTGCTACTAGCCCACCCCTGTTCCTGACAGATGGCACCGAGGATGGTGCAAAGCCTTAAGTGTGGGGAGGTCGGTCAGTACCTGACTTCCAGAGGTAATTTCTCTTCCCTAAACACCAATAAATTAGGATATTTAGTTAGTTTTTCTTTTTTAGAATAGGATAAATTTTATAGTAATATATTAGTTGCATTCATGTTCTACTTGATTGAAAACACAATAAGTTTTCTTCTAAGACTCTATTTTTGGAACAAAATTTCACTAATTTTAATTAAAACTTTTATGTTAAATTTGCTTGAAGTCGTATTTGGAACATAATTTTTGAGCTAAAGAACACACAACCTGTGAGATTTGAGCCTTTATGCATGGTTACATTATTTAACCATAATTATTTTATTCTTGTGTGTTTACTTCTCTATGATTGTAATCTATATTTTGTTTCATCCTATATGTCCAATGTTTATTATATTTGTATGCTTGCATATGATTGAGGCCATTAATTGTTTAGCTCACTTATCTAAATTAAACCTACCCTTTCAATTACCTTTGTTAGCCACTTTGAGCCTTTAAATCCCATTTGTTCTATATTTTACGACATTACTAGCCTTAAGCAGAAAAAAAACAATTATATATCCCAAATTAAATCTTTGCTTAGCTTAAGATAGAATTGTGTGTGCTAATTAAGTATGGGAAATTGTGGGAAACAAAAGATAATAAGAGAATGTGTCATGATAATATAATGGGAATTTGGATACCTACTCATGTGAAACTATAAGAATTAAAAATCTATGTGCATTGATAAGCTATGTTTATTTTTATTTTTATGTAAAAAAAAACCCAAAAATATTCAATAAATAAATAAGGGGACAAAATTACCCCAATGCTAAGTTAAGAATTCAAAGATCAATGCATGTATGATAAAATTAAAATAAAAAAGTTGATACACGAGTATGGAATGTGAAAAGAAAATTCTGGGTAGCTAGGTATGAATTCTAAGGTTATAAAGAATATATATAGGTTATGTTAAGGCTTGGGTTAATTAAAGTTTCAGTTTATAAGCTTACTTAGCCACATATGTATCCTCACCATTACCTTGGCCCCATTACAACCTTGGAAAGACCTCATGATGTTTGCATTGGTATATTAAATGTTGTTGATTGGTTAGGAGAAGAACAAATAATTAGAGAGCATGATTAGAGAAGGATAGAGTGATTGCCCTATACACTAGAGAAATTAGAGCGTACATACATCATCAGTGAGGGTTCAATGCTTAAAATTCTATGTTCCCTGCTTTCATGAGCTACCTTCTTGCATTTTTATCTGTTCTTACTGTATAAGAATTGAATTAGTGGAATTTGATTTGTAATTATTTTGGAGAGCTTATTTACTATTAATCAAGTGGACAAGAATCATATAGTTGCATTCACATATATAGATTGCATTGCATTGCATGAGTTTTACATGTTCCTACTCATTTATTTTATCTCCTTCAACTAAGCATGAGGACATGCTAATGTTTAAGTGTGGGGAGGTTGATAAACCACTATTTTATGGTTTATAATGTGTTCAATTGTGTGGTTTTATCACGATCTTTACCCACTTATTCATATGATTAGCATGCATTTATATTTCCTTCCTAAAATTATTACATGATTGAAAACTTGCTTCCTAGAGACTTTTAATTATGTATTTTAATTCTCCTTTGTTCCATTCGATGCCGTGATCTGTGTGTTAAGTGTTTCAGGCTTTATAGGGCATGAATGAGTTGGAGATTGGAAAGGAAGCTTGCAAAAATGGAAGGAACACAAGAAATTGAGGAGATGACCAGCGATAAGTGACGCGGCCGCAAGGCTCACGCGACCGCGCGAAAGAGACGAAATCACAGTGACGCGGCTGCATGGCTCATGCGACCGTGCGGATTGGAAAAACACAAGTGACGCGGAGGCGTAAACGACGCGCTCGCGTGGCAGGGCAAAACGCCGAATGACGCGGCCGCATGAATGACGCGATCCTGTGACATGCGCAATCTGCATAATCTGCAGAATTCGCTGGGGGCGATTTTGGGCCCTGTTTTGACCCAGTTTTCCGCCCAAAAAAGCAGACTAGAGCCAGAGAACATGCAGAAACCAAAAACAACATTCATTCTACACAATTCTTAGTTTTTAGATCTAGTTTTACTCCTCCTCTAGGTTTTCTCTCTACACATTCATAGTTCTTAGGATTTTATTTCTATTGCTTTTTGCATTGGGATATTGAGAAGAGTTATTACCTAATCAAGACTTCATCATTCTAGTTCGTTTTCTTTACTTGGCTCTTACTCTTCCATGTCCTTTAATTTACTCAATTTTAATATTGAATTATTTTTAGAATTTATTAATACAAGAATTACTTTTACTTTTAATTGATTTCTTTGATTTTTATTTATCATGTCTTTTTTTAATTCCCTTTCCTATGTTATGAATTCTACATTCACAATGAGCGAGTAGTTTCCTAACTTGATGGGGAGTTGATTGAAAGGAACCCTTGAGTTGGAATGCTCAAAAAGAAAAATTATAATTGGGTTTGTTGTTGGATTGCCCTCTAGTCACTGACACCAACCCCTTTTAATTGAGTGGGTTGGAACTTGTGAATAGAAGTAGCATTCCAACTTGTTTGACTTTTCCTTACCTAGTAAAGGATAACTAAACAGGACAACCTTCAATTGTCAATTAATCTTGAGAGTACTTCAACAAGAATAGGGCTTCCAGCTAATCTACTCCCAGTCAAGGCCTTTATTTAAATTACATAAATTCTCTAATTTAATTTCCTGTTATTCAATTCAAACCATTTTGAAAACATCTGATTAATAAAATAGCACACCCTTCTGCAACTCATTGGGAGACGATCTGGGATTCATACTCCCAGTATTTTAATTTTAATTTTTGTGACACCCTTCTAAATTGATGAGCGGATTTCTGGTTGGTTAAGAACTATACTTGCAACGCATATCCTATAACAATTCTTGACTCGCCAATTTCCGCCACGTCAATCTTCTGTGCTTCTTCTCTAGGCACACACCTACGGATTATTCCGTCTACACATCTCTTAAAGAGATAGGGCTCATCCCACAAGTAGTACTTTGCATCAGTAATTAATTTTTTCTTTTGTTGCCTGCTATACTCTTTGGGTATAAACCTGGCAGCTTTATAGTTCGCAATGTCTACAAACCATGGTGTTTCCTGAATGGCAAACAAATGCTCATCCAAAAAGGTCTCAGAGATCTCAATAGAGGGGAGAGATGCCCCTTCTATTGGTTCTATCCGGGACAGGTAGTCAGCCACTTGGTTTTCTGTCCCTTTTCTGTCTCTTATTTCTATATCAAACTCTTGCAGAAGCAACACCCATCTTATGAGCCTGGGTTTTGAATCCTGCTTTCTAAGTAGAGATTTAAGAGCAGCATGGTCAGTGTAACAATCACTTTTGATCCTACCAAGTATGATCTAAACTTGTCAATGGCATAAACCACTGCAAGCAATTCTTTTTCTGTGGTTGTGTAATTTTTCTGGGCATCATTTAAAACACGGCTAGCATAATAAATGACTGCAGAAGCTTGTCATGCCTCTGCCCCAATACTGCACCAATGGCATGGTCACTGGCATCACACATTAGTTCGAATGGTAATGTCCAGTCTAGTGCAGAAATGACTGGTGCTGTGACCAGCTTAGCTTTCAGAGTTTCAAACGCTTGCAGACACTCTGTGTCAAACACAAATGGCGTGTCAGCAGCTAGCAGGTTGCTTAGAGGTTTTTCAATTTTTGAAAAATCTTTTATAAACCTCCTATAGAATCCTACATGCCCCAGAAAGCTTCTGATTGCCTTAACATTGGCAGGTGGTGGTAATTTTTCAATTACCTCTACCTTAGCTTGATCTACCTCTATTCCCTTGTTCGAAATCTTGTGCCCAAGGACAATTCCTTCAGTCCCCATAAAGTGACATTTTTCCCAGTTTAAAACTAGGTTAGTCTCTTGGCATCTTTTCAGAACCAGTGTCAGGTGATCAAGGCAGGAGCTGAATGAGTCTCCATATACTGAGAAATCATCCATGAAGACTTCCAAAAAATTTTCCACCATATCAAAGAAAATAGAGAGCATGCATCTCTGAAAGTTTGCAGGTGCATTACACAGCCCAAATGGCATCCTTCTGTACGCAAATACTCCAGATGGACATGTGAATGCTGTTTTCTCTTGATCCTGGGGATCTACTGCAATTTGGTTGTAGCCTAAATAGCCATCCAAAAAGTAGTAATAACCATGACCTGCTAGTCTTTCTAGCATCTGGTCTATGAATGGTAAAGGAAAATGATCCTTTCTGGTGGCTGTGTTGAGCCTTCTGTAGTCAATACACATGCGCCACCCTGTAACTGTTCTTGTAGGAACCAGTTCATTTTTTTCATTATGAACCACTATCATGCCTCCCTTTTTGGAGACAACTTGGACAGGGCTCACCCAGGGACTATCAGAAATAGGATAAATAATCCCAGCCTCCAGTAACTTGGTGACCTCTTTCTGCACCACTTCCTTCATGGCTAGATTTAGCCGCCTCTGTGGTTGAACCACTGGCTTAGCATCATCCTCCAATAGGATCTTATGCATTTATCTAGCTAGGCTTATGCCCTTAAGGTCACTTATGGACCATCCAAGAGCTGTCTTGTGTGTCCTTAGCACTTGAATTAGTGCTTCCTCTTCCTGTGAATTTAAAGCAGAGCTTGTGATCATTGGAAAAGTGTCACATTCTCCCAAAAATGCATACTTCAGGGATGGTGGTAATGGTTTGAGCTCGGGTTTTGGAGGTTTTTCCTCTTCATGAGGAATTTCCAGAGGTTCTTTTATTTCTTCTGAATCCTCCAAATCAGGCTGAGCATCTTTAAAGATGTCTTCTAGCTCTGATTCGAGACTCTCAGCCATGTTGATCTCCTCTACTAAAGAGTCAATAAGATCAACTTTCATGCAGTCTGTTGGTGTGTCTGGATGCTGCATGGCTTTGACAGCATTTAACTTGAACTTATTCTCATTGACCCTCAGGGTTACTTCCCCCTTTTGGACATCAATGAGAGTTCGTCCAGTTGCTAGGAAAGGTCTTCCTAGAATGGGAGTAGCACTCTTGTGTTCCTCCATTTCTAGCACCACAAAGTCAGTGGAAAAGGCGAATGGCCCAACCCTGACAATCATGTCTTCAATCACGCCTGATGGGTATTTAATGGAGCCATCAGCAAGTTGGAGACATATCCTGGTTGGTTTAACTTCTTCAGTTAAACCAAGCTTTCTGATAGTGGATGCAGGTATTAGGTTGATGCTTGCCCCAAGATCACATAAAGCTGTCTTGGTGCAATTACCCTCTAATACGCATGGTATCAGAAAACTCCTGGGATCCTTAAGCTTTTCTGGGAAGCTTTTCAGAATGACTGCACTACATTCTTCAGTGAGGAGAACTCTTTCAGTTTCTCTCCAATCCTTCTTATGACTCAAGATCTCTTTCATGAACTTGGCATAAGAGGGTATTTGCTCAAGTGCCTCTGCAAACAGAATCTTTATTTCAAGAGTCTTGAGATAGTCTGCAAAGCGGGCAAATTGCTTATCCTGCTCCTCTTTGCGAAGTTTTTGAGGATAAGACATCTTGGCTTTGTATTCCTCAACCTTAGTTGCTGCAAGTTTATTTCCTACAGAGGTGGTTGGAGAAGCCTTTTTAGAGGGGTTGTTATCAGCACTTGTGTGTGTCTGATCCCTCACTGGCATTTGAATGCCAGAGTTAGAAGCTGGATTGGCATTGGACGCCAACTCCTTACTTGTTTCTGGCATTTGAACGCCAGAACTGAGCTTCCGCTGGGCGTTTGACGCCAACTCCCTGCCTGTTTCTGGCGTTTGAACACCAGAACTGTGCGTGGGTTGGGCGTTTAATGCCAGCTTTGCATCCCTTTCTGGCGTTTGAACGCCAGAGTTATTCCTCTCTGGGCTCTTACTGTCCTTAGAGGGATTTTGGGCAATGTTTTGCTCATCCTCTGTCAGTTGTTCTTTTCTTGGCTTTTTACTGCTCTGAAGTGAGATATTTAATGTTTTCCCACTTCTTAACTGAACTGCCTGACATTCTTCTGTTATCTGACTTGATAGCTGCTGTTTTGTCTAATTCAATTATGCTTCCATATTTTTATTAGCATTTTTAGTGTCTTGTAGCATCTCCTTGAATTATGCTAGCTGTTTTGTTAGAAAACACAATTGTTGATTGAGTTCAGCAACTTGTTCTGGAGGACCAAGTTCAGTAGATACTGCTTTGGTTTCTTCTTGTATGGAGGACCCACTGCTTATGTACAGATGCTGATTCCTAGCAACTATATCAATAAGCTCTTGAGCCTCTTCAATAGTTTTTCTCATGTGTATAGATCCACTAGCTGAGTGGTCTAGAGATATCTAAGCTCTTTCTATAAGCCCATAGTAGAAGATGTCTAATTGCACCCACTCTGAAAATATTTCAGAGGGGCATTTCCTTAGCATCCTTTTGTACCTCTCCCAGGCATTATAAAGGGATTCATCATCCTCTTGTTCAAAGCCTTGGATGTCCAGCCTTAGCTGTGTCATCCTTTTTGGAGGGAAATATTGATTCAGGAATTTGTCTGATAATTGTTTCCATGTTCTTATGCTTGCTGTAGGTTAGTTATTTAACCACCTTTTAGCTTGATCTTTTACAGCAAACAGAAATAGTAACAGTCTGTATACATCCTTATCTACCTCCTTGTCACGTACTGTGTCAGCAATTTGCAAAAATTATGCCAGAAACTCAGTAGGTTCTTCCTGTGGAAGACCGGAATACTGGCAGTTTTGCTGCACTATGACAATGAGCTGAGGATTTAGCTCAAAACTGCCTGCTTTGATCGGAGGTATACAGATGCTACTCCCATATGCAGCAGTAATGGGGTTAGCATATGACCCTAGAGTCCTTCTGGACTGTTCATTTCCACTTAGATCCATGATGGAGAAAGGGAGATGATGTGAATTGCAAGTAAAATATATTTTTATTTTTATTTTATTTAATTAAAAATAACCAAAAAAATTGAAATAAAATAAAGTAAAATAATTAGGAGATAAAATATAGATTTTGAAATTTAAGAGAAAAGGGAAATAAAAATAAATTTGAATGTTGAATTAACTACTTAATTGAAAAGATTTGAAAATTTTTTTTGAATATGATTTTCGAAAAAGATTTGAATTTTGAATTTTTGAAACTAAGATAAGATAAAATAGAAAGTTTTTTTTTTTTTTAAAAAAATCTGAATTTTTAAAGGAAAATTTCGAAAATTAATTAAAATAAAGAGAAAAGATATTTTTGAATTTAATGAAGAAAGAGAAAAACACACAAAAGACACACAACTTAAAATTTTTAGATCTAATGCCCCTTGTTTTCGAAAATTTTGGAGGGAAAACACCAGGGAACACCAAACTTAAAAATTTTAAGATCAAAACACAAGAAAGACTCAAGAACACTTTGAAGACTCACAAGAACAACAAGAACATGAAGATAGAACACCAAACTTAGAATTTTTAGAAAACCAAAATAAAATTTTTGAAAACTAAAGAAAAGTTAACAGGAGAACACCAAACTTAAAGTTTGGCACAAGATTTTTTCAAAGAAAAATTATTTTTGAAGAAGTTCAAAAAAAGAAGATAGCCAATTACCAAGAACATAAGCACAACGCTCTAGCCAATTGAGCTATAAATTTAACGTGTTTTAATAAGGTATTTAATAAATAAATTTTTTTTTGAAAACTGATATTTTAAAAAAGCACAAGAAAAACACTAAAAGACACAGAACAATTTGAAGATCAAGGAAGAACAAGAACATGCAATTCGAAAATTGAAAGACAAAGAAAGGCATGCAATTAACACCAAACTTAAAATGTGACACTAAACTCACAGAAAAACTAAAAATTCAATAAAGAAAATTAACATTTTTTTGAAAAAAATTTTTTTTGAAAGGAAATAAAAGACTCTGACCCAAAAGACAAATTTCCTAATCTAAGCAACAAGATTCACCGTCAGTTGTTCAAACTCAAACAATCCCCGACAACGGCGCCAAAAACTTGGTGCACGTAATTGTAAATCACACTTTTCACAATTCGTACCACTAACCAGCAAGTGCACTGGGTCGTCCAAGTAATACCTTACGTGAGTAAGGATCGATCCCACAGAGATTGTTGGCTTGAAGCAAGCTATGGTTATCTTGTAATTCTTAGTCAGGATATCAATTATAATTATCAGTTGACTTGTAAATGAACAAGAGAGCATGGATTAAATAATACTTATTATGCAGTAATGGAGAATATGTTGGAGTTTTGGAGATGCTTTATCTTCTGAATCTCTGCTTTCCCCATGTCTTCTTCTTCACGCACGCAAGGTTCCTCCTATGGCAAGCTGTGTGTTGGTGGATCACCATTGTCAATGGCTACCATCCGTCCTCTCAGTGAAAATAGTCTAGGTGCGCTGTCACCACAAGGCTAATCATCTGTCGGTTCTCACTCATGCTGGAATAGGATCCATTGATCCTTTTGCGTCTGTCACTACGCCCAACCCTTGTGAGTTTGAAGCTCATCACAGTCATCCAATCCCTGAATCCTACTCGGAATACCACAGACAAGGTTTAGACTTTCCGGATTCTCAAGAATGCTGCCAATGGATTCTAGCTTATACCACGAAGACTCTGATTAAGGAATCCAAGAGATACTCATTCAATCTAATGTAGAACGGAGGTGGTTGTCAGGCACGTGTTCATAGGTTGAGAATGGTGATGAATGTCACAGATCATCACATTCATCATATTGAAGTGCGAATAAATATCTTAGATAGAAACAAGCGTGTTTGAATGGAAAACAAGAGTAATAGCATTAATTCATCGAGACACAGCAGAGCTCCTCACCCCCAACAATGGGGTTTAGAGACTCATGCCGTCAAAAAGTACAAAGTTCAGATCTAAAATGTCATGAGATACAAAATAAATCCCTAAAAGTTTTTTAAATACTCAACTAGTAACCTAGGTTTACAGAAAATGAGTAAACTATGACAGATAGTGCAGAAATCCACTTTCGGGGCCCACTTGGTGTGTGCTGGGGCTGAGACTTGAGCTTTACACATGCCTAGGCTGTTTCTGGAGTTAAACGCCAGTTTGTAACCTGTTTTGTGCGTTGAACTCCAACTTGTAACCTGTTTCTTGCGTTTAACGCCAGAATAGGGCAGAGAACTGGCATTGAATGCCAGTTTGCATCGTCTAAACTCGAGAAAAGTATGAACTATTATATATTGTTGGAAAGCCCTAGATGTCTACTTTCCAGCGCAATTAAGAGCGCACCAATTAGACTTCTGTAGCTCCAGAAAATCCACTTTGAGTGCAGGGAAGTCAGAATCCAACAGCATCTGCAGTCCTTTTTCAGCCTCTAAATTAGATTTTTGCTCAGGTCCCTCAATTTCAGCCAGAAAATACTTGAAATCATAGAAAAGCACAGAAACTCATAGTAAAGTCTAGAAATGTGAATTTTGAATAAAAACTAACAAAAATATAACAAAAACTAATTAAATTATACTAAAAACTACCTAAAAATAATGCCAAAAAGCGTATAAATTATCCGCTCATCAAGGGACTCAACACACATTCTCATTAGCATATTTTTAGAGTTTTAGATCTGAATCTAGAGAGAGAATCACTTTTCCTCTAGGTTTTCTTTTACATTCATAGTTTTATAGTTTATGCTTTCGTTTTGGATTTGGATATTGAAGAGTCATCACCTTCGTTGAAGTTACTATTCTAGTTTGTTTCCTTATTCCTTTACTCTTTTAGTTACTTATTAGTCCTGTTCAGATAATTATGTTGCATTTTGGATTTATTAATACAGAGAATTACTTTTTCCTTTAATTGAATTCCAATCCCTATTTTATTTAATTTATTATGTCTCTTTTCTATTCCAAACTCCCAACAACGAAGATGGTATCCATGTCAAGGGAGTAGATTCCCAACTTGACATGGGGGTTGATTAAGAGGAGACACTTGAGTTGGGATGCTCAAGTGATTAGTTAAATTGGAAGTTGTTGGTTAATTCTGTATTTACTAATGCTAGACCTTCCCAAGGGAGAGGACTAGGATTTGCGAATAAGAGTTAGCTCAATCACTTGACTTTCTTTTATTTAGTAAGGGTTAACTAAGTGAAAACAATAATCTCTTTATACTACACTTGAGAGAATTCCAACAAGGATAGAACTTCCAATTAATCATTTTTCCAGTCAAGGCTTTTTACTTTGAATAATATAAATTCCTTTTAATTTTCATTGCACTAATTTACCATTATTTATTTTTCTGTCATTCAACTCTCAAAATCTCTCGAAAACTCCTGATTAATAAGATAGCACCCTTTTGGCAACTCGTTGGGAGACGACCTAGGACTCATACTCCCAGTATTTTTATTCTAATTTTCGTGACAACCCTTCTGAATTGATGAGCGGATTTTAGCTGGTTAAGAACTATACTCACAACGTATTTCTAATATTAATTTCTTAATTGGCTGACTTCCGCCTCGCATCAATTTTTGGCGCTGTTGCTAGGGAGTTGCATTAGTGTGCTTAATTATTAATTGGTGTACATATTTTTAATTTTGCATATTTTATTTTTATTTTATTACCATGAGCTGTATGTTTCTTTCATTGAACGACACGTTCTCTGCCGGATCCGAGCTTAGCCGCGTTTGATCTTGAGATTGAAAGAACTCTTTCACGTATTAGGCGAGCTCGGCGTCGGTTAGCCTCTGAGGGTGGTGAAGTGATTACTATCAATTCACCAATCTCATCTGAGGGCGAATCTGAACCGCTATTTGAGGAAGAAACAAGCTCCTCTACTACTGATTTAGTTGATCTACGTGCAGGTAACATGGCAAAACCCAGGAGAATTACTCTCCAAGAAGCTAGAGCCCTAGACTTTACCCTGCAACCGTATCAGGCGCGTCACCCAAATTTGGCTGCAGATTTTGAATTGAAGACGTCACTAATCAAATTGATGCCTAAGTTTCATGGCTTACCTGCTCAGGAGCCCATAAAGCACCTCAGAAATTTTTAGACAACTTGTTCTACTGTTAGGCGTCATGATGCAGATGAGACTACTATTTTGCTGATCGCCTTCCCGTACTCCCTGAAGAAAAAGGCGAGGGAGTGGTACTACACTCAACCTGAGACAGTGGTTACTAACTGGGATACGCTTAGAAGAGAGTTCCTAGACAAATACTTTCCAGCTGAAGTTACAGACAGACTGAGAAAAGAGATCTCCTGCATTATCCAAGGAGAGTCAGAAACCCTTTATGAGTACTGGGAACGATTCAGGAACCTCTTAGATTCATGTCCCCACCACAAAATAGATGAGATGGTGTTGATCAGCTACTTCACACAGGGCATGAAGCCTTAGGACAAGACCACACTAGATGCTGCAAGCAATGGCTCTATGAAGAAGTACAAGACAGCAACAGAAGCATGGCAGCTGATTACCGATTTGGCTGAGTCCACTCGGAATACTAGACATAGGAGTCACCATCCCAAAGCTGTTGCAGAGGTTTCCTCTAGCAGTGAGACTACTGCTTTCACACAGGCTATATGTGAGATGACCAACCTACTGAAGCAGATAAATCTGAATCAACAACAGTCTCAAACCCCCTCACCACAACATAGTCAACAACTGGTTCCTCAAAGAGTATGCGGAATATGTACTGACTATAGTCATTACACTAATGAGTGTCCACAGCTCCAACAAGAGGACAACACCTTGGCAGCCACCCACAATTTCTATGACCGCCCGAATCAAGGATACTACCAACAAGGCGGTAACTATAACCAAGGTGGGAGCTATAACCAAGGCTGGAGGGATAACAGAGGAGGCAGAGACAACAATAGAAATCAGAGGTAGGGTAACAACAACAACAACAATAGACAGTAGAACCAGAACCAACCTTACATAGCACCTCACCTAAGGCAGTCCCAAGCACCTCAGAACAATCAACAGCAACCCCCTCAGATCACTTACCCCCTTCCCCTTCTACTGATGAGATGTTTCGTTCTCTTGCACAAGGACAGCAAGACATGCAGAATTCACTTAATTCTACCTTAAACGGTCTGACCTCTACTGTACGAGCGCTTGCCTCACGAATTGGATCAATGAATAATTCTAACAACCAGCCTTCAAGCTCTAGTGGAATTCCTTCTCAACCCCTACCCAACCCAAAAGGTGGCATCAATGCCATCACTTTGAGGTCCAGAACCACACTGCAAGAGAGAAATCATGAGGAGCCAAGCTTACAAGAGCATGCCCCAGTGGAGGACATGGTTAAAGTGGAGGACGTTGAAGAGGAAGATGAAGTACAAAACATGGTTGAAGAAGAAGCAGTTCAACCAAGGAATGGAGAACCAAAGGAAGCGAAAGCTGTAAAAGATGCCATTCCTATCCCATTTCCAACCTTGCAAGGAAGACCAGGAAGCAGATGAAACTTGATCCCAAAATGGTAGAAATTTTTAAAAAGGTTGAGGTAACTGTTCCCCTTTTTGATGTTATTCAGCAAGTACCTAAATATGCAAAATTCCTAAAAGATTTGTGCATACATAAGGATAAGATTAATGAATTAGCCACTATTCCTTTAGGTAGTTCCATATCTGCTTTAATGGGGGATATACCTGAAAAATGTAGTGACCCAGGTCCATGCATGGTTAATTGTACCATTGGGGGTGTAATATTTTCAGACTGCATGTGCGACTTAGAAGCGTGCGTGAGTATTATGCCTTTGTCTATATATGATGCTTTGAGGCTCCCTCCCTTAAAAAGGTTGACAGCTTGTTTTGTGTTAGCAGATAAAAGCATTATTACAGTGGTTGGAATCACTGAGGATGTGCTGGTGAGTATTAAGGGGCTCACATTTCCCATTGACTTCTATATTTTGGAAATGCCCCCTAATGACTCAGGAAGACCATCATCAATCCTGCTTGGAAGACCATTCCTGAAGACTTCAAAATTCAAGCTGGATACCTTCTCAGGAACTTACTTCTTTGAGATAGATGGCAGAACAGTGAGTTTCAATTTGAATGAAGCTATGAAGCACCCCCGGAAGATCATTCCATCTTCCAATGTGACATCATTAATGAAACTGTAGCTGCAGTTCACCAAGAAGCAGTAGAAGAGAAGCACATGGAGCAAGGTCAAAGTGTGGGAACACCCTCTGAACACAATGAGGACACTTTGCCATTATCACTAGCTCCAAATGATCCAGAGCCTTGCCATGAGCAGATAATGGAATTAAAGCCTCTTCCACCCCACCTCAAGTATGCTTACCTTGAGGATAATCAGAAGCTCCCAGTTATCATTGTAAGGGAACTCACTTCCCAACAGGAGGAGCAGCTGCTTAGTGTGCTGAGAAGATACAAGAAAGCAATTGGGTGGAGCTTGGTGGATATAGTAGGCATCAGCCCTCAAATTTGTGAGTACAGAATATTCTTAGAAGAGGGAGCAAGGCCTGTCCATCAACTCCAAAGAAGATTGAATCCCACCATCTTAGAAGTTGTCAAGAAAGAAGTGACCAGGCTACTTGAAGCAGATATAATTTATCCCATCTCAGACAGCGAATGGGTCAGTCTAGTACAAGTGGTGCCCAAGAAGTCTGGAGTCACAACAGTAAAGAATGAGCATGGAGAGCTCTTGACAACTAGAGTGCAGAATTCATGGAGAGTTTGCATTGACTACAGGCGTCTCAACCAAGCTACTCGCAAGGATCATTACCCCTTGCCTTTTATTGATCAGATGCTTGATCGCCTGTCAGGTAAATCCCATTACTGCTTTTTAGATGGTTATACAGGCTATTTCCAAATTTATATAGCTCCTGAGGATCAGGAAAATACTACTTTTACATGTCCCTTTGGAACGTATGCATACAAAAGGATGCCTTTTGGCTTATGTAATGCACTGGCTACTTTCTATAGATGCATGATGAGTCTCTTTTCAGATCTTATTGAGAATTGTATCGAAGTTTTCATGGATGATTTTAGCGTATATGGTGATTCATTTAGCCTTTGATTGGATGGTTTAGCTAGAGTGTTAGACAGGTGTGTTAGTTCAAACCTTGTATTGAATTTTGAAAAATGTCACTTTATGGTAAAATAAGGTATTGTACTAGGACATGTTGTCTCTAACATTGGTATCTCTGTAGACCCAGCAAAGGTGGATGTCATTTCTAGTTTAACTTACCCCTCCTCTGTGAGGGAAGTCCGTTCGTTCCTTGGCCATGCAGGTTTCTACAGGAGATTTATAAAGGACTTCAGTAAGGTAGTGGTAGCACGAAATCGTGATTCATACTTTTCACAACTCCGCACAACTAACCAGCAAGTGCACTCGGTCATCCAAGTAATACCTTACGTGAGTAAGGGTCGATCCCACGGAGATTGTTGGCTTGAAGCAAGCTATGGTCATCCTGTAAATCTTAGTCAGGCTGATTCAAATGGTTATGAGGTTTTGATAATTAAAAAGATAAATAAAACATAAAATAAGATAAAGATACTTATGTGATTCATAGGTGGAGATTTCAGATAAGCGTATGGAGATGCTTTGTTGCTTCTGAACCTCTGCTTTCCTACTGCCTCCTCTCAATCATGCGTGCTTCCCTCCATGGCAAGCTGTATGATCCTCTCAGTGAAAATGGTCTAAGTACGGTTTCTGTACGGCTAATCAACTGTCAGATTTCTTGTCTCGGATGAAAAATACCAGGTACAGCTACCGCATGGCTAATCATCTGTCGGTTCCCGCTAACATCGAAATAGGACCCTTATCCTTTTGCACACTGTCTCTGCGCCCAACATTCGCAAGTTTGAAGCTCGTCACAGTCATCCCTTCCCAAATCCTACTCGGAATACCACAGACAAAGTTTAGACTTTCTGGATCTCAGGAATGCTGTCAATGGTTCTAGCCTATACCATGATGATACTAATCTCACGGACTCGGTCTGTGTATTAGATACCCAAGAGAATATACTCTGGCTGTCGTCCAATGACTACGTTGAACATCATGTAGAGCGTTTGTGGTTGTCAGGCACGCGGATCTTGGCTAAGCGAGTAACGAAGATAGTGGGTGATTGTCATGGGTCACCCCTTCATTCTGACTTAACTGAATTAAGTACAAGAGTATATCTTGGAGAAGAAGTAGGCGTGAATTGAAAGAAAAATAATAGTACTTGCATTAATTCATGAAAAACAGCAGAGCTCCACACCTTAATCTATGGGGTGTAGAAACTCCACTGTATAAAATACATAAGTGAAAAAGGTCTAGGCATGGCTGTGAGGCCAGCCTCCAAATGTGAACAATATGATGAGCTAGATGATAAAAGTCATCAAAAGATGTGAAATAAATCTCTAAAAGTAGTTTTTATACTAAACTAGTTACTAGGGTTTACAAAAAATGAGTAACTAAGTGCAGATAGTGCAGAAATCCACTTCCGGAGCCCACTTGGTGTGTGCTTGGGCTGAGCATTCAAGCTTTACACGTGCATAGGCCATCCTTGGAGTTAAACGCCACCCAGGGTGCCAATTTGGGCGTTAAACGCCGGTTTTAGTGCCAGTTCTGGCGTTTTACGCCAGAAAGTTTTAGGCTGGATTTGGACGCTAGTTTGGGCCATCAAATCTCGGGCAAAGTATAGCTTGTTATATATTGCTGGAAAGCCCAAGATGTCTACTTTCCAACGTAATTGCGAGCACGCCAATTGGGTTTCTGTAGCTCCAGAAAATCCATTTCGAGTGCAGGAGGGTTAGAATCCAACAGCATCTGCTGTCCTTTTTTAGCCTCTGAATCAGATTTTTGCTCAGGTCCCTCAATTTCAGCCAGAAAATACCTAAAATCACAGAAAAATATACAAACTGATAGTAAAGTCTAGAAATGTGATTTTTGAAAAAAAAAACTAATAAAAATATAATAAAAACTAACTAAAACATACTAAAAACTATGTAAAAATAATGCCAAAAAAGGTATAAATTATCCGCTCATCACAACACCAAACTTAAATTGTTGCTTGTCCATAAGCAAATAAAAATAAAATAGGATAAAAATAAGAGAATATACAATAGATTTCAAAAACATCAGTGAAGATTAGTTTCAATTAGATGAGCGGGGCTAGTATCTTCTTGCTTCTGAACAGTTTTGGCATCTCACTTTATCCTTTGAAGTTCAGAATGATTGGCATCCATAGGAACTCAGAATTCAGATAGTGTTATTGATTCTCCTAGTTTAGGATTTTGATTCTTGAAGATAGCTACTTTATGAGTCTTGGCCGTGACCCTAAGCATTTTGTTTTCCAGTATTACCACCGGATACATAAATGCCACTAACACATAACTGGGTGAACTTTTTCAGATTGTGACTCAGCTTTGCTAGAGTCCCCAGTTAGAGGTGTCCAGAGCTCTTAAGCACACTCTTTTTGCTTTGGATCACGACTTTAACTGCTCAGTCTCAAGCTTTTCACTTGACACCTTCACGCCACAAGCACATGGTTAGGGACAGCTTGATTTAGCCGCTTAGGCTAGGATTTTATTCCTTTGGCCCTCCTATCCATTAATGCTCAAAGCCTTGGATCCTTTTTACCCTTGCCTTTTAGTTTAAAGGGTTATTGGCTTTTTTCTCTTGCCTCTTGGTTTAAAGAGATATTGGCTTTTTCTGCTTGCTTTTTCTTTTTTTCTTTCTTTTACTTTTTCGTCATTTTTTTTCTTTTCTTTTTGCAAGCTTTGTTTTTCACTGCTTTTTCTTGCTTCAAGAATCAATTTTATGATTTTTTAGATGGTCAATAACATTTCTCTTTTTTCATTATTCTTTCAAGAGCCAACAATTTTAACATTCATAAACAACAATATCAAAATATGCACTGTTCAAGCATTCATTCAGAAAACAAAAAGTATTGCCACCACATCAAAATAATTAAGCTAACTTCAAGATAATTTTCGAAATTATGCACTTCTTGTTCTTTTGCAAATAAAAACATTTTTCATTTAAGAAAGGTGAGGGATTCACGGAATCATTCATAGCTTTAAGACATAGACACTAGACATTAATGATCATGTAATAAAGACACAAACATAGATAAAACATAAAGCATTAAAATCGAAAAACAGAAAAATAAGAGCAAGGAAATTAAAGAACAGGTCCACCTTAGTGATGGCGGCTAGTTCTTCTTCTTGAAGATCTTATGGAGTGCTTGAGCTCCTCTATGTCTCTTCCTTGCCTTTGTTGCTCCTCTCTCATGGCCTTTTGGTCCTCTCTGATTTCATGGAGGATAATGGAGTGCTCTTGGTGCTCCATTCTTAGTTTCTCCATGTTAGAACTCAAATCTCCTAAAGAAGTGTTAAGTTGCTCCCAATAGTTGTGTGGAGGAAAATGCATCCCTTGAGGCATCTCAGGGATTTCTTGATGAGGAATTTCCTCATGCTCTTGTTGAGGTCCATGAGTGGGCTCTCTTGTTTGCTCCATCCTTTTCTTAGTGATGGACTTGTCCTCTTCAATGAGGGTGTCTTCTTCTATGACAACTCCAGCTGAATTACATAGGTGACAGATGAGATGAGGGAAGGCTAACCTTGCCAAAGTGGAGGGTTTGTCAGCCACCTTGTATAGTTCTAGAGATATGATCTCATGAACTTCTACTTCCTCTCCAATCATGATACTATAAATCATGATAGCCCGGTCTACTATAACTTCAGACCGGTTGCTAGTGGGAATGATAGTGCGTTGGATGAACTCCAACCATCCCCTAGCCACGGGTTTTAGGTCAAGCCTTCTCAATTGAACCGACTTGCCTCTTGAGTTTCTCTTCCATTGTGCTTGATGTGGTGGAAATTGGCTAATTAAGAATTGTTATAGATATGTGTTGCAAGTATAGTTCTTAACCAACCAGAAATCCGCTTATCAATTTGAAAGGGTTGTCACGAAAATTAAAATTAAAATACTGAGAGTATGAATCCCAGGTCGTCTTCCAACGAGTTGCAGAAAGGTGTGCTATTTTATTAATAAGATGTTTTCAAAGGAGTTTGAGTTGAATAAACAGGAAATTAAATTAGAGAAATTAAGTAATTTAAATAAAAGCCTTGACTAGGAGTAGATTAGTTGGAAGCCCTATTCTTGTTGCAGTACTTTCAAGATTAATTGATAATTAGGGATTATTCTGTTTAGTTATTATCCCTTACTAGGTAAGGGAAAGTCAAACAAGTTGGAATGCTATTTCTATTCACAAGTTCCAACCCACTTAATTAAAAGGGATTGGTGTCAGTGACTAGAGGGTATTCCAACAATGAACCCAATTACAATTTTTCCTTTAAGCATTCCAACTCAAGGGTTCCTTTCAATCAACTCCCCATCAAGTTAGGGAACTACTCGCTCATTGTGAAAGTAGAACTCATAACATAGGAAAATGAATTAAAGAGAGACATGATAAATAAAAAGCAAGAAATTCAATTAAAAGTAAAAGTAATTCTTGTATTAATAAATTCTAAAATAATCCAACAGTAAAATTGAGTAAATTAAAGGACATGGAAGAGTAAAGCCAAGTAAAGAAAACGAACTAGAATGACGTAGTCTTGATGAGGTAATAACTCTTCTCAAAATCCCAGTGCAAAAAGCAATAGAAATAAAAATCCTAAGAACTATGAATGTGTAGAGAGAAAACTTAGAGGAGGAGTAAAACTAGATCTAAAAACTAAAAACTGTGTAGAATGAATGTTGTTCTGGTTTCTGCATGTTCTCTGGCTCTAGTATGCTTTTCTGGGCCGAAAATTGGGTCAAAACAGGACCCAAAATCGCCTGCAGTGAATTCTGCAGATTATGCAGATCGCGCACGTCACGCGATCGCGTCATTCATGCGGACGCGTCATTCGGCATTCTGCTTTGCCACACAGGCGCGTCGTCCATGCCTCCGCGTCACTTGTGCTGTTCCAATCTGCGCGGTCGCGTGAGCCATGCGACCGCGTCACTTCTCGCTGGTCATCTCCTTAATTTCTTGTGTTCCTTCCATTTTTGCAAGCTTCCTTTCCAATCTCCAACTCATTCATGCCCTATAAAGCCTGAAACACTTAGTACACAGATCACGGCATTGAATGGAATAAAGGAGAATTAAAATACATAATTAAAAGTCTCTTAGGAAGCAAGTTTTCAATCATGTAATAATTTTAGGAAGGAAATATAAATACATGCTAATCATATGAATAAGTGGGTAAAGATCATGATAAAACCACACAATTAAGCACATTATAAACCATAAAATAGTGGTTTATCAACCTCCCCACACTTAAACATTAGCATGTCCTCATGCTTAGTTGAAGGAGATAAAATAAATGAGTAGGAACATGTAAAACCCATGCAATGCAATACAACCTATATATGTAAATGCAACTATATGATTCTTGTCCACTTGATTAAAAGTAAATAAGCTCTTCAAAATAATTACAAATCAAATTCCACTAATTCAATTCTTATACAGTAAGAACAGATAAAAATGCAAGAAGGTAGCTCATGAAAGTAGGGAACATAGAATTTTAAGCATTGAACCCTCACTGATGATGTATGTACGCTCTAATTTCTCTAGTGTATAGGGCAATCACTCTATCCTTCTCTAATCATGCTCTCTAATTCTTTGTTCTTCTCCTAACCAATCAACAACATTTAATATACCAATGCAAACATCATGAGGTCTTTTCAAGGTTGTAATGGGGCCAAGGTAATGGTAAGGATACATATATGGTCAAGTGAGCTTATAAATTGAATCTTTAATTAACCCAAGCTCTAACATAACCTATATATATTCTATATAACTTTAGAATTCGTACCTAGCTACCCAGAATTCCCTTTCACATTCCATACTCATGTATCAACTGTTTTATTTTAATTTTATCATACATGCATTGATCTTTGAATTCTTAACTTAGCATTGGGGTAATTTTGTCCCCTTATTTATTTATTGAATATTTTTGGTTTTTTTTTTCAACATAAGCATAAAAATAAACATAGCTTATCAATGCACATAGATTTTTAATTCTTATAGTTTCACATGAGTAGGTATCCAAATTCCTTTTATATTATCATGACACATTCCCTTATTATCTTTTGTTCCCACAATTTTCCATACTTAATTAGCACACACAATTCTATCTTAAGCTAACCAAAGATTCAATTTGGGATATATACTTATTTTTCTGCTTAAGGCTAGTAATGTGGTAAAATATAGAACAAATGGGATTTAAAGGCTCAAAGTGGCTAACAAAGGTAATTGGAAGGGTAGGCTTAATTTGGATAAGTGAGCTAAACAATTAATGGCCTAAATCATATGCAAACATATAAATATAATAAACATTGGACATATAGGATGGAATAAAATATAGATCACAATCATAGAGAAGTAAACACACAAGAATAAAATAATTATGGTTAAATAATGTAACCATGCATAAAGGCTCAAATCTCACAGGTTGTGTGTTCTTTAGCTCAAAAATCATGTTCCAAATACAACTTCAAGCAAATTTAACATAAAAATTTTAATTAAAAATTAGTGAAATTTCATTCCAAAGATAGAGTCTTAGAAGAAACTTATTGTCTTTCCAATCCAGTAGAACATGCATGCAACTAATCTATTACTATGCAATTTATCCTATTCTACAAAAGAAAAACTAACTAAATATCCTAATTTATTGGTGTTTAGAGAAGAGAAATTACCTTTGGGAGTCAGGTACTGACCGACCTCCCCACACTTAAGGCTTTGCACCATCCTCGGTGCCATCTGTCAGGAACAGGGGTGGGCTGCTAGCAGTATCTCCACAGTCGGGACTATCGTGGCTCCCTGTGCTGGTAAAGGAAGTGGAGTCTGGGGTGTCTGAGTCCTTGAATTTTTCCATAATCAGCTCCTTGAGGTATGTGAATCGGCGCTTGTTACGGCGCTCTCTCATCTTAGCTTTGTGTTCCTGCCGATCCAACCTTTCGAGTATCTGATGGAGCAGTTGGTCTGTGGTAGGTGCTTGTGGTGTGGAAGAAGGAATGTTTGCAGCCGATTCAGTAGGCTGGCTTGTAGTGGCTACTGAGGGTCTGATATATTTCCCATTAGGGACATATTGATCATCCCGTGGGAGCATGGCTTTGGTGTCCCCAGCTCTGAAGGAGACTCCGGTGGCTGAGACAAGATCTGAGACCAAGGCGGGAAAAGGTAGGTTGCCCGCGATTTGTACGTGTCCCATGGCATTTCGGATGTGTCTTGGTAGGTTCAGAGGCTGGTCTGTGAGGATGCACCATAGTAGAACGGCCATGTCCGCAGTGAAGGAGGACTCGTGAGTGCTCAGAAAGACGTAATAGGACATGATTTGTGCCTATACGCGAGCCTCCAAGGTAGGTGCTGAAGCCGAGATTCCCTTAGGGTGGGTATGATGGTATCCGTAGATCCAACGGCTGCCAGGTAGTGCGATAACTCTGAGAACAGCGTCCCAGTCAAATTGGTACATCTGGCGCTTGAGTGCGGCTTTTTGAAAGGCGTCCAATCGTTCTGGAATAGGAGGAAGATCTAGAGCTCTTCGAATGGCCTCTTCTGTAATGGGGACTTGCTTCTGACGGACAAAGACAGACTGCAGGGTTGGCAGGTGGAAGTTGGAGTAAAACTCGACTACCCAAGAAAGATTGACCTGCCACGACTGTCTCTGTAGAAAACCCCATTGTCTTCGTTCAATTTGCGGCTCAATAAAAGTAGCAATATTGGGCGGGAGGATAAGGAGGTATTCGTTGTTGTAGCTCCTTTCTGCCAGGATGGGGAACATCTGTTCACAGTAGCGATTGGAAAATCGCGCAGTGTCCTTTGCTGGGAAGGCTTTCTCCTTTTCATTAACCTTTATAATTCTCTTAATCCTTTTTGTTGAGGGCTTGACTGCAGTTGAAGAAGGCTCTGCCACTAGTGCTCTCTTTATTCCTCTCCTTGCTGTTGATTTGGGAGTAGCTTTCTCTTTGCCCTTCTTGGTGGCCATTCTGAAAAAGGGAAGAGAAAGTGAATTAAATTCAAAAAGATAGAGCAAGGAAGAGAATAGAAAAGGATGGTTATAAATGCACATTAAAAGGTAAATGATGTTAACACATGGTCATGACTACATGTGAAAAGTCATCAATGGAAAATAGCAAGTGCATATGATGACGAGTGAATGCAAGGTGTTTATTGGCATGCTGGCAAAGGCATGAGTAGCATAGATCAAGCATCACTTGTAACAAACCATCACGTTTGTATTAACAATTAATTTCAATTAATACAATAGTAAAGGAAATTTGTGAAAAGCAAGCATTGAATAGTAGGATAATGTAGAAAAATGCATAATGCCATATGGCTTTTTCACAAACACATAGCATGCATGGTAAATAAGGTATAGAAAGTATTAAGGTGAACATGCAAGCAACCCTTGAACAAAAGTATATAATTGCCAAACAATTTAACAACAATCCACAAGCATATAATGAGAAATAATGACTCAAATAAGTTTCCAACACCAAGTAAAAAGGAAAAAAAAAAGAAAAATAAAATATGGATAATGAAAGTAAAAAGAAAAGAAAAGAAGATAACATATAAAAATAAGAAGAATAATAGAAAAATAAGGGGGAAAGAAGAAAAAGAAAACCTTGTTAATGGTGGTGAGAGAGAGAGAGGGTAGAAAGTGAGAAAGAAGGAAGAAGGAAGAAAGAAGAAATAAGGAGGGAAAAAAGAAAATAGGATTTGGAGAAAAGAAAAGATAAGATAAGTGGCAAATTAGAGAAGCTGTGCAGTGCAAGCGACGCGGCCGCGTGGGGCACGCGATTGCGCGAATTGCGCTTAAACTGAATGACGCGGTCGCGTCGGTCACGCGGTCGCGTAACCCATATCATGCTACTGGTGCGAGGGCAGCCTCGCGCTCGCACAACTCTCTGTTCGAAATATTATTTTTGCCAAATCTTGGGTGACGCGATCGTGTGAGGCATGCGATCGCGTGAGTGGCCATTAGAAGGATATGACGTGGTCGTGTCGGTCACGCGACCGCGTGGAAAGAATTGTGTGTTCAGCACCAATCCAGCACCACTCTCGCACAACTTTCGGTCGTGCACCCTTTTTACTTCGAATTCCAAGGCACGTGGCCGCGTGAGTGACGCGGTCGCATGGGAGGCCAATGTTCCCATGTGACGCGGATGCGTCGGCGACGCGGTCGCGTCGGGTGATTTGTGCCATTGGCACGCCTCCAGCCACGCTCCTGCGTGACTCTCTGTTCGCATTTTTATTTTCTCCCATCTACTTGCGACGCGGACGCGTCAATGATGCGGTCGCGTCGCGTGATTTTTTTTTTAAAAGTAAAAGTATGTAAATGCAGATGCATGAAATGTACTAATAAAGAGAAGAGTTATTGAATAAGAAAATTAAAAATAAAGAAAAGAACGATCATACCATGGTGGGTTGTCTCCCACCTAGCACTTTGCTTTAACGTCCGTAAGTTGGACGCTCTACTAGCTCGGTCTTCGGCTATGTGGGGATCTTCCAAGAGGAAGATCTCGAGCTCCTTGTTTTCCTTCAGCTGCTCGCCATGGTATAGCTTTAAACGATGTCTATTGACTTTGATAAGTTCAGAGCTTGAAGGATGGCTTAGGTGATAAACTCCGTATGGTTCGGCCTTCTCTACTCTGTATGGACCTTCCCATCTTGATCTCAATTTGCCTGGCATGAGCCTTAGTCGAGATTTGTAAAGGAGGACTAAATCTCCAAGTTGGAACTCTTTTCTCTTGAGGTGCTGATCATGTACAGCCTTCATCTTCTCCTTGTATAGTCTTGAGTTTTCATAAGCTTCCAGGCGAAGGCTTTCCAGTTCTTGTAGTTGTAATTTCCTTTCAGCTCCGGCTTCCTCAAATCCCATGTTGCACTCCTTTACTGCCCAAAAGGCTTTATGCTCTACTTCAACAGGGAGATGACAAGCTTTTCCATAGACTAAGTGGAAAGGACTCATCCCAATGGGTGTCTTGTATGCGGTTCTGTACGCCCAAAGTGCATCTTGTAGCCTGGTGCTCCAGTCTCTCCTATGAGGTTTGACTATCTTCTGTAAGATACGCTTTATCTCTCTGTTTGACACCTCGGCTTGCCCATTAGGCTGAGGATAGTAGGCTGTTGCAACCTTATGAATTATCCCATGCTTCTTCATTAATCCTGTTAGTCTCCTGTTACAAAAATGGGTGCCTTGATCGCTCACGATTGCTCGTGGTGATCCAAAGCGACAAATAATGTGGTTTCTCACAAAGAAAACAACAGTGTTAGCATCATCAGTGCGGGTAGAAATTGCTTCCACCCATTTGGAAACGTAATCCACAGCTAACAATATATAAAACTAACCATTAGAATTTGGAAATGGACCCATGAAGTCAATGCCCCAAACATGAAAAATTTCACAAAAAAGCATAATTTGTTGAGGCATCTCATCCCTCTTGGATATATTACCAAATTTTTGGCATGGGAAACAAGATTTACAAAATTTAGCAGCGTCTCTAAAAAGCGTAGGCCACCAGAATCCACAGTCCAAGATTTTTCTAGCCGTTCTCTGAGGGCTAAAATGTCCTCCACTCTCAGAAGAGTGACAGGCCTCTAAGATGGACTAGAATTCTGATTGAGGCACACACCGTCTAATTACCTGGTCAGCGCCACATCTCCATAAATATGGGTCATCCCATATATAATATTTAGACTCGCTTTTCAGCTTGTCTCTTTGATGCTTAGAAAAGTTTGGAGGGAAAGTGCGGCTAACTAGATAATTAGCTACAGGTTCATACCAAGGGACTACTTCAGATACTGCTTGCAGGTTATCAAATAGGAAATTATCAGCTATAGGATTAGAATCATCCTTAATGTGCTCAAGGCGACTCAAGTGGTCTGCCACTAAATTCTGGTTACCACTCCTATCCTTAATTTCTAAATCAAATTCTTGTAATAGTAGTATCCAACGTATAAGCCTTGGCTTGGACTCCTTTTTAGATAATAAATACTTTAGAGCTGCGTGGTCTGAGTACACTACTACCTTAGTACCAAGTAAATAGGCTCGGAATTTATCCAGAGCAAAAACAATAGCAAGAAGCTCTTTCTCAGTAGTAGTGTAATTGGATTGAGCGGCATCTAAAGTTTTAGACGCATAAGCAATAACAAAAGGATCCTTACCTTCACGCTGAGCTAGTGCTGCTCTTACTGCATGGTTGGAAGCATCGCACATTATTTCAAATGGTTGGCTCCAATCTGGTCCTCTCACAATTGGAGCTTGAGTCAGGGCGGTCTTCAGCTTATCAAACGCTTGTTTGCAATCCTCACTGAACTCGAATTCAATATCCTTCTGCAGTAGTTTGGATAAGGGAAGTGCTACCTTACTGAAGTCCTTAATGAATCTCTTGTAAAAACCTGCATGGCCAAGGAACGAACGGACTTCCCTCACAGAAGATGGGTAAGGTAAACTAGAAATAACATTCACCTTTGCTGGATCTACAGAAATGCCAGTATTAGACACAACATGTCCTAGTACAATACCTTGTTTTACCATAAAGTGACATTTTTCAAAATTTAATACAAGGTTTGTACTGACACACCTATCTAATACTCTAGATAATCCATCTAAGCAAAGGCTAAAGGAATCGTCATATACACTAAAATCATCCATAAAAACTTCCATACAGTCCTCAATAAGATCAGAAAAAAGACTCATCATGCACCTTTGGAAGGTAGCTGGTGCATTGCACAAGCCAAAGGGCATTCTCTTGTAAGCATAAGTCCCAAAAGGACATGTAAAAGTAGTCTTTTCCTGATCCTCAGGAGCTATATGAATTTGGAAATAACCTGTGTAACCATCTAAAAAATAATAATGTGATTTACCCGACAGGCGATCCAGCATTTGATCAATGAATGGAAGAGGATAGTGATCCTTACGAGTGGCTTGGTTGAGACGCCTGTAATCAATGCAGACCCTCCAAGCGTTCTGTACTCTGGTTGCTATGAGCTCTACATGCTCATTCTTCACTGTAGTGACGCCAGACTTCTTGGGCACCACTTGTACTGGGCTCACCCATTCACTGTCTGAGATGGGATAGATGATATCTGCCTCCAGTAATTTGGTTACTTCCTTCTTGACAACTTCTAAGATAGTGGGGTTCAGTCTTCTCTGGGGTTGACGGATAGGTCTTGCTCCCTCTTCTAAAAATATTCTGTGCTTACATACTTGAGGGTTGATGCCTACTATATCTGCCAAACTCCACCCAATTGCCTTCTTGTGCCTCCTCAGCACACTAAATAACTGCTCTTCTTGTTGAGAAGTGAGTTCCCTTGCAATGCTAACTGGACACTTTTGCTTGTCCTCAAGGTAAGCATATTTGAGGTGTGGAGGAAGGGGTTTCAACTCTAACTTCTACTCATGGTCAGGCTCTGGATTGTCTGAAGCTGGTAATAATGGCAAAGTGCCCTCATTGTCGCCCAAGAGTGTCCCCACACTCGGACTTTGTCCTGTGTGCTTCTCTTCTAACTCCTCCTGGTGAATTTCAGCTACGGTTTCATCAATGATGTCACACTGGAAGATAGAATGATCTTCTAGGGGATGCTTTATAACTCCATCCAGATTGAAGATTACTACTCGGCCATCTATTTCAAAAGAGTATATTCCTGAAAAAGCATCCAATTTGAACTTTGATGTTTTCAGGAAAGGTTTTCCAAGTAGGATTGATGATGGCTTCTCTGAGTCATTTTGGGGCATCTCCAGAATATAAAAATCAGTGGGGAATATGAGTCCCTTAATGCCCACTAATACATCTTCAGCAACTCCAACCACTGTAATAATGCTTTTATCTGCTAACACAAAACGAGTGCCGACCTTTTCAAGGGAGGGAGCCTCAAAATATCATATATAGACAAAGGCAGTATACTCACACATGCTCCTAAATCACACATGCAGTCAGAAATTATCACACCACCAATAGTACAATTAACTATACAAGGACCTGGGTCACTACACTTTTCAGGTAAACCACCCATTAAAGCAGATATGGAACTACCTAAAGGAATAGTTTCTAATTCATTAATTTTGTCTTTATGTATACATAAATCTTTTAGAAACTTTGCATATTTAGGTACCTGTTGAATAACATCAAATAGAGGAACAATTACCTCAACCTTTTTGAATATCTCTACCATTTTGGGATCAGGTTCCAGCTGCTTCCTGGGCTTCCTTGCAAGTTGTGGAAATGGAATAGGAGTGGTGTCTTCTGCAGTGCCTGCACCCTTTGATGCTTCCTCCTGTGGTTGAACTTCTTCTTTTTTAGATATGTCCTGTATGTCCTCTTCCTCTTCAACATCTTCTATTTCCACTACCTCTTCAGTTGAGGCGTGTTCTGGTGGGCTTGGCTCCTCCTGGTTCCTCTTCTGTAGTGTGGTTCCGGACCTTAGGGTGATGGCATTAATGCCACCCTTGGGATTGGGTAATGGTTGAGAGGGAATTCCACTGGAGTTCGAAGGCTGGTTATTGGAGTTATTCATTGATCCAATCTGTGAGACAAGAGCTTGCAAAGTAGCATTCAGACCATTTAGAGTGGCATTAATGTTATTTTCTATGGTCTGCTGTCTCCGATCAATAGATTGTAATAAGTCATCATTAGCAGATGAAGACGGATAGGTAATTTGAGAGGTCTGCTGTTGGGTATTCTGTGGTCCTTAGAATTGCCTCAGGTGAGGTGCTTTGTAAGACTGGTACTGGTTCTGTTGCCTGTTGTTGTTGTTATTCCACCTCTGATTTCCTTGATTGTCTCTGCCTTCTCTGTTGTTGTTGTCCCTCCAATTCTGGTTAGAATTGCCCTGCCATCCAGGGTTGTAATTGCCACCTTGATTGTACCCTTGGTTGGGGCGGTCATAGAAGTTACGAGTGGCTGCCACGGTGTTGTCTTCCTGTTGGAGCTGCGGGCATTCATCAGTATAATGGCTATAATCAGCACAGACTCTGCAAACTCTCTGTGGGACTAACTGTTGGCTCTGCTGTGGTGGAGAAGGTTGAGCTTGCTAAACTTGTTGTTGATTCAATTACATCTGTTTCAGCAAGTTGGTCATTTCACAGATACTCTGAGTTAAAGCAACAGTCTCTCTGCTGGAGGATACTTCTGCAATGGCTTTTGAACGGTATTATTTCTGCCTGTGATTCCGAGTGGATTCGGCTAAGTCGCTAATCAATTGCCATGCTTCATCAGTGGTCTTGTACTTTTTCATAGACCCATTGCTAGCACTTTCCAATGTGGTCTTATCTTGGGGCCTCATGCCCTGTGTGACGTAATCGAGCAACACTATCTTGTCAATCATATGGTGGGGGCATGCTTCCAGAAGATTATTGAAGCGCTCCCAGTATTCATAGAGAGTCTCAGATTCATCCTAAACAATCATGGAAATATCTTTCCTCAGTTTATCAGTAACTTCAACTGGAAAGAATTTTTCCAAGAATTCTCTTCTCAGTGTATCCCAATTGGATATAGTTATTGTGGGTTGAGTGTAGTACCACTCTCTTGCCTTTCCCTCAAGAGAAAACGGGAAAGCTTTCAACAGAATTGAAGTTTCATTTGCACCATCACGCCTGACAGTAGAACAGGCTGCTTGGAAATCTCTCAGGTGCTTGATAGGCTCTTGAGCAGGTAAGCCATGAAACTTGGGCATCAAATTGAGCAGTGCAGTCTTTATTTCAAAGTCTGTAGCCACCGCTGGGTGATGCGCTTGAAATAGTTGCATTGTAAAATCAGGGGCTCCTTCCTCCTGGATAGTAACTCTCCTAGGTTCTGCCATGTCACCTACACGTAAAACAACCGAATCAGTAGAACGGGGGCTGGTTTCTTCCTCAAATGGCGTTTCAAATCCGCCCTCAGAGAGGACTAACCGACACCGAGCTTGCCTTATTCGTGAAATAGTTCTTTCAATCTCAGGATCGAATACTGGCGAGCTTGGATTAGGAAGTGAACGCGTCATCTAGCGGAAGAAACAAGCAGCTCATAGTAGCAAAATAAAATAAAATGCAAATAAATAAAGTCCAATTAATAACTTTAGCACTCTATTGCAACTCCCCGGCAACGACGCCAAAAATTGACGTGGCGGAAATTGGCTAATTAAGAATTGTTATAGATATGCGTTGCAAGTATAGTTCTTAACCAACCAGAAATCCGCTTATCAATTTGAAAGGGTTGTCACGAAAATTAAAATTAAAATACTAGGAGTATGAATCCCAGGTCATCTCCCAACGAGTTGTAGAAAGGTGTGCTATTTTATTAATTAGATGTTTTCAAAGGAGTTTGAGTTGAATAAACAGGAAATTAAATTAGAGAAATTAAGTAATTTAAATAAAAGCCTTGACTGGGAGTAGATTAGTTGGAAGCCCTATTCTTGTTGCAGTACTTTCAAGATTAATTGATAATTAGAGATTGTTCTGTTTAGTTATCCCTTACTAGGTAAGGGAAAGTCAAACAAGTTGGAATGTTATTTCTATTCACAAGTTCCAACCCACTTAATTAAAAGGAATTGGTGTCAGTGACTAGAGGGTATTCCAACAATGAACCCAATTACAATTTTTCCTTTAAGCATTCCAACTCAAGGGTTCCTTTCAATCAACTCCCCATCAAGTTAGGGAACTACTCGCTCATTGTGAAAGTAGAACTCATAACATAGGAAAAGGAATTAAAGAGAGACATGATAAATAAAAAGCAAGAAATTCAATTAAAAGTAAAAGTAATTCTTGTATTAATAAATTCTAAAATAATCCAACAGTAAAATTGAATAAATTAAAGGACATGGAAGAGTAAAGCCAAGTAAAGAAAACAAACTAGAATGACGTAGTCTTGATGAGGTAATAACTCTTCTCAAAATCCCAATGCAAAAAGCAACAGAAATAAAAATCCTAAGAACTATGAATGTGTAGAGAGAAAACCTAGAGGAGGGGTAAAACTAGATCTAAAAACTAAAAACTGTGTAGAATGAATGTTGTTCTGGTTTCTGCATGTTCTCTGGCTCTAGTATGCTTTTCTAGGCCAAAAACTGGGTCAAAATAGGGCCCAAAATCGCCCCCAGCGAATTCTGCAGATTATGCAGATCGCACACGTCACGCGATCGCGTCATTCATGCGGACGCGTCATTCGGCGTTCTGCTTTGCCGCACGGGCGCGTCGTCCATGCCTCCATGTCACTTGTGCTGTTCCAATCCGCGTGGTCGTGTGAGCCATGCGACCGCGTCACTTCTCGCTGGTCATCTCCTTAATTTCTTGTGTTCCTTCCATTTTTGCAAGCTTTCTTTCCAATCTCCAACTTATTCATGCCCTATAAAGCCTGAAACACTTAATACACAGATGACGGCATCGAATGGAATAAAGGAGAATTAAAATACCTAATTAAAAGTCTCTTAGGAAGCAAGTTTTCAATCATGTAATAATTTTAGGAAGGAAATATAAATGAATGCTAATCATATGAATAAGTGGGTAAAGATCATGATAAAACCACACAATTAAGCACATTATAAACCATAAAATAGTGGTTTATCAGTGCTCCTTCCACACAGATGTCCATGAGGACTTGGTCCAACCTTTGATCAAAGTTGACTCTTCTAGTGAAAGGATGAGGATCTCCTCTCATTATTGGCAAGTTAAATGCCAACCTTAGAGTTTTCAGACTGAAATCCAAGTATTTTCCCCGAACCATTGTGAGCCAATTCTTTGAGTTTGGGTTCATACTTTGATCATGGTTCCTAATGATCCATGCATTAGCATAGAACTCTTGAACCATTAAGATCCCGACTTGTTGAATGGGGTTGGTGAGAGTTTTCCAACCTCTTCTTCGAATCCCACGTCAGATATCCGGATATTCACTCTTTTTGAGCATGAAGGGGACCTCGGGAATCACCTTTTTCTTGGCCACAACTTCATAGAAGTGGTCTTGATGGACCTTTGAGATGAATCTCTCCATCTCTCATGGCTCGGAGGTGAAAGCAATTGCCTTCCCTTTCCTTTTTCTAGAGGTTTCTCCGGCCTTAGGTGCCATTAGTGGTTATGGAAAAACAAAAAAGCAGATCTTTTTTCCACTCCAAACTTAAAATGTTTGCTCATCCTCGAGCAAAGGAAGAAAGAAATGAGGAGAAGAAGAAAGAAATGGAGGAGATGGAGGGGTGTGTAGGGTTCGGCCAAGGGGGGGTTAAGTGTGTATGATGTGTGAAAATAAGGGTGGTAATGAGGGGTATTTATAGGTTAAGAGAGAGAGGGAAGTCGTGTATGAGGGGTTGGGTTTGGGAGGGAAATGGTTTGAATTTGAATGGTGAGGTAGGTGGGTTTTATGATGGATGGATGTGAGTGGTGAAGAGATTATGGGGAAGAGGTGGTGATTGGATTGGTCAAGGGTGTTTGGGGAAGAGTGTTATGGAAAGGTGTGAAGAGGAGAGAAGAAGAGGTGGGGTAGGTGGGGATCCTGTGGGGTCCACAGATCCTGAGGTGTCAAGGATTTTGGGTCCCTGCACCATTCTGGAGTTTAAACGCCCATTGTGTGCCAATTCTGGCATTTAACGCCAATTCTGCTACCTTTCCTGGCATTAAACGCCAAGCTGATGCCCTTTTCTGGTGTTTAACACTGGCCAGACACCCTTTTCTGGCATTAAACGCCAGTCTGTTTGCCAATTCTGGCGTTTAACACCAGCCAGAAGCCAGACACCCTTTTCTGGCATTAAACGCCAGTCTGCCTGCCAATTCTGGTGTTTAACGCCCAGAATGCTACCAGGCTGGGCGTTAAACGCCCATTCTGCTATCCTTACTGGCGTTTAAACGCCAGTAAGCCTGTCCTCCAAGGTGTGCTATTTTTCATGCTGTTTTTTATTCCGCTTTAATTTTGCAGTTGTTTTTATGACTCCACATGATCATCTACCTAAAGAAAACATAAAATGACAATGGAAAACAAATAAATATAATTAAATAAAATTGGGTTGCCTCCCAATAAGCGCTTCTTTAATGTCAATAGCTTGACAGTGAGCTCTTAGAGAGCTTCACAGAGATTCAGAGCTTAATGGTGGTCTCCCAACACCAAACTTAGAAGTTGAGTGTGGGGGCTCTGTTTGACTCTGTATTGAGAGAAGCTTTTCATCCTTCCTCTCCATAGTTATAGAAGAAGATCCTTGAGCCTTAAACACAAGGTAGTCCTTATTCAATTGAAGGACTAACTCTCCTCTGTCTACATCAATCACAGCTTTTGCTGTGGCTAGGAAGGGTCTTCCAAAGATAATGGATTCATCCTCATCCTTCCCAGTATCTAGGATTATGAAATCAGCAGGGATGTACAGGCCTTCAACCTTCACTAAGACATCCTCTACAAGTCCATAAGCCTGTTTCCTTGATTTGTCTGCCAATTCTAATGAGATTCTTGTAGCTTGTACCTCAAAGATCCTTAGTTTCTCCATTACAAAGAGTGGCATGAGGTTTATTCCTGACCGCAGGTCACACAGAGCCTTCTCAAAGGTCATGGTGCCTATGGTACAGGGCATTAAGAACTTTCCAAGATCCTATTTCTTCTAAGGTAATTTCAGTTGAACCAGATCATTCAGTTCATTGATGAGCAATGGAGGTTCATCCTCCCAAGTCTTATTAGCAAATAGCTTGGCATTTAGCTTCATGATTGCTCCAAGATATAGAGCAACTTGCTCTTCAATAATGTCTTCATCCTCTTCAGAGGAAGAATACTCATCAGAGCTCATGAATGACAACAGTAAGTTCAGTGAAATCTCTATGGTCTCTGTATGAGCCTCAGATTCCTTTGGTTCCTCATGAGGGAACTCCATAGTGGCCAGTGGATGTCCATTGAGGTCTTCCTCACTGGAAATCAATGCCTTTCCCTCCTCTACAAGTTCGGCCATGTTGGACGTGTTGATGGCCTTGCACTCTCTTTTTGGATTCTCTTCTGTATTGCTTGGGAGAGTACTTGGAGGGAGTTTAGTAACTCTTTTACTCAGCTGACCCACTTGTCCCTCCAAATTTCTAATGGAGGACCTTGTTTCAGTCATGAAACTGTGAGTGGTCTTACTTAGATCAGAGATTATGGTTGCTAAGTCAGAGAGGCTCTGCTTAGAATTCTCTATCTGTTGCTGAGAAGAAGATGGGAAATGTTTGCTATTGCCGAACCGTGGTCTCCCACCATTGTTATTGAAGCCTTGTTGAGGCTTCTGCTGATCCTTCCATGAGAAATTAGGATGATTCCTCCATGAAGGATTATAAGTGTTTCCATAGGATTCTCCCATGTAATTCACTTCTTCCATTCCAAGATTCTCAGGGTCATAAGCTTCTCCTTCAGAGGAGGCTTCTTTAGTACTGCCGGATGTAGCTTGCAATCCAGTCAGACTCTGAGAAATCATATTGTCTTGATGAGTCAATATTTTATTCTAAGCCAATATGGCATTCAGAGTATCAATCTCAAGAACTCCTTTCTTCTGAGTCATCCCATTATTCACAGAATTTCTTTCAGAAGTCTACATGAACTGGTTATTTGCAACCATTTCAATGAGTTCCTGGGCTTCTACAAGTGTTTTCTTCAGATGAAGAGATCCACCAGTAGAGTGGTCCAATGACATCTTGGACAATTCAGACAGACCATCATAGAATATACATAAGATGCTCCATTCTGAAAGCATATCAGAAGGACACCTTCTGATCAATTGCTTGTATCTTTCCCAAGCTTCATAGAGGAATTCACCTTCCTTCTGTCTGAAGGTTTGGACTTCCACTCTAAGCTTGCTCAACTTTTGAGGTGGAAATAATTTTGCCAAGAAAGCATTGACCAACTTTTCCCAAGAGTTCAGGCTTTCTTTAGGTTGTGAATCCAACCATATCCTAGCTATGTCTCTTATAGCAAAGGGGAAAAGCATAAGTCTATAGACCTCGGGATTAACCCCATTGGTGTTAATAGTGTCACAGATTTGCAAGAATTCAGCTAAGAACTGATGAGGATCTTCCAATGGAAGTCCATGAAACTTGCAATTCTGCTGCATTAGAGAAACTAATTGAGGCTTAAGCTCAAAGTTGTTTGCTCCAATTGCAGGAATCGAGATGCTTCTTCCACAGCAGTCAGAAGATGGTGCAACAAAGTTACCAAGCATCTTCCTTGCATCTCCATCATTGTTATTGGGTTCGGCCATGTCTTCTTCTTTTTTGAAAAGTTCTGTAAGGTTCTCTCCAGAGAGTTGTGCTTTAGCTTCTCTTAGCTTCCTCTTCAGAGTCCTTTCAGGTTCAGGATCAGTTTCAACAAGAATGTCTTTATCCTTGTTCCTACTCATATGAAAAAGAAGAGAACAGAAAAAGAACACTTTGAATGTCAAGATGAACACCAAGAACACTTTGAAGATCATGATGAACATCAAGAACATATTTTTGAAAAATTTTAAGAAAAGAAAGACATGCAAGACACCAAACTTAGAAATTTTTAAACTTTAGACACTAATAATTCGAAAATGCATATGAAAAACAACAAAAAAACACAAAACAAGAAAATCACAAGATTAAACAAAGAAAATCATCAAGAACAACTTGAAGATCAATGAAGAACATAATGCATATATTTTTCGAAAATTAAAGAAAAATTAAAACATGCAATTGACACCAAACTTAAAATTTGACACAAGACTTAAACAAGAAACATAATTTTTTTATTTTTATGATTTTATGAATTTTTTTTATTTTTGTATATATTTTTTCGAAAATTATTTTGGAAAGGGAAATAAAGAAATTCAAAAATTTTAATAAGAATTCCAGGATTCATGTAATGTTAGTCCAAAGTTCCAGTCCAAAAGGATTAGACATGGCCAATGGCTAGCCAAGCTTTAGCATAGAGTTATAATTGAGAATCCCAAAGCTGATGCAATGTTATTCTAAAGCTCCGGTCCAACAGAGTTAGACATGGCCAGATGGCCAGCCAAGCTTTAGGACAACAAATACATACAACAATCCAATGAATATGATAAGTTAAAGCTTCGTTCCAATAGATTTAGACATGGCTTAATAGCCAGCCAAACTTTAACATACCATCATGAAGCTCGAAGGTGGAATTCATTCTTAAAAATTTTGATGAATTTTTAGAAAACTAAACATTATTATTGATATTATTAAATTTTTTTTTGAATGATTTTTTCAAAAATAAAAATAAAAAATTTAAACATAAAATAAAATTACCCAATCTAAGCAAAAAGATGAACCGTCAGTTGTTCAAACTCGAACAATCCCTGGCAATGGCGCCAAAAACTTGGTAGCACGAAATCGTGATTCACACTTTTCACAACTCCACACAACTAACCAGCAAGTGCACTAGGTCGTCCAAGTAATATCTTACGTGAGTAAGGGTCGATCCCACGGAGATTGTCGGCTTTAAGCAAGCTATGGTCATCCTGTAAATCTTAGTCAGACTGATTCAAATGATTATGAGGTTTTGATAATTAAAAAGATAAATAAGACATAAAATAATATAAAGATACTTATGTGATTCATAGGTGGGGATTTCAGATAAACGTATGGAGATGCTTTGTTGCTTCTGAACCTCTGCTTTCCTACTGCCTCCTCTCAATCATGCGTGCTTCCTTCCATGGCAAGTTGTATGATCCTCTCAGTGAAAATGGTCCAAGTACGGTTTTTGTACGGCTAATCAACTGTCAGATTTCTCGTCTCGGATGAAAAATACCATATGCAGCTACCGCATGGCTAATCATCTGTCGGTTCTCGCTAGCGTCGGAATATGACCCTTATCCTTTTGCACACTGTCACTGCGCCCAACATTCGTAGGTTTGAAGCTTGATAAACCCCGATTTTGTGGTTTATCTTGTGCTTATTTTGGGGGATTTTATCACCTTTTCCCACATTTATTCAATGAAATAGCATGGTTTTGCAATTCTCCCTTGATTTGTGCTTAATTGTGAAAACATGAATTTTAGGCCCTAAAATAGGTGATTTTAATTCACTTTAATTCCATTCAATGCCTTGATGTGTTTGTTGAGTAATTCCAGGTTCATAAGGCAATTATTGGATGGAAGAAGTGAGGAGAAAAGCATGCAAAGTGGGAGAACTCATGAAGAAATGAAGGAACCGTAAAGTTGTCAAGCCGACCTCTTCGCACTCAAACGACCATAACTTGAGCTACAGAGGTCCAAATGAGGTTGTTCTAGTTGCGTTAGAAAGCTAACATCCGGGGCTTTGAAATGATATAAAATTTGTCATATGTTACTTTGCGCTCAGTGGCGCGCACGCACACTTTGCGCGCGCGCCGATGCTGCCGTGGCCCATTAAAGTGAATTCACCCCTAGCGATTTCTGAAGCACTTTGGGCCCAACCCAACTCATTTCTAATGCTATTTCATGCAGAATTCAAGCTTGGGCAAAGGGGGAGCAATTGTTTGTAGCATTAGCATCATGTAGTTTAGTTTCTAAAGAGAGAAGCTCCCTCTTCTCTCTAGAATTAGGATTAGAATTTCTTAGATCTAAGTTTAATTCATGCTTTGATTTACTTTTCCTTTACAATTCCTTGTTCCTCTACTCTTTCTCTCTCTAATTTTGCATTTCATTCTTATGATTCTCTACTTTTATGCTCATGCACTTTTGTTTCTTCTATTTTCATTTCAATGCAATTTATGATTCATGTTCCTTTAGTGTTGATTTGGTTTTGTTGTTTAGTTCCTTGCAATTGAGTAGTGTAGATTTATATTCCTTGCAATTTTACTATGCTTTCCTTTTATGCCTTCCAAGTGTTTGATGAAATACTTAGTTGGATTTTAGTGTAGCATTTTTGTGCTCTTGGCTTGGGAAGGTAACTTAGGAACTCTTGAGTTACTAATGTCCAAGTGATTGATGATTGGGAGCCATTAACGCTAGATCTCACCAATTGATTAGGTGTAGAACCAGGACTTATGGACTTGGATTGACATAGCTCACTTGACTTTCCTCTACTATTAGTTAGGGGTTAACTTAGTGGGGTTGGTCCTTGCCAATTCTCATGTTGAGGTTAGTGATTAGGATAGAGATCCTTGACCACCTAACCTTGCCAAGACCTTTTTGTTAGTTCATTTCCTTTGCCATTTACATTTCTTGTCCATCATCTCAAAAACCCCAAAACATACCTCATAACCAATAACAAGACACTTTATTGCAATTTCTAGGGAGAACGACCCGGAGTCTAAATACTTCGGTTATAAATTCATTGGGGTTTGTACTTGTGACAACCTAAATTTTTGCATGAAAGGATTATTCATTGGTTTGGAAACTATATTTTACAACGAGGTTTCATTTATGAAATTCTAAACTGTCAAAAGTTCGTTCATCAAAATGGCGCCATTGCCGGGGAGTTGCAATGGTGTTATGTTATTGGTTATTGTATATATGTGAATATTGTGAATAGATTGATTTTTGGATTGCTTGTTAGTTTTTGCTAGTTCTAGGACTTTGTTTCATTATTTCTTGTTAGCTTTTGTTTCTTATTTTTACTTTTTACTATGAATGCTCACTTTGGCTATGAGTGTGATTATAACCATGTTGTAGAAAATGGGAACTTCAATGAAGATGTGCATCAAGGATGGGATAACCAAAGGTGGGAGGAGCCATATGCATATGATTAATCCTCTTGGCAACAACCTCCACCAATGCACTATGAAGAAGAGCCATTCTATGATGCATACCAATCCAATGGTTATGGTGAATCCCCTTGTGACTTCCAAGAACCACCACCATACACCTATGAGCCATATCCTCAACATAGCCATCAACCATACTCACAAGCCACCTTTCACCAACCATCTTCATATGACCCTAATCCATATCCATCCTACCAACAATCATATGAGCCATATGAACCACACATAGAACCACCATCACTCCAACATTAACATTTTCAAGAGCCACCCCCTCCATATTATCACCAAGATGAATCACCTCCCATGCATGATAACTTCCAACCACAAGATGAATTCTACTTTCCACCACACCCTCCCATGGAAGAATATTCATGTCCTTCAATCCAAGAGCCATATGATCCTAATCATACTATCCAAGAGGAACAAGAGTTAAAGGATTGCTTCAAGGAGACATTGGATCAATTTCAAGCAACCATGGAGTGTGTTATGCAACAAATAGAAAGAATGGGAAATATTGAACCACCTTCCAACTATAATACCTTTTCCTCAAATAATGAACCCTCTCTTCCACCATCACCTCCCGATGAAGCCTCTATGCTAGAATTAAGGGATCTTGAATCTCATATCTTAAGGCAACACGAGGAGGATGAAAAGAAAATTGAGGAGTTAAGAGCAAAAATGGCTATTATGGTAGAAGCCATTAGCAACATAGTCTCATCCCGCCTAAGCCTATGCGATCAAGGCACTTCCATTGTGGAATGTGGAGAAGTAACCAAGGAGCTTAGTGAGGGAGTGAACTTGAAGCTCCAAGGTGAAGAAGAGGAGTTAAAGCAAGAAATGCAATAAGAGGAGGAGGTAGAGATTATTGAAGAGGAGGAAGAAGTGGTTGAAGACTTAGGAGATGCGAAATCACCTTGGGAGTCTAGGATTGAAAAACACCCCTCCAAGATGATTGAATTTGATGCTAAGGAGGAATGTGCACAACCTCCAAGGCATATCTCTTATGAGGAATTGGATGGGATAGAGCAAGAATTGAGTCCCCTTGGTGATGAAGATCAAGCATCAAGTCTTAGTGGTGAAAAATCCTTTGAGCATGAAGAACCTTCTTCCAAGGAGATGAAAAGCAATGTGGAGGTAAATCTCTCTTGTCCTCCCATTTGTGATTTGAGTAAGGGAAAAGGTTTAGATAAAATTGTTGAACAAAGGATTGAAATTAAGAGATCTTGTGAAGAGGTGGAAGTCCTTAGAAAAAGGAGGATGGGAATTGAATACGCCTTGTGAAGACCCTTGGAATCACCTTTGCCTAGGTTGCCATCTACACCTTCATTTGAGTGGATGAAACTCATTTCTATTATCTTTATTATCCCACTCGAATATGGCTTGCTTGAAACGGATGGTCAACTTAGGATGCTTTGTGGGATGAAGCGTAAAAGAAAAATTTTTTGTGGTTGGCGTTGCAAATCAAGGCTCATTATGGTTGAAGCTTCAAAGAGCAAAGGTTGGACTAGTGCTCAATTGGATGGGTCTAGGAGAATAGATTGGTGCTCCTATGAGAATTTATCTCTCTTGCCACCGGGAGGAAATCACCATGATCAACTCAAGGACGGGTGTGAAAACAAAGTGTGGGATCCCGGATCGCACAAGGAAGATCAACTTTGGGAGACCATGGTTTGTGAAGAACTCCATAAAAGCTTGGAGTTATTAACTTTGAATGATGAAGCACAATGGAAGTCCAAGCATTGGTGGATGTTCAAGGATGGATTCAAGCACAAGCCACCTTGATGAGGAGCTCCCCATAAGTCCAACTTAAAGACAATAAACAAAAGTGCTAGGTGGGAGACAACCCACCATGGTAAACTCTTTCCTTTTCCTCTTTGTAAATATTGGTAATTTAGATTTAATTTCATGTTTTGAATTGCTTAGTTGAGTTTATTTGGGAGTCTAGTAGGTTAAATAAGGTTCTATGATGTTGTGGTAGCTGTTTGAAGGTTTGGAATGCTTGGTTTGGTGCAAAAACATAGAAAAATTTTGAAAAACAGAGCACCACCCACGCGCACGTGCACTCTACGCGTATGCATGAATCAAGCAATTTCGGCCATCCACACGGATGCGCCATGTACACGTACGTGTGGATTGAATTTTTCCACCCCTCCATACATTCACCCAAGAGTTGTGCCTAAAGTGTGCCAACTTTGTGCCCCAAGGCAAGCACACGCGCACCTTGCGCATACGCGCCGATTCTCTGCTTTTCCATGCATGCGTACGCGTCAGCCGCGCGTACGCGTCGCTGCCATTTCATCAATCCACGCTTACGCGCACATGACGCGCACGCATAGATTGCCCTATTTCACTCACCTTCTTTTCTTCTCTCTTCTTTCCATTTCTTTCCTTCTTCTCTCTTCTTTTCTTTTCTTTCCACCCTTCAAATATCATCCAACACTACCAAGCATTATGTAACATCATTTCTTTTAGTTAGTTTAATTTTCATTTAACTTTTGTTTTCCATTATAAGTGTTGGATTACTGATCTTGTTTACTGTTTACTGCTGCTGCTTATTGATAGGATGTTAGTTTAACATCATTGATGTTAATTGTCATTGTTGGATTCTTTGTTGAGGTTGCAAATTATTACTTGGTTTGGAATTTTTCATGTTTAACACTTTTGAATACCAAGTACTTGTTACATTGCCTTCATGCATCTTAACTCTTTTGAATTGCATGTTTTGGCCACCATCATTCATCATCCATTGTTTGGCAATTGTATATTATCATTGCATTTTTTTAGGTGATTGATGAGCGGATAATTTATACGCTTTTTGACATTGTTTTTAGTATGTTTTTAGTAGGATCTAGTTATTTTTAGGGATGTTTTCATTGGTTTTTATGTTAAATTCACATTTCTGGATTTTACTATGAGTTTGTGTGTTTTTCTGTGATTTCAGGTATTTTCTAGCTGAAATTGAGGGACTTGAGCAAAAATCAGATTCAGAGGTTGAAGAAGGACTGCTGATGCTGTTGGATTCTGAACTCCCTGCACTCAAAATGGATTTTCTGGAGCTACAGAACTCAAAATGGCGTGCTTCCAATTGAATTGGAAAGTAGACATCCAGGGCTTTCCAGCAATATATAATAGTCCATACTTTGCCCAAGTTTAGACGACGCAAACTGGCGTTCAACGCCAGCTCTCTGCCCAATTCTGGCGTCCAGCGCCAGAAACAAGCTGCAAAGTGGAGTTCAACGCCCAAACTCGCACAAAAGCTGGCGTTCAACTCCAAGAAGGACCTCTACACGTGCAACATTCAAGCTCAGCCTAAGCACACACCAAGTGGGCCTCGGAAGTGGATTTATGCATCAATTACTTACTTCTGTAAACCCTAGTAGCTAGTTTATTATAAATAGGACTTTTTACTATTGTATTAGACATCTTTGAATCTTTGGAATCATCTTTGGATGCCTGGTTCTTAGATCAGAGGGGCTGGCCATTCGGCCATGCCTGGACCTTTCACTTATGTATTTTCAAACGGTAGAGTTTCTGCACTCCATAGATTAAGGTGTGGAGCTCTGTTGTTCCTCAAAGATTAATGCAAAGTACTACTGTTTTTCTATTCAATTCATCTTATTTCGCTTCTAAGATATTCATTCGCACTTCAACCTGAATGTGATGAACGTGACAATCATCATCATTCCCTATGAACGCATGCCTGACAACCACTTCCGTTCTACATTAGATTGAATGAGTATCTCTTAGATCTCTTAATCAGAATCTTCGTGGTGTAAGCTAGAATGATGGCGGCATTCAAGAGAATCCGGAAAGTCTAAACCTTGTCTGTGGTATTCCGAGTAGGATTCAATGATCGAATGACTGTGACGAGCTTCAAACTCACGAGTGCTGGGCGTAGTGACAGACGCAAAAGGAGGGTGAATCCTATTCCAGCATGATCGGAAACCTCAGATGATTAGCCGTGCCGTGACAGGGCATCTTGGACCATTTTCACAAGAGTAGGGGATGTAGCCACTGACAACGGTGATGCCCTTGCATAAAGCCAGCCATGGAAAGGAGTAAGACTGATTGGATGAAGACAGCAGGAAAGCAGAGGTTCAGAGGAACGAAAGCATCTCTATGCGCTTATCTGAAATTCTCACCAATGATTTACATAAGTATTTCTATGCCTATTTTATTAATTATTTTCGAAAACCCCATTACTATTCTATATCCGCCTGACTGAGATTTACAAGGTGACCATAGCTTGCTTCATACCAACAATCTCCGTGGGATTCGACCCTTACTCATGTAAGGTATTACTTGGACGACCCAGTGCACTTGCTGGTTAGTTGTGCGAAGTTGTAAACCATGGTATTGGCATCATGTTTTTGGCGCCATTTCCAGGGAAAGAAAGAGCAATGAATTTTATATAATCAAAGTGTAATCACAATTTTTGCGCACCAAGTTTTTGGCGCCGTTGCCGGGGATTGTTCGAGTTTGGACAACTGACGGTTCATCTTGTTGCTCAGATTAGGTAAGTTTCTTTTTTTTTCTCTTCAAAAATTTTTCAAAAATCTTTCAAAATTTTTTTCCTTTGTTTTCAAAAAAAAATATTTTTAAAATAAAAATATTTTCAAAAATAAATTATTCTATGGCTTCAAAACTTTCAAGAATGAATTCTAGAGTTTCATGGTAATATGTTGAATCCTATCTGGCTGAAAAGCCATACCCAAACTCCTTTGGGATTGGTCTTCAACTAATCACCTCAATGGATGTAAATCCATTCTAAAGCTTGAATGGCTATTAAGCCATGTCTGACCCTTTGATTGGAGCTTTAGACTAAAGAGCACAAGATTCCTGGAATTCATATTAAAGATTTTGAAATCCTTATTTTTGTTTTTCAAATAATTTTCGAAAAAATACAAAAAAATTAGAAAATCATAAAAATCAAAAATATTTTTTGTGTTCTTGTTTGAGTCTTGAGTCATGTTATAAGTTTGGTGTCAATTGCATGTGCATCTTGCATTTTTCGAAAAAATCATGCATTCATATTGTTCTTCATGATCTTCAAGTTGTTCTTGGTAAGTCTTCTTGTTTGATCTTTGCATTTGCATGTTTTATGTCTTTTCTTATTTTTCATATGCGTTCTTGGATTCTTAGTGTCTAAGCATTAAAGGATTCTAAGTTTGGTATCTTGCATGTTTTCTTTGCATTAAAAATTTTTCAAAATTGTGTTCTTGATGTTCATCATGATCTTCATAGTGTTCTTGGTGTTCATCTTGACATTCATAGCATTCTTGCATGCATTCATTGTTTTGATCCATAACTTTCATGCATTGCATCATTTTTCTTGTTTTTCTCTCTCTTCATTAAAAATTCAAAAATAAAAAAAATATCTTTCCCTTTTTCTCTCTCAAAATTTCGAAAATTAGATTTGACTTTTTCAAAAATTTTTAAAATCTAGTTGTTTTTATGAGTCAAATCAAATTTTCAATTTAAAAATCTTATCTTTTTCAAAAATCAAATCTTTTTCATTTTTCTTAGTTATTTTCGAAAATTATAAAAATATTTTTCAAAAATCTTTTTCTTATTTTTATATCAAATTTTCGAAAATAACAATAACAATTAATGTTTTGATTCAAAAAATTTCAAGTTTGTTACTTACTTGTTAAGAAAATTCAAACTTTAAGTTCTAGAATCATATCTTGTGATTTCTTGTGAATCAAGTCATTAATTATGATTTTAAAAATCAAATCTTTTTTTCAAGAAAAAAAACTAATTTTTATCATATCTTTTCAAAAATATCTTCTCATCTTATCTTTTTCAAAAATTTGATTTCAAAATATCTTTTCTAACTTCCTAACTTCTTATCTTTTCAAAATTTGTTTCAACTAACTAACTAACTTTTTGTTTGTTTCTTATCTTTTTCAAAACCACCTAACTAACTCTATGTCTCTAATTTTTGAAAATATCTTCCCTATTTTTCAAAATTTCTTTTTAACTAACTAATTATTTCAATTTTTAAAATCTTAATTTTCGAAAATTACTAACATTTTTCAAAAACTATTTTCGAAAATTACTAACTCTTTTTCAAAAATTATTTTCAAAAATTCTCCTCCTCTCTCATCTTATTCTATTTATTTATTCATCTACTAACATCTCTTCCTCACATCACTCACCAAATTCGAACCCCCTCTTCCATCTGTGTTCGAATTTTTTCTTCTTCTTTTCTTCTACTCACACAGGGACCTCTATACTGTGGTATAAAGGATCCCTATTATTATTATTATTATTATTATTTTCTGTGCCCTCTTCTTTGTCATATGAGCAGGAGCAAGGACAAGAATATTCTTGTTGAAGCAGATCCAGAACCTGAAAGGACTCTGAAGAGGAAACTAAGAGAAGCTAAATTACAACAATCCAGAGATAACCTTTCAGAAATTTTCGAACAGGAAGAGGAGATGGCAGCCGAAAATAATAATAATGCAAGGAGGATGCTTGGTGACTTTACTGCACCAAATTCTAATTTACATGGAAGAAGCATCTCCATTCCTGCCATTGGAACAAACAACTTTGAGCTGAAACCTCAGCTAGTTTCTCTGATGCAGCAGAACTGCAAGTTTCATGGACTTCCATCTGAAAATCCTTTTCAGTTATTAACTGAATTCTTGCAGATATGTGATACTGCTAAGACTAATAGAGTAGATCCTGAAGTCTACAGGCTCATGCTTTTCCCTTTTGCTGTAAGAGACAGAGCTAGAGTGTGGTTGGACTCTCAACCCAAAGACAGCCTGAACTCTTGGGATAAGCTGGTCACGGCTTTCTTAGCCAAGTTCTTTCCTCCTCAACAGCTGAGCAAGCTTAGAGTGGATGTTCAAACCTTCAGACAGAAAGAAGGTGAATCCCTCTATGAAGCTTGGGAAAGATACAAACAGTTGACCAAAAAGTGTCCTTCTGATATGCTTTCAGAATGGACCATCCTGGATATATTCTATGATGGTTTATCTGAGCTATCAAAGATGTCATTGGATACTTCTGCAGGTGGATCCATTCACCTAAAGAAAACGCCTGCAGAAGCTCAAGAACTCATTGACATGGTTACAAATAACCAGTTCATGTACACTTCTGAAAGGAATCCTATGAATAATGGGACGCCTATGAAGAAGGGAGTTCTTGAAGTTGATACTCTAAATGCCATATTGGCTCAGAACAAAATATTGACTCAGCAAGTCAATATGATTTCTCAGAGTCTGAATGGAGTACAAACTGCATCCAACAGTACTCAAGAGGCTTCTTATGAAGAAGAAGCTTATGATCCTGAGAACCCTGCAATAGCAGAGGTAAATTACATGGGTGAACCTTATGGAAACACCTATAATCCATCATGGAAAAATCAACCAAATCTCTCATGGAAGGATCAAAAGCCTCAACAAGGCTTTAATAATGGTGGAAGAAACAGGTTTAGCAATAGCAAGCCTTTTCCGTCATCCACTCAGCAACAGACAGAGAATTCTGAGCAGAATCCATCTAGCTTAGCAAATTTAGTCTCTGATCTATCTAAGGCCACTGTAAGTTTCATGAATGAAACAAGGTCTTCCATTAGAAATTTGGAAGCACAAGTGGGCCAGCTAAGTAAAAGGATCACTGAAATCCCTCCTAGTACTCTCCCAAGCAATACAGGAAGAGAATCCAAAAGGAGAGTGCAAGGCCATTGACATAACCAAAATGGCCGAACCCAATGAGGGAGAGGAGGACGTGAATCCCAAGGAGGAAGACCTCATGGGACGTCCAGTGATCAATAAGGAGCTTCCCTCTGAGGAACCAAAGGACTCTGAGGCTCATCTAGAGACCATAGAGATTCCATTGAACCTCCTTATGCCATTCATGAGCTCTGATGAGTATTCCTCTTCTGAAGAGAATGAGGATGTTACTGAAGAGTAAACTGCCAAGTTTCTTGGTGCAATCATAAAGCTGAATACCAAATTATTTGGTATTTATACTTGGGAAGATGAACCTCCCTTGTTCATCAATGAACTAAGTGATCTGGATCAATTGACATTGCCTCAGAAGAGACAGGATCCTGGAAAGTTCATAATACCTTGTACTATAGGCACCATGATCTTTAAGGCTCTGTGTGACCTTGGTTCAGGGATAAACCTCATGCCCCTCTCTGTAATAGAGAAACTGGGAATCTATGGGGTGCAAGCTGCTAAAATCTCATTAGAGATGGCAGATAATTCCAGAAAACAGGCTTATGGACAAGTAGAGGACGTGTTAGTAAAGGTTGAAGTCCTTTACATCTTGCTGATTTCATAGTCTTAGATACTGGGAAGGAAGAGGATGAATCCATCATCCTAGGAAGACCTTTCCTAGCCACAGCAAGAGCTGTGATTGATGTGGACAGAGGAGAATTGATCCTTCAATTGAATAAGGACAACCTTGTGTTTACAACTCAAGGATCTCTCTGCATCCATGGAGAGGAAGCATAAAGAGCTTCTTTCAAAGCAGAGTCAACAAAGCCCCCACAGTCAAACTCTAAGTTTGGTGTTGGGAGGCCACAACCAAACTCTAAGTTTGGTGTTGAACTCCCATAACCAAACTCTAAGTTTGGTGTTGGAGAGTCTCAACAATGCTCTGAACATCTGTGAGGCTCCATGAGAGCCCACTGTCAAGCTATTGACATTAAAGAAGCGCTTGTTGGGAGGCAACCCAATTTTTATCTAACTATATTTTTCTTAGTTATATGTCTTTATAGGTTCATGATCATGTGGAGTCACAAAATAAATATAAAAATTGAAAACGGAATCAAAAACAGCAGAAGAAAAATCACACCTTGGAGGAAGCATCTTCCTGGCATTCAACGCCAGAACAGAGCATGGTTCTGGCGCTGAACGCCCAAAATGGGCAGTATCTGGGCACTGAATGCCCAAAATGGGCAGCATCTGGGCGCTGAACGCCAAAATTGCATCCTGGAGAAGAGCTGGCGCTGAACGCCTAGAACAAGCATGGTTCTGGCATTCAACGCCAGAAATGGGCAACAAATGGGCGTTGAACGCCCAAAATGGGCACCAACCTGGCGCTGAACGCCCAGAGTTGTGTGAAAGGGCATTTTACATGCCTAATTTGGTGCAAGGTTGTAAATCCTTGAACACCTCAGGATCTGTGGACCCCACAGGATCACCTCAAGATCTGTGGACCCCACAGGATCCCCACTAACTCCACTCACTTCTTCTCACCCCTCTTTCACACAATCCCATAAATACTCTTCCCCAAAACCCTTCACCAATCACCTCAATCTCTCTTCCCCATCACCTCTTCACCACTCACATCCATCCACTCTTCCTCATAAACCTACCTCATAAACTCCACCTACCTTCAAAATTCAAAATCAATTTCCCACCCAAACCCACCCTATATGGCCGAAACTTACCCCCCTCCCTTCCCTATATAAAGCCTTCCATTCTTCCTCATCTTCACACAATACAATCCTCTCTTTCTCTTCTTGGCCGAAACACACCTTCCCCCTCCTCTCCATATTTTCTTCTTCTTCTTCATCTATTCTTTCTTCTCTTGCTCGAGGGCGAGCAAAATTCTAAGTTTGGTGTGGTAAAAGCATAAGCTTTTTGTTTTTCCATTACCATTGATGGCACCTAAGACCGGAGAATCCTCTAGAAAAGGGAAAGGGAAGACAAAAGCTTCCACCTCCGAGTCATGGGAGATGGAAAGGTTCATCTCCAAAGCCCATCAAGACCACTTCTATGATATTGTGGCCAAGAAGAAGGTGATCCCTGAGGTCCCTTTCAAACTCAAAAAAAATGAGTATCCGGAGATCCGACATGAAATTCAAAGAAGAGGTTGGGAAGTTCTAACAAATCCCATCCAACAAGTCGGCATCCTAATGGTTCAAGAGTTCTATGCCAATGCATGGATCACCAAGAACCATGATCAAAGTAAGAACCCGGATCCAAAGAACTATGTTACAATGGTTCGGGGGAAATACTTGGATTTTAGTCCGGAAAATGTGAGGTTGGCATTTAACTTGCCCATGATGCAAGGAGATGAACGCCCCTACACTAGAAGGGTCAACTTTAATTAAAGGTTGGACCAAGTCCTCATGGACATATGTGTGGAAAGAGTTCAATGGAAGATTGACTCCAAAGGCAAGCCGGTTCAACTAAGAAGATTGGACCTCAAGCCTGTGGCTAGAGGATGGTTGGAATTCATCCAATGCTCCATCATCCCCACTAGCAACCGATCTGAAGTTACTGTGGATCGGGCCATCATGATTCATAGCATCATGATTGGAGAGGAAATAGAAGTTCATGAAGTCATCTCTAATGAACTCTACAAAATAGCCGAATAGTCATC